>NC_041028.1:15225353-15540375 GCF_900634625.1 Parambassis ranga | reverse complement strand
ATGAAGAAATATGTTACTAAGATGTTAGCCTCCTCTGCAGCTGTGTTTCTCTTTGATCCTTCTGTTCTCCGTGTTTAGTCCAGTAATCACGCTTGCGATTATTTTCCTTTAGGACGCCTGCACTTCAGGCAGGTTCGTTTCCACGGAACTCCCCAAAATATCCTGCTGTGTCCATCTTTGAAACTGTTCACCAAACACCTTTATTGCTCAGAGTCATACAACAATTAATAATTAAAGATCTGAGCTGCGCTCTCGCACCAACAACAGCCGGAGTCCAGCGCCTACCTTTGATCTTTGCCGTTATTTTCATAGATCACAGGTCACCTGACCTTTGACCTTTAAAAATAACAGCAAAGCCACTGTGGTGTTATTCAGTGGAATGTTCAAGTTCAAGTCTTTTCAAGTCATCTGTTTCAAGTCTACGTCAAGTCTCAAGTCATGAAAACCAAGTTAAAGTCAAGTCGAGTCTTTTATGAGTGTTAGTCAAGCAAGTTTCAAGTCCTTAAATTTGCGACTTGAGTCCCCCACCTCTGGGTTGTGGTGTTTGTAGCTTTGGCTGATGTTTTAATATTTCTCCTTATAAAATACCCGAAACAAATGTAAAAAAATTCAAATCTGCAACAGTCAAACCTTGAAAACTTGCAGACCAGAGGCTGGACAGGGGAGCACCTGTTGTAATTTAATCATGTTCGACAGTCTGGGTGATAGGAGTAATATGAGAGGGACTTGGACTTGGACTCTGCTCCCTGCTTTTTTACATGTCTTGCAGCCGATAATCTCTCAAGGCGCTTCAAGGCTTAAGTTTACATTCATGCAGGACAGCATGAATGTTTTGCACAGAGGAAGAGAAAACTCATGATCAGGTGCGTTTTTATGGATAACATGCTGGCAAAAGTGCACAAAATATATAGAGCAAAAGATGACTCGTGTGAAATTATGAGTCAATGAACTTGATATTTAAATGTGTGGTGTAAAATGTAATAGCTGCAACAAAAATACACAGTTTTTTTCTTTAAAAACTCAGAAAACTAGCGGTTAATAATTATGTCTCCTATTTGAATATGTAGAGGCGGGACTGACTGACTGCCTGCCCATTTCTAACCTGATCTCTTTAACTAGTTGCACTGTAGGAGGAACTCTGACATTTAGGATCACATTCCCTAAAAATAGATTGTCCAGTTAAATGTCTTCAGAACAGATGTGTGCTCCTGCTAACCATGTGGACAGCATGGGTGTAACATTTTGCCTTGTCTGCAGTCCTCGTGGGACCATCAACATCTCTAAGATCTGACTTCATCACATGTTTCTTATCAGTCTCTCCGGGCTAACCATCTATCATCTGAGTCAATGCTGAAAACCTCTCAGTGTGTGCATACTGAAATGTCACATTCAACTATTTCCTGTTAGATAACAGTGTGTTTGTTCAATACAGTCCTCTTCATGACTTTATTAAGTGCATAAATGGTTGCTGGAGGCTCAAGTGGGGAAGTGGTTGCATTAATACGGTGGTTTACGGTTGCATTAGACGGTGGTTTGATCCAAAGCCATGGCTGCATACCAGAGTGTGAGATGAAGTTGTTGTACCAAAGGTATGTGCACAGAATTATTCATTTATTCTTAAACATACACACGTTTTTTTGTCTCTGGAAACTCTGAGGTGTCAAAATGGTTAAAATAAAGATGTGCACTTATATACACGTCTCAGAACACACAGAAAAACAAATCCAGGACTTAAAGGGGCACTTTGTGAGGAACAAATATGCATACAAGCAGCAGTTCTTACTTGTTATGAACACATCAACCCCGGGTTCAAATCCCGGACATGCCCTGATGTTTAACTTTTAAGCAATTTCCCTCTGGGATTAATAAAGTATTTCTGATTCTGATTCTGATCAGCCACAGCTAACTTGGCACTTGAGGGGAGGGTAACAATGGACTTGAATTACCTACAAATTGTACACAATCTGTGGACAATGTCTTTAGACATTGTTGTTTAACCCTTTCCAGCCTGATGAGCATCAACAAATGTTCGTATGAGGCCATTTAGAAATAATTGAAACACATGTTGTGAAGATCAGACTTTGACAGATAGCTGTTGTTAAAGTAAAACAGGACGCTTACCACAAGCATATTTTACATTGATTCAAAACACTTCTTAATCAGAATCAGAATCGTGTTTATTGCCATGTAAGTGAAGGGGGTTCACATTACTAGGAATTTGCCTTAGTGATTGGTGCATACAAAGAACATATAATAACATATAATAACTACATAAAATAACATGCAATAAGATAAAAACTAAGATAAAATTAAGTAAATAAACTAAGTAAGGCTAAATTGACATGACATAACAGACATGGCAAAACAGACATACAATGAACAGTACATAAAATGGTGGGGGGGTAAACTGTCTTTTTATCACTACCTTATTTCACAAAATGAATCTTTGTATTATATATCTGCTTTGCTCCAAATCCCATAAATAAATCATACAAAAAAAAACACTTGGACACACTTGAACACAAGACAATCTGGTGACGAGTGAGGGAAGATGCATGCTAAATACACAAGGGAAGGGAAGACAAGGTTAAAAGGAAGTAAGAACTACAAAATAAAATAGGAAGCAACAACACTTTCAAAATAAAACACAGGTCCTTACTGGGATCCTGACACTCGCTCACACAACCAATGCCTTTAGGCAGCAGCAGCCACAAAAATGTCACACTGTCATTGGACTGACAGGTATGTTGTGCATATGTCCAACATTAGCACAGAGCACTGCAACAGCTACATGTCCACAGCAGCTATCAGCCTGTTGTATAACACAAGTCTCCTCATACACACACTTGCATACCTCCTCTCTTTGTCAAAACACTGAGCCGGGTCAGTCAGTCCCGGGTAGCACATAGGCACCTTAAAATAGATCTGGACACATATGAGTTACCCCTTACATCAAGTTCCGTGTGGGCACGGCAGGTTTTGGTTACACGTGAGGCAGAGGGAGCTTAATATTGCACTGAGCAAGCACTGGGCCCCTCACTTCCCTGCTACTGTGGTCCAGAGCCTGACCACCCGTTACCAGTCCTCAGGGAGCGTTTCACCGGAACAGCATCACCATGCCTAAAGTCTTGATGCCAGGTGAGTTTGGGCAGATTGACTCTAGACTTAAATGTGTGCTACACCACTAGCAAAATGTTTTGGACTAGCATTTTCAATATGTTATTATAAAATTGGCCATTGAAGGCCACCCTAATAACTGCTATAGGTGAAAGTAAGAAGTCATCAAAAATACTCTGAATGTGTATTACGGAGGGGTCACAGCCTTTACTGTGCAACAACCATTCAGGTAGTAAATACACAATTGTTTAGCAGTGCCATGCTGACAGCTTTCATGACAGGTTCACTGCGGTCAAGATGCATATGATTCCTATTTTCATTCCACCTTTGGGTCCATCTGAGTGATTGAGCTGATGTCTAGAAGGTATACATTTACCCCAGATTAAACGTGATCTCAGGGCTCAGTAACATTCGATATGGTTATATTCCTAAATCTGTGCTACACCACCATGCTAAAAGCTGTTGTAAGGGCTGCTATTTATAGGCTCCACCTCCCTTGTCAGGCACAGGGCAACTGGCCAGTGACATTATGCTCTCGAGAGTTTTTCAAAGGGTGAAAAACAGAAATGCAACCAGCTGCAGCTGGAAAGCTTCCTCTCTCAGATAGTAGTGTGGCTTGTAATAATTTTGCAGATACAGGTTGGAGAATGTGTCTGAGACTGTGACATGCAGTCCAAGCGGGTGGATGTTGTGGCAGAAGATTGGCCCTGAGCAGGTGAATAGAGCTGACAACAAACATGTCAATGATCAAACCGATCAAGTGGAGTGGTTTTTGAGGTCTCCTCTGCTGTTACCATGGTGACAGGCTGACACACAGAAGCATACAAAGCTCTGAATTGCTCTGATTCTCCAGCAATTCAGAGCAATGCTTCAGCTGCAGCAATCAAACTTGCATTTTCTTCAGGAAATGCCCTTTTCTAGTTAGTCATTGTGCTCCTTACGACCAAACTAAGCACTGGAAGGACGTAACGCAGGTTGATTTGCACAGACATACATTTAAATGTGGAATTGTCCGGTTTGTTTGTTTGTTTTTTCTGCTGCTGTTGAAAACATGCACTAGTGTGTGACATATTCCAGTCACAGGTTCATTTGCACAGACACATTTTTTTTATCTTGAAATAATCACTGATGTGACTTTTCTGAACTTATTTGTCCTGTTTAATTTTAATGTGATATACACTCCTCTGTGACCTTAAGATAAGGACATTTGAAGGACAAAGTTACTTTAAATGTTTGCTTCATTATTATTTTGAAGCAGTTTGTGCATCTGTTATCAATACATATTTCCAACATGACTGGTTGGTGACTCATCACTACTTACCAGCTTAACCTGTTAGAATGAAGTAGTTAACTTGACTTGACTTTTTGCCAATATCGCCCAACTTTAGTGCTTTTACATAAGGTTGGATTTTTAATGGACATTTATTCACATCATCATAACATCACACATGTTTTGTTTCCCCCTATTAACCTGGACTGTCCCACCCTGTCTGGGACTTTTTGCTAACTCAGCAGAGGGCGGTAAGTATCAACCTAAAGGGAGTTTGAGGGAAGCATTTCAAATGCATGGAATGGATGTGAGACAGTCACATCGACAAATATTCTTGCATTTGAATGCGACGTTCTGAGAGCACCCGTCCCACTGGAAGTGAAGTAGAGTGACAAGGGGCAACCATTTATTAATGTACTGTTCACACGCCTCTCTACAGATGTTTTACAAAGGTGAACTGACAGTGAACATCTATATTAATAAATGTTTTTTAGCATACAAACAAGACCTATAGCTCACCTTCTGCCTTGTTTGGACAACCGAAGGATGGACGGATGTTTCCCAAACATCCAAAGAGACAGAGTCAACGCCTCTACACATGCATGGGGATGTTCAGTGCAGACAGTGGATGAGTGTTCTGCATTTCTGAGACAAAAACACATTGCTACATGGAGAAGACTGCAACCAGAAATCACCCTGCATGAATCAAAACAGCCTATTTCCACTCTGTAAATTCAGATTTTCCACCCTCATACTTTATGTTACTGTAATCCCACTTATCCATTCACCATTAAGTGAATGCACAGAGCTTATGGCTCTTTTAATAGCTCGTATCCACTATTGCATGTGTTTCTGGTCTATATTGTTAATTATGTTATTCTAAAAATTAGTTAAATTGTGCATTGCATTATTCTGTTTAACACTTTGAATGTAACATTTTCTAACCAATGCTTTTTTTAACACTCTTTTTTTGGCCTTATTCCGGGTGGTGCTACTCTCTCACTGGGCAGGTACCCAGAGTAAGTATAGAGGGTTAAGTGAAACTTAGAATGATCATACGTGTTTACTTAGAGCAGGTAGCCTTTGCTTGTGGCTAATAATTGCATGTAAGAAGAGTTTGTAGTAGCCATTTAGCTATCAAGTAAAAATACATAGATTTGTATTGCATTGTGTTCATAATTCCAGTCATTTCAGACCTTCATCCTCTTTTGTTTACATATCAATAACCTAATAGTCTATTGGCTGATGGGAAAGGAAACCTGGTCTGGTCTGGAGTTATAGATTACTGTAGCTCCTTCATGTGCATAGGACTTGGTGTTTGCAGCCCATGCTGGAGGTTGGATTTGTGGTGGATAAGTCGGTCATCAGTGGTGTGTACTCTGCATGTGCTGCAGTCTGCACACATCAGGTTACAAATAATGTACGTGCAGGATGCCATGTCCAGTCATACTCATGCATTCAGTGATTAGTCATGGATGAGGCTTGCATACTTTAGTATAGTCCTGCATGTTGTGATGGGAGAAGAATGTATTTCTTTGATTGAAGGGACATGCTGCTTTTGCTGTGCCTGACAGAGACGGATGACAAGATGAGGGCCTTCGCGGAGAAGGTCTTTGCGTCTGAGACCAAAGATGAGAACGTCCGCGATGAGATCTCCATGTTTGATGTGGCTGAGGACTGCCCCATCCTGCATCAGGAGCTGGCCCACCATCTGCAAACTGAAGATGATGCTGAGAAACGGTGAGATGACAGGCTGCATTATGTGGCGTTTGTACAGGTGGTGTCTGATAAGATGGTGATAACATTTTGTTCGACTGTCCTGTAATTGACAGCCTCAGGTTTAAATCTTTACTAGGTTATTAGTAATTAGTTATAACATGAATACTTTTGGACAGTGGATGAAGCCAACCACTAAATTCCATCTCTCCACCACAGCAAGAGGCTTCAGCGCTGCCGCACCATGGTGGTGCCCACTGTAGCTAAGGAGAAGGCTGCGGCCCACGTAGAGACAGTGGAGGTGGACATGCCTACCTACCTGGAAGTGCCGGACTTCCAGAGGGTGGCCACCATCGGAGACTATGCTGCTGGGGTACTGTTTGTTTCTCAGTGTGGTAGTGCTGATGCAGTGTATTTTATATTGCGTACTTACCCAATAAGTGGGTCAAGTTGGGGTGCATGCAGGTGGTGTTGACTTTAAATTTCACTGACTACATGTGTCCATGGGTCTGTCTCCTTACAGCCTCCCTCTCACTAGCAGAGGCCCATGAATAGAGCTCATCTGAGAACAGGCTGGGATTTAGGTTTCATGACTGGGGTCTTGACCTTTATGGACAGGGAGAGAAAAACTCTGCAGGAGCTAGTTATAAACTCAAAACACATTTTTTTATTCTGACTTTTTATGCGGATAGTTTTCAACTGACCATTCCATGACTTTACATAGTATTTGGCCTTTTATTTATTTTTTAACAGTGTTGTGTTTTTAGATTTCTATTCCTGTTTGAATTACTTTTATTAGTGTTATTTGTTTTGTTTAATCCCATAATCTTTCTCATTATTACCTTTGAATGGCACTAACTTGCACAAAAGGTACTATTTAAATGAAATTTAAGTGATTGATTTGTAGATGAAGAGGAAGGAAGGAAGGTATTTTTAGTTAAAACCAAATCAGATATTTATTTGGTCTTCTTTACTTTCTACAAACACAAAAGAACATGATTAAATACTAAACTTATTGATTCCAGCAGCAATTACTTCAACACCAAATCTTGCTCTCTCATATCTAACAGACGTCTCTTTTTGATGTCCATGAGACATCCTTTTCATAAAACCTAGGATGTCTTTCCAGTAATTTGTATTGATTAGTGGCCAATTGAGTGTACCGGTAATAGTCATCAAAATCCAGTTCCAGCTGCTTCAAGCTTTGGTCAAACTATGCCCTGGGAGCAAGCAGGCATTTGGCACAGATGTGCATTTCTCTACATTGACAAACAAGCCATAGTGCTCATCTGTTGTACAGTCAGTGAAATTATTTTCTTTGCCACAGCTTTCGTAAAAGATGTATGTATGTATGTATGTGCTTGTGTGTTTATTGTCATTGGCTACTAATAATGGGATAAAGATATTTGCCATTTTTAATACACTGGCCAACAAAGGGTTATTGGGTTGGTCCCACGGGCCCTATTATATTGCCCAGTTCAGGATTATATTATACACCGGGCGGTTCGATTCCAGCTCCTCCCTATCCATTGTTGTGTGTCCTTGGGCAAGGCACATTACCCGCATTGCCTCCAGTGCACTCACTGGTGTATGATGATGATGTATGAATGCGTATGAATGAATCAGCGGTGGTCGGAGAGGCCGTAGGCGCACCTTGGCAGCCACATCTCCGTCAGTCTCCCCCAGGGGAGCTGGGGCTACATCTGTAACATGTCAATGTAATGCATGTCAATGTAAGCGCTTTGAGTGCCTGCCCAACAGAGCAGAAAAGCGCAATATAAGATCAATGCATTATTATTATTATATTCTATGAGCACATTTTAATCGGCCTCCACCACTTCCAGCTGCTAAAGAGTCCATATCCTCCCATTCTGAAACCTGTAACCTCTCCTCTATGTGCTCTCCAGGTGACTTTGGATGACTTTGAGCTGTCCTGTAAGGGTCTGTACCGTGCCTTGACCATCAGGGAGAAGTACATGAGGCTGGCCTACCAGCGCTTTCCAAGGACTGCCTCCCAGTACCTGCGTGAAATTGAGGGAGAGACCTTCAAAGTTGAGGACCAGGTGCAGCCAGGTGAGAGGAGAAGATCAGCAAGCATTCAGAAATTTTCCTTTATTTTTTCCATATCAGATTTGATATTCACTGTAAATGATCCTTCCTCAGTCTTTACAACTCCCCCAAAGAATGGTGAAGACCCGTTTGACACCAAAGACCTGCCGAAGAATCTGGGCATGGTTGCCCGTATGAAGGACGGTCTCATCTACGTGTACAACGACGCAGCAGCTGCTGACAAGCATCAGCCCAAAGACCTGCCCCACCCAGACTACAACACCTTCATTGATGACATGAACTTCCTCATTGCTCTCATTGCACAGGGCCCCACGTGAGTCCATTAAAAAGGTTTTAGTAGTTGACGTTCCTCAGCTAGATTTCTTTCAGAAATTTACCTCTAGCTGATGACGTGTTGTCCACTTTTTGGTGACCTTAGAGGTTTTGTGAGCTTTGTAAGCTGTCAGACTG
This sequence comes from Parambassis ranga, assembly GCF_900634625.1. Classification (NCBI taxonomy): domain Eukaryota; kingdom Metazoa; phylum Chordata; class Actinopteri; family Ambassidae; genus Parambassis; species Parambassis ranga. The sequence continues at coordinate 15,531,752 of NC_041028.1, read as the reverse complement.
TGTGGTCCTTGGGATCCATACAGGCTTCTTAAGAGGTCCAGGGCAGAGTAACATACAATAATAACACACAAAGAAGCGGTCATGTGTTTTGTGCATGCGGTTGAAATATTTAAAACTCCACTGCTGCCTGTGTTTTTTGCAGTAAGACTTACACTCACCGCCGCCTGAAGTTCCTCATGTCTAAGTTCAACGTGCACGAGATGCTGAATGAGATGGAGGAGATGAGGGAGCTGAAGATTAACCCTCACAGGGATTTCTACAACTGTAGGAAGGTAGCCATGAACAGCACAATCTGCAGCGTTCAGTGTGCAGCTGCCATTCCCCCTTGTGCAGCCTTTAGCTCCCTCTAGTGACCACTCACTGATATTGCACCACCCAAAACGTGTCTTCCACTCCCTGTCATCTCTGCAGGTGGACACCCACATCCACGCTGCTGCCTGCATGAACCAGAAGCACCTGCTGCGCTTCATCAAAAAGTCCTACCGGGTGGACTGTGACCGTGTGGTACACAACCTCAAAGGGAGGGAGGTGACCATGAAGGAGCTTTTTGAGACCCTCAAGCTGCATCCCTACGACCTCACCGTGGACTCGCTGGATGTGCATGCTGTACGTTTCATGATGGGAATAAATGAGTGTAAAAAAACATCATAGGTCATCATAGGCTTTATATTGAAAACCTCAAAACTTTTCACAAATTTGTATTTTTTACTGTACTTGATCTAAATTGATGTTTTGTTTTTGTTGTTTCTCTGAAGGGCAGACAAACCTTCCAGCGTTTTGATAAGTTCAATGCCAAATACAACCCTGTGGGAGCCAGCGAGCTGCGTGACCTGTACCTGAAGACCGAGAATCACATTCAGGGAGAATACTTTGCCACCATCATCAAGGTTAGAGTCCATACTGTAGGCAGGAAACACCCCTAACAAATATTTTCAATGAATAACTATGATTCTTCCAGCAACATATTGACTGCATCAAATACAATTTCACACACAAAAAACTGACGTTTGTTTGAATTCATCAGATGAAACAAATAGATCATCTTGATTTGGCCTCCATTTTATCTTAACCAGGAAGTATCCAGTGACCTGGAAGATGCCAAGTACCAGTATGCTGAGCCTCGTCTGTCCATCTATGGCTGCAACCCCAACGAGTGGACCAAGCTCTCCGGCTGGTTCGTCAAGCACAGAGTCTTCTCCCCAAACCTCAAGTGGATGATTCAAGTGCCCAGGATCTAGTAAGTCAAGTCAAGTCACTTCTATTTATATAGCACATTTCATACTACAAGCACAGACACAGTGTACTTGAGTTTAAATAAATGATAGCCTAAATAATATTTGAAAAAAATAGGTACGTACAAAGGATACAAAGTAAAACATGCAAAGATGGAGGGAACATCACACAAACAAATCAGATAAAAAGGAGTTAAAAAACTAAAACAATCTTTTTTATGCATATAATCCTGACAGAAAGATTTGAATGAGTTTTGTCCCTCTTCTCCGTCAGTGACATCTTCAGGGGCAGGAACTTTGTCCCCCACTTTGGCAAGATGCTGGAGAACATTTTCCTTCCCGTCTTCCAGGCCACCATCGACCCACACTCCAACCCTGAACTCAGCATCTTCCTCAAGCATGTGAGTCACAAGTAACCAAATGCTGAATCTTACACAGCCGGTAGATCCCTTGTCATCAGTGTAAGCAGCTGTGCTCCTCCTGGTGTGCAGGTGACGGGCTTCGACAGCGTGGACGATGAGTCCAAACACAGTGGCCACATGTTCTCAACTAAGAGCCCCAAACCAGAGGAATGGGACATCGTCAAGAACCCCTCCTACACCTACTACATCTATTACATGTATGCCAACATTGCTGTTCTCAACCAGCTCCGCAGGTGGGTTTCGTATCCTTTCATCTCTTCTTCTCTGTAGATGTGTCCTGTTGTAAAAACCTGTCTGTATCTTCTGCTCTCCAGGCAGAGGGGGATGAACACGTTCACGTTCAGGCCTCACTGCGGTGAGGCCGGCGCCGTCACTCACCTGCTGGCTTCATTCATGACTGCTGACAACATCTCTCACGGTCTTAACCTCAAAAAGGTCAGAGCAGAGTGCAAACATGGAGGAAATACTTTACAGCATTTTAAATACCAGCTGAGCAGTACTTAACTCAGTGTTGTCAAAACTATAGAAAAACCAGTGTGTCCATATGTGGGTTTCCTAGTGTTTGATTATTAATTAATCAGAATACATATCTATGAACCATATAGTAATAAATAAACCCAACGGTCATGGAGCTGCATTCAATAAAGCACTGGAAAATGTATTTATTTATTTATGACATTATTGACATTTTGTAGTTGGCCAGCCAGTTTCAATTTGATTCTTTCTTGAGTTCACCTGGGTCATAAAGTTTTGGAATCTGTTATTCAACACATAAAAGGAGCACAATCACATGATTGGAAACTTGTGATTTATGATAAATATGTAATCAGAATTTTTTTTGTGTTTCATGTGCCCACTTGCATAGGCTGTCTCCACACAAATGTTGTTTTTCTATCTCAAACAGATTTTTGAAATTTAACCCAACCTAAATCTCACTGTATCTGTTTCTCATGACCAGAGCCCCGTGCTGCAGTACCTGTACTTCCTGTCCCAGATCCCCATTGCCATGTCTCCCTTGAGCAACAACAGCCTGTTCCTGGAGTATGCCAAGAACCCCCTGCTGGAGTTCCACCAGAAAGGCCTGGTGGTGTCTCTGTCCACCGATGACCCCATGCAGTTCCACTACACAAAGGTCTGAACACACGGAGAGACGGCCTTTGATGATAATGTAGACAATGGTGTATGCTGTACTGTTTAGAATGGCTATTGTATCGTGTATGAGGCTTTGTATTTATGTAAACATGTCACAGAATCGTGCATACACATATATGCAGTAGGAGTGATTATAGTATCAGACTGTAAGTGTTGACTTTTATGTCCACAGGAGCCCTTGATGGAGGAATATGCCATTGCCGCCCAGGTCTTCAAGCTCAGCACCTGTGACATGTGTGAGATCGCTAGGAACAGTGTGCTGCAGAGCGCACTGTCTCATGAGGTATCAGCTTTATGTTCTCCCACTGTACATATGATGGTCCCATCATCAAAACTCACAAAACATGTTTCTGGTTGTTTTGTGTGTGTTCCAGGAAAAAGTCCACTTCCTGGGTAAGGATTACCTGAAAGAGGGTCCGGAGGGCAATGACATTCGTAAGACCAACGTGGCCCAGATCCGTATGGCATATCGCTTTGAGACCCTGATTTACGAGCTAAACCTCATCAAGGAGGGCTTGAAGTCTGAGTAAAACCCTGTCAGATGTGATTCAGCCTCATCTCTGTTGTGATGTAGAAAAAATGTTTTTTTCATAGTAACTCTTAAACATATAGATCATAAAGAAGCAGACCTTCAAAAACACTGGTGTTTTCTCCTGTGGAAGAAGAAGGGGTTTGATAACTGCCCCTGTATATCAGCTGTAAAGTACAGTATTCCACATGGAGAGACACAGTGTATACAAATGAAAGGAAATAAAATGTCAAACAACAAATGGCTGCCTGTCTTTTTCAATGACATCCTGCAATAAAAGCAATTTTATAATTGGTGATGGTAGGAAAATTAGTTTTATAGTGCAGCAGCTTTACTATCAGTTATAACAGAGCCCTGTGTATTATAGGACATTGACTCGGAAGTCATGTGTTCGGAGAAGACAAATATCTCAAATATTGTGTAATAACATAAAGTCCCAGTCAAACTAATTTGTACAAAAGCGCAGGTGGAGCTTCCTCATTTCCCAGGACACGTGAAGACAACAGTATTTATTCATCGTTGACAGCTGCAGGAGCTGATGTGATGACGTCTTCCCTCTTGCAGGAGTCAAGCAAACTTTCTCACAGCGAAAATTGCGTCAAGTTCCAAATAAACACCCAGAAAAAAAACGGAAATCGCATGAAAAGGCTGAAATCTGTATTTCACGGTTGTGATGTCAGGCCCTCTCCCGCCTTTGACCACTGATAAAATTCTAAAAACCATCACAGATCAATGCATACACATACAGTGAAACCTCAGGTCCGCTAAATTAATTATTGCTGCTCTATCAAACTTGTATTCAGAATTGTGATGAATTGTTGATCGAATGGTTTCCGCACGCCAGGCTCTCAAAATTGGAGTGGTTTTTGAGGTCTCCTCTGCTGTTACCATGGTGACAGGCTGACACAGCTGGAGAATCAGAGCAATTCAACCATTTTCTAGTTTTATTAATTACAGTGTTAGATTTTATTTTGAAGGGCCTAACCGGATGTCGTGTCTTTTCCGCATCACTTAACGTTAATTGTCTGTAGAAGGAGGGCGAGGAGCGCTGTGCTGCGGTCCTCCTCTGCTTTGTGGCTACTTTCTTTGTTGTTGTTGTTGTTGTTGTAGTGTAAAGTTATAGGAGCTGGGCTTCATTCTCCGTAGAAAGCTCACGTAGTAAAGAAAGTTTACAGTGAGTGGGTGCCGACTGGTTGGTTAGCCTGTTAGCATTCCTCAGACTGCCGACCGCACTGCAGGCTGAACGATGAGACCGAGTGGATTTTATGTGTGTTTTTCATTTTATCGAAAAGAAAACGGAGACAGAACATGAGTTTTATCATCATGTTTAAATCACAGTGGTAAGTTATGACACTTGTACTGGAGCGCAGTTGTCTATTTTCTTCTGTATCCATTACGTACAGATTTGCTAACTTTCGTGAGTCATCATGTCCAAATCATTTTCCCAAAGTTGTATTTTATTGACTTTATGACTCAAGATCATGCCTGTCAGTGAAAGATGTAATTCATTTTTAATTTTGTGCTAGTTTTTAATATTCTATTTGTGGCAGTTGAATATTTATAGTAAAAAATCCTGCATGGAAGAATGAATCATTTTTCTATGTCAGTAAGTACTTTTCGTCCAACTCGGCGTTAGGTAAGTAAATAAAAATAAGTCATTAGCACTAATGATAATAATGTTTACCATGTTTCACGTTTCCTCCTCACGACCCTATACATTAATGCTAGGTGTATTAGAGCTGATTGATTATCTGCTCACAGACATGTGTCAGCGGATTCAGGTCTCAGTTTTCCAGTAGTTGGGTCATAACTGCTGAGAGCTGCTCCATAGAAGTCCTCTACAGCTGTATCCAAATATAGGAGAAACTGCTGAGTTAATGAATAACTGACTGAATGGGAAACGTGCTCAATGTGCACAAAATGTAATCAATTAAAGGTAGAATTGTCCACTGTAACTATGGGAACATTTCATATGTTTTTTCCTCCCAACAACTGACTGAGGGGTCTGTCACTCAGAATGAGTACCTGCTGGATGCGCTGAATCTGTTCACATAGCCGGTGATGGATCAGTCATTTTAAGGCTCTTCATCCTTCTTTTATTCTGGCACAACCTGCATTTTTCCTTTATTACAGCATTAACTGTCACCGTTGATGATAAACCACACTCTCACAATACCTCACCTACAACATGTTGTGTCATGCCGCACAGCTCTGGGAGGGCGTGTTGTTGTGGTTTTGAAGGTGCAATTAGGTTTAATTTAGCTGCCAAGTGATGACTGGTACTTCATCTTCATGTGCTCCCTGTCTGGTTTCCCCCGTGGATGACTCAGAGAGTTTCACTTCAAAAGTAAAGGGATACCTTTCTGCTGAACTGACAACCCCTAATATCACACAGCAGTTTGCCTCAAAACAACACTTCATTTAAACTGTGGAAAACGTTGTGGGATGTTTGCATATGTTACAGTAACAAGCCAGTGGATGATATGATTTATCTCAAAGAGAGCGTTTAATTACCATCACAGGGTTTTAATATAGCTGATCCAAACATAGCTCAAATCAGTGTTTTCAACGGGGGGTGCAAATGTCTCTGCCCCATAATTATGGATAGTCTGCTGAATCCTTCTTCCTGCAGCTCAGGAAACGCAACTCATGCCTTCCTGTGCAACGTACCACATAAAGACGAATAATGCAAGTGGGTCATTTTGGTAGTTGCATTGTCAGTGTGTGGGGCCTGCTGTGATGAAGCAGCATTCCAATGAAAACTTACATTCGATTCAGGTCAAACCAAACAAAGGCGTCACTTGCAGAACAGACTGTCTAGTTAATCTATTTCCCGGCCCCCTCCTACCTCTCCTCTTGTACAGCACAGGAAGAATGCAGTTCATACAGTTATTATGATCATGAGCTGTGGTGTGGAATTTTACCATGTCTCCTCTGTCTCAGCGCTAATGTGCAACGTGTCCAAATGGTTTGGTTCCAGCTGCTCTATGAGAGCGTACAGTCACCACATTGATGTCTGGGTGGCTGCAGAGCAAAAAATACATCAAATCTGTCGGTGTTTGAAATTCGAAGCCTGAGCAAATCAGAATCTCTAGTCTCATACATATTTATCATGTCTTGAGATTTAAATGCATGCCCTGTTTTTTTGCCTCTAAATATCTTTATATTCAGTGAACATGCACACATTCTTCCCGTTCATCTGAAAGGCAGCTTTACTAGAACATTAAATCAGATACAATGCTTTGCTGTATCTTTGGCATTTTGTATTTGGTCAGCTGCAGGATTTATGATGACAGTTACACAGAAATCCCCTGGGGCTAGCGTTTCACGCAGATACACAGCAGCAGCAGAAAACTGCCTTTTTCTTGTCACTGTCTTTACTTACTCTGTGTAGGTTTATTTTTGGAAACAAACCTTGACAGGAACCTGATCTTCCAGATGTTCTCCCTGCCCACTGCTGACACTTCGTAGAGAATCTTGAATGTTTGCTGTTTCAGAAGTGTCCTCTTGTCCCTTTAACACTGCAGTGAGAGGTCTGGACTTGTTTGTAAGTGCAGTGAGTAATTTCAGTGTCTTGTCTTTTTTTTAGGTTGTTTACAAAATGAGAAGTGGGAGAAATGATACTCTGCTAGGGTAAGAAGACGTAAAGGAAGCAGTCTTAACCCTGTGGCACTTTGAAGTTTTGGATTAATCAATATAAGATTACGTGGATTCTTCTTTCAGTCATTTGCAAAGAAAATCCCTGATGCACTCACTTATGGAGGACTGAGGCTCACCTGACACTTGCCCCCTCTCAACATGCTGGCTCTCAGACTTGAGAAAGGCAGGCAGGGGGTTGGTGAGGTTGATCACCTGCAGAAAGAGGCCACCACTGCCTGGCAGGGCCGGCAGTCGGGGAGGCCACCTTCTCACGAGCAGGGCATTAACATCAGGGAGAAGATCTCCCAGTGGGAAGGTCGCAGTCAGCAGGGCAGCAGCCAGGATGCTGCTGTGAAAGCACATCGGCCGACTGTATCCCGTACTTTTTCTGAAGATCTCCTTGGCAACGGATGTCCAAATGAGAGCTCAAGAGGAGGGCCCCATGCAAAAGCCAACCTCTCGAAAGCAAAGAGCTTTGGATTAGACTTTCGGGAATCCCCAGCACAACCTGGCAATGGTGTTGTTGGTAGGAGATCAGAACCTCTGCAGAAAGGTTCCACTATATTTTCAAACACATCCTCTGGAAAAATAACACATGCAACACCAATATTTGCATCTGGCAAAGTGGAGGCAAACAACACTATCCCTACAGATAAACAAATTAACGATGACCAAAAAATGAGCAGCGACCCTGACGTTGAAGTACCCTCTAAACCTCTACCTCAGTCGACCGATGACCAAGAAGACAACTTGCCAGCTGGAAATTTCTACACTTCGAGGGGATTCTGGCGGAAGCTTGAGGGAGACCGACTGCTCTGGGAGAAAGGCAATGAGTCTTCAGGTGAGGCCTGCCCCCCTCCCAAACCTCAGCGGACATTCCAGTATCGGGGAGCCAACAACAACAAGAGAAGTGGTGGGCAAACAATGCAGTGGGACAGCAGATCCCCTCATACCAACCACTCCAATGTGAAGAGCAGGAGAGTAGCTCACCCGCCTAACTTCCCACCTCCTCCGTGTCCAGTTGCAAAGACTGACAGGCTTTCAAGGGATAAAAAGAACAGGTAAGTGAATGCACTAACAAAGCACAAACAGCACTCAAAACAATTAAAATGAAACGATTTATAAAAACAAACCCAAGTGAATTGGTTCTCTGATTTGCTGACTTCTGGCTGTTTGTTTTGCTTCAGGTTTTGGGGAGGGTACTGTCAGAGTCTAATTGCTGGCTGGGGTCCTGGTATGATGTCACATGATATCTGGCAGCATTGTTTTCTATTGTTTGGACATGGCCTAGTTTCTCAGCATCCATGAGTTCAGGGTCATCATCCACCAGCACACACACATCGAGTCTCTCATTCATTCGCTACATAACTGTTTAACCCATGTACTCATTATCTACGTCACACAAAAGCTGTTAAGGCATCGGATAAATATCACATGCAGTAGTTATTCAAACTTTTTAGGAGATGGTCTCATATGGCTAATAGCAATAAACTTTGCATAGGAATTGCTGTGACACACCAGGTCAATTTAAGGGCTGTTTTGCTGCTTTTAATATGTCATATTTTAATATGAACACTAATTGTTTAAATGCATGACATAGATTAATATATTTATATTTACATTTAAGTCATTTTGTCTTCACAGCAGCCTGTTTGTCCTGCATGTTGTCTCATTTTACTGTTGCCAGATTTGAATAACCCAATCCAGCCTGTTGTCTCAAATTTACCAGCTGTCTCAGTATAGAATATATACATTGAATAATTCACACTAGTAGGGCCTACCACCTTCAGCAGTAACTCAACACTGATACTTTATATAGTATAGGAAGTTTGAGTAGCAAAAGCGCTGTTTCTGTACTTTCCCACACTGTCTTTTATGTAGTAACTTCTTCATCATCCACCACTGTGCACAAAACTAAAAGGTACACAAATCACAAATTTTGGCTGTCTTAAGGCATTTTTAACCAAATGATTCACAAAATCCCGAATAATTAAGGGCCAATGCGGTGTGCTATTACCCTGTAATTGCCACTGTTCCAAAGGTGTGTTTCTCTTAGCTAAAGTTACCTGTTGTTGCTTTATTGAGGTAACTGTGGCTGATGGGTTTTATTATACCTAGCACTATAGTCCACCTTTATTTATTGACTTGATACCAATAACCTTCGTTTATCCTGTCATAGCTGCACAGGTCTCATTGTTTACTATCTTCAGAGAAAGCCAGTATCTGTCATTCACTTGTGTGCATTATGAAATAGCAACACGTGCCAGGTATTATGTCACACTGCACTTCAGCAGAACAGTTTCTGGGAGTGTTGACACACCACACAGAAGCATTTAAATCTAGGTCATGTTCACGTTAACACAACTTCTATACAACATCTTAGTCCTGTCCTTACACGACAGATTATCCTGCTTTCTCTTTGCTGTGTTTGATATCAAAGGGGAATGTTGAAATGAGACCAAACAATGGAGTAAATAATATGGAGGCTATCTTTAGGACTTCAGTAAGCCTTCTCTTTCTCACTGCCTTTCCTTCCCTCCCTGTCTCAGGAAGTCGTTTGAGTATGAGGATGCAGCACGGCTGACAGCACAGAAAGACACTCTGGGACACGAGGCCAGGCACTCAGGCCTTCACCATGCTTACTCAGATGACAATATTTATGAAGACATTGTATGTAAGTGAAACACTGTGTCAGTAGTAGTATGATCTTTTCCTAGGTTATTGACTACAGACCCCAATGAAACAACCTGTCTAACTGACTCCCCCTAGGTGAGGTGAACAGAGATAACTCTTATGAAGATGTCAAACTGTCTCCCATGTGTCTCCCTATTGCAAGGCCGCACGTCCCTAAGGTAATGGAACATGTCATGTCTCCCTTACATCGTAGAGGAACCCTTTTCATTTGTTTTGAATGAATGTAACACATGATACCAGTCTAACCGGAGACTGTATGGAAGAAACAAGGAAGTGAAGTTTGATGCCATGCACTTATCTAAAATCAAATCATGACTGCATTTCTTGTTTTCAAGTTGCCACCTAAACCCCAAACACTGCACGGCTACGCTGGAAAAGTGGAGAGGAAAGGGCTCCAAGCATCACCCGTATCCAAGTCCTCAACTCTTGCTGATACTCCGAAACCAGCTGCACAGCGGCGTGCAAGCATACAAAAACTACTCAGGACGCCGCAGGTGAATAATAACTTTCAGAATGTATAGGCTGACTGCAAAACAGTACTTACTTACTTACATCTCAACGTGGTATGTGGCATGCTGTTATGTTGCATCACGAGTAAGGTGGTAAAGAAGAGAAGGGGGTGTGACTTGTTAAGCAGGAAGAAGAGGTTGCTGAAAGAAATAGATAGGGGTAGTGTGACAAGTATGAATGCTCCTCATGAGTTTACACTGAAAACTTTTAACCCATGGCAGCAGAGAGATTGTGGACAAGGAGAAACTTTACTGACAAGGTAATGAAACGGTAGACAAGGATTATAACTTCAATACCTGTTTGACCTATGTGAGCAGGATTGACAAATGCCAAAAAATGTGATGTTTTAGATGTTGTTTTAACTACATGAACTTTTCATTATGTAATTTTAAATACAAAAAAAAACACAATCTTGTCAGAATTATCGTCTTTTCTGTTAAGAAACGTGTCATTTTTGTGTCTTTCTGTTCACTTTCAGACAAGCTTGCTTCCTCAACTGACAGCGCTCCTTTTAAAGATAACTTTGAGCTTCCTGTATGCAGCAAACTCTGTGTAGTAATGTCCACTATCAGACATAGGGCTCTTTCAGGGCTTTAATAGAAGAATGCAGGAATGTATGCAGAAAATCTATAATATAATTATGTACTTAGGGACTGTTATATCATGGTTCTCTGTAATCATGATTCCATAATGGCTCTGAAATTATGGGGCTGACAAGTATCTGTGTTTCACTACACAGTACGTCAGCAAGATTGAGACCATCTTCGATGACAAAAGAGGGAGGAAGAGAGTGAAGAACCAGGGAATCATGGTGCGAGGTGAGACGTACACAAACACACACACACGGACCTAAATGTCACCCACATCAACACTTCAATAAGATTAAGTTGAGCCTCTTGGTGGAAATACCCAGCTTTTGATGATACACATAAGGCCAGCTGCAGTAGTCAAAGCTGCTGATTATGAAACAAAGGCTGACTGTCTGCATCTGATTATGGCTTGTCAAGTCTGTTCCATTCCTCCGCTTCACACTAATCTTTCCCTCCTCTTATTTATATGAGCAGAGGAGACCAGTGGGACAGAGAGTGACCCCGAGGACGACAGCAAAGGTACCACCACACAGCTACTCTGTCTTATGTTTCTTCAAGATAAATCTTGTGTTACATATTGTTTTGAGCAGTAAAAATCCCAGTAATATGTGTAAGCATTTTTTGACATGTCGTAACTATGAGCACAGTGCTAAAAGAGCTAAAAAGGAAAGATAAAAGGGAAATTTCATAGCATCTGTTAACAATTTTACCCGGAAACTTTGTTGTCAAAGTATGAATTTCTGTGTAACTATGACCTAAAACATCACCCATATTTTTAATGTGGATTAAAGAGAGCCAGATAAATGGATAAGACAAATTTATTACACTTAGTCATTTATTTATTGGCACAAATGTATCTAGCATTGCATATCAGTGGCTGGCATGTTTCTGGTAACTGTTGATCAGCCCTGCACATGAAGTAGTTATCCACTTCCTTCAGAACAGAAACAGCTTTAACTCTTCAGTGTCAGTCGGGTGTCTTCACATAACCTTTGTATCCTTTCACAAGATTACAATATTGGATAAAGTTCAGGATTTCGACTTGACCAGGCATTTCTTTCTTCTTTTTTAAGCATTGAAGGACTGCTATGCTTTGGTTCTCACTTGCAGTATTAAGGACAGATATTTTAATGTCTTAACAATTTGCTGGTACAATTCAGAATTGTCCACAATATCAAGCCTTGCTGGCCCTGGGATGGGTGGCAAAACAGGCCCAATCCATGATACTACCACCACCATGTTTCACAGTTTTTAAACCCCAAATATTTCTTTTGTCCATAGCATACAGCATACTGTATTTTTTATTGCACTGTTGTTCTTTTTCCAGAGCTCATGCACGCTACGCAATGATCCCCTTATGAAAATGCAGAACACATATGCCTCAGTGATACATAATTGTTGAAGCTTCATATCAGAAATGATGAAATATTATTATATTATATATAAGGCTACAGGTTACAATCAAACCAAGAAAAGATTTCAGAACCTCTAACACTGATTACTTAAATTATATTGCTCCTACAATCATTCTCTGTGATTTGGATGTGTACCAGGACAAGCCTTACTATATTGTCTCACTGTGTGGTATCTAACAGGCTCTAGGAGATCAGTTTACATCCAGTCTACACTGAAACGACGGCCAGGCTACCGCACCCTGGAAAGAGACTTGATCCAGCTGCAGCAGCAGCAGCTTTTCCAGATCTTCGTGGTGGTGTCGCTGAGAAAAACTTCCCTGGGAAACACCTATTCCCCTGAAATTACACAGCAGTTCCCTAAAATGGTTAGGAGGAGCCTTTACAGTAACATGATCCTATTTTTTAAGGAATGAAAACAACTCCACTTTAATTGGATTTTTATTTAATTTTTTTAACAGTTTCATTTTAATTTCATATTGGAATTTTTATTTAACTAACTAAATTATGTTCAAGGAAACCCTTAAAGGATTTATGCTGTTGTGGGAATTTCCCAAGATAAGAGATCATACTGCAAGATCTTTCATGGACGAAAGTTGATTTGTTGCATTTGAATTTTGAAAAATTTAACTAGAATCTGTTTTTCAGTTTGAGAAATCATCCCGGCTCTCAAGAGAAGCAGAGGATCAGCTCAAGGTGATTCCCAAGTTCTGCTTTCCTGATTCTCAGGACTGGAAGCCTTCTGCACACATGCCAAGGTCAGCTCATACATTACAGTACAGCATGCTAACTTAAGGTAACATGATCCTGTATTCATCATCCTTTCATTTCCTCTGTGTATCTTGTCTCTTTTGTTGTCATTATATTCACCTTTTTAGCATGTTGCTGCTGCAACAACTCAAATTCCCCACAGGGATAATTAAAGTTTCATCTCATCTAATTAAATCTCAGTGCTAAGGGCCATTGTGCATTCTTTTCCTTTCTACTTGAAATAGTTAACAGTTAAATAACTGGAATACTGAAATGTCTTTTTGCTCTTTCAGTCTTTTTACTTTTGACTTTTTTTGAACTGTGTTGTTACATTTTCAGTGAGACCTTTTCCTTTGTCCTGACGGGAGAAGACGGCAGCCGCTGGTTTTGCTACTGCCGTAAGATCTTGGTGAGTACAGTTGTGTTAACATTTGCGTCGGAACCATTCACTCATGTGTTTATGTGTGATGATATGGCAGTCTGCCACATGCTTATTCAACATCTCTGTGGAGAAGTGAGTCACAGACCGAAAACCCACTTCTGAAGCACATCTGTGACACAGGACTTGAGGAATTTCATGATTTTCCCCTCACTTTACCTCACAGGAAGATCAGATTTTAGATTCTCTGAAGAGGATTTATCAGGTTGAATTCATGGAAATGTGTGTGCTTCATTTTTGTTGTGAAAGTGCTGTGTTTTTTTTGCTAAGCACTTTTGTTGGCTTAACAGTTGAGACAGTGCTGGACCTCATCTGACATAGAAAGGTTTATCTGTTCATTGTGTTAGATAAGCTTATTAGCACACTGAGTTTACACTTTGCACTCTCTTTTTACAAAGTACATATTTTTACCTATCATAGTGACATATGAAACTTATGTGTCTTCTTCTAGCCAACTGGAAAGGGGAAGCGGCTCCCAGAGGTGCACTGTATTGTCAGCAAGCTGGGCTGTTTTAACCTGTTTGCAAAGGTAATGTAAGCATACATCACATCTGCTCACTTGTTTCTGCTGGTAGTCTCCTTTATAGTAAGATGAAAGGAGCTCGACCGGCACAGGTTGAGTGCTAATCCCCCTTGAAGACGGTGAAAGACGTGAAACTGTGTGTATTAGGATGGAATGAGGTTCCACTGGAGCATAATCCTGAGCAATCACTGGGTGTGTTTTTCAAAAAGAAGCTGTATTCATGTAGATGTGTCTCACCCCCTCTCCAGCTGTCTCACTGAGGGACATTTACAAACAGTGAATGTGAACACATTGGTCAAAAAAAAGGGGAAGCTATATATTCCCTGCATGGTTCACACCTTGATCCTGTTTTATTGTTGCCTTCCTTCTGTGCAGATTTTGGAGGAGGTAGAGAGGCGCAGAGAAATTTCCCCAGCACTGGTTTATCCCTTTATGCGTAGCGTGATGGAGGCCCCCTTTCCAGCCCCCGGACGTACAGTCACCATTAAGAGCTTCCTCCCTGGCTCTGGCAATGAGGTAATGCTGAAACTAAAAGAGGAAATGTTAATTAGTAGTTTTGTTCCTCCTAACCACTCCCTTGAGCAGACTCAGTATGACTCAGAATTGGAGGTTATCTGTGGAAACAATAGGGTAGGCTACTACAGCTTTGATGGGTTCATGTTGGGACAGTTATGTGTGTTATAGCAGTCAGCAGTAATCAATTTAGTCTTTACGGTTAAGACTTAAAATAAGTGAAGTAATGACCCTTCCCATAAAACCATTTTGGTTTTCACTACTTCTCTGAATCAGCCATCTGGAGGCCCTTAAGACACTGCCTGTGCATCACCGCCTTTACCATCAACATGGATTTATCTGAAACATCTGCATTATGTTTTCTTATCTGACTTCATATGCTCTTGTTGCTTTGCCAGGTACTGACTCTGTGTCGACCAGTGGACTCCAGACTGGAGCACGTGGACTTTGAGAGTCTGCTGCAGTGTCTCAGTGTCAGTAAACTCCTGCAGGTTTTCGCCTCCATTCTTCTGGAGAGGAGGGTCATATTTGTCGCTGACAAACTCAGGTATTGATGCAAAGCACTGCGGGGCCTCTCAGCTATCTGAGACTGTCTGCGTGGCCTTTGCCCTCAGTGAAGCTGTGGCTAAGCCTCACTGTCATGTTTAGTCACAACAACAACAGCAGTTCCTGTTGTTGTTGCTCAAGGTTTTAAATTTGGAGTAGCAGAAAATGCTAAATGACTAGACACTTTTTAAATGCAGCGGAACAACAGGATGAGCATTCTTTTAAAATATGCTGAGGTTGGCAGACAGTTTCCCTAAAGGTTTCAGCTGTAGAAGCCGACCAATCAGAAGGAAGCAGAGGAAGTATTGTTACAGTATGTATGCAACAGGCCAAAAGAGGGACAAGGACTGTCAGTCGAAGCACTACTATAAAGACAGTAATAACATTATTACCCACAATCAGATGTTTACTGTAAAGATGTGGTGATTGAAATCTTTGTGTCATAGGATCTGTGTCAGAGCTGAACATCTCTCTTCTCTTCACTGCAGTGTGTTGTCTCGATGTGGTCACGCAGTGCTGGCACTGCTGTATCCGTTCACTTGGCAGCACACATTTGTGCCTGTGTTACCGGCCAGCATGCTGGACATCAGCTGCTCCCCCACGCCGTTCCTAATAGGGGTGTTGGCACCATGTCTGCCACAGCTGCTGGAGCTGCCCATCGAAGAGGTCTGTCAGCATTCTGTTCAAGTGGTTTTACTGTTGAATATTCTGCTTACACAGCTGTTTTGTTTGAGGGTTTCTCCACTACTGGAAAGTGGTGGAGAAGCACTTCAGCTTTATAGCTCTTGTTGCCGTAAGTGTCACTCTCTCTCTCTCTCTTCCCAGGTGCTCATAGTGGATCTATGTGCAGACAAGTTTGTCGTTCAGGTGTGTACACATAGCAGTGTATAATAAGAATGATAGGTGTGGTCCATGTGGGAAGGGATGGCTCTGCCTACACTTGTCCCTTGTTGACATACAAACTGGTGACAAAAATCTATGCTGCACATACACAGCACAAAACACAGTACATAAAACACAAACATGGGGTGTTTCAGAGCTGCTAGTTTGCATTTGCTACTAATCACAGTGTGTTAAATTAATGTTCATCTAGTAATGGCTGTATGTTCATTCGTGTTCTCTCCACTGGTGTGGCAACTATCCTCAACAATTAACCATTAACCATTGATCGTAAATGGCGTCATGTGACTGTTGCTGACCTCCTGTGATTTGTGGCAGCTGGGTGATGAAGACTGCATCCTGCCCAGTAAACTGCAGGCAGCCCTGCAGCAGATCCTGGAGGAGAGGGAAGACATCCTGAGACAAGATAATGGAGAATCATGTGGAGGTCAGTGTAACACACAGACAACAGGTATTTCACTCTGCAGTCTTTGTAATCAGACTGTTGTTAATGAGGTATTAATGTTAGTCGTTACATTGTAATAATTGAAACACACATTACGTAGGCCCACCGTGAGCCTACTGCGTTCTGTTAGCATGCAGCAGAGTCTCTTCCTCATGAATTCACCTTGATGTCATTCATCCACCTCATTGTTGTTCTAAGCTCAACAAAAGTGTTTGGACAAATGTTCTGGACGATGTCTGTCATTAACCTTATTCTCTATCCAAACATGGCACATCCAGGCCAGCAGGCTGAGCTGAGCTCCCTGGTGTCAGAGGGTTTCGTGCGGTTCTTTGTGGAGCTGGTAGGCCACTATCCTCTCCACATGGTGGACTCCTCCAACGGAAGCAAGGAGTTTCAGCGAGACAGCTTCCGCAAATCTCACCCCTCTCGTGGAGTCCGCCAGTTCCTGCAACTCTTCATGGACACCCAGATGTTTGCCGGCTTCATTCAGGACAAGGAGCTGCGCAAAGGAGGAGGAAGAGGTATATAACATTGGTTATATTGTTTATTGTAATGCAGTGATAAGGAGAAGCTCTGGAAAAGAGAATCAGACCTTGTGGATTTTAATATGATTTAGTTCTCCATAAATTTTAAAAGTTCAACACAAATTTGTGCCAAAAAATGCAAACTACGCAAACAGTAAAACCAAAAAGAAGAACAAATAGATGCAGTGCGATGACTGAAGGACAGACTAAATATCTTCCTAACAAGATTCTGCATAAAAGTTAAAGGACGTCACATGTTTTTCATAAAAATCTATTTAACTGATGAATGATGCTTAATTCAATCATATTAAAACAGACATATGACCTCAGTTAATGGAGTCACGACTTGCATCGACATCTGAAACACAAAGAATTCTCCCTGAATGCAAACAGCAGGACAATATGCTGCGTATCATATGAAGACAATCTAAACCTTCTGTTTCTACTGCTGCTGCACACACTTTCCTCTCAGGTCTGTTTGAAGCCAGAGTAGCAGAGTATCTGGATTCAAGTCCTGAGCCTGAGCCAAGTGGTGTGAACAAATTTCTTAAAGGACTGGGTAAGTGTTGCACAATCTGATGTTTGCTTTAAAAAAAGGTTCATTTTCAAGAGTTAAATGTTCTTTCTTTTAGGAAACAAGATGAAGCTCCTGCAAATTAAATGAAAAAGGACCAACGTCTTAGCTTGTAAATGAAAGACTCTGTAATTAAACTTCTTGCTGCTGGACTGGCTGAGAGAAATGAATGTGGATGAGAGCCTCTTGTGTCTGGATGTAAATTAATTGGTATAAGAGAAGACCAGGAGAGCAGTGCACTTCTCATTGAAACAAAAACTGGAAACATTTTTTTTTACATTTCTTTTCAGCATTGATTTGTGAAACTACAAAAATATTCCAGCTACCTAAACACAGAAACCTTTTTACATTTGATGAAGAAATTGTTCTCTTAGGTGGCACTTCAGTCTTGAAAATGAAAACGTATGTGTCCAATCAGGTGCATGTTTTATTCCATTTTAATGCAGATTCTATTCTGTTCACTACAAAGGGTTAAATCTGTGTTTGCATTTCATGTAGCTGAGGTTTATGGACTCTAATCAGAACATTTCATAGTGTTTCCAAGTTAAACCACAGTTAAAACACTCATTTTTATACTTTATCTTTGAGTTTCTCCCTCTTAACTGGAGATGTAAATATATATATATATATATTTTTTACATTTTGCACATTGTTCAAACCCAGTGTACAGTATTTAGAATATTTTTGTATTGAAGCATGAGGAGTCCTATATACATTTAAATAAATGAGCTCTAAGGACAGTATGTCAGTTGTCTCTGTGGTATTTTTTGTGCATTTTGGTTGTTAACATACAGGGTAAGGCTGTGAGATTACATAATGTAACATACTCTATGTGTATGTGGTGTGGTCAGTGTGGTCTGGACCAAAGGCATGCAGGCATGTAATGAACTGTAGCACCTCGGAGTGTGTTCTCGTGTTGATGTAGGAACTAAGTTTTATCTATTTTAATGGACACTAGCTCAGGTTAAAATTAAATCTTTATTCTCAACAGGCTCAGACAGAGCAGGTAGATATTCTGTTCAGGACACTGCTGAATTTTTTATATTTTGCTCATGTTTTTTTGCTCATGTTTTTTTTATATTTTGCTCATGCTCACTCTTTAAGTGATTTGCACATCATAGCTATTTTTTCTGGATTACATTTATACAAGTACTTTGGCTTGTACCTCGGACCCCACTTTTTTCATTACATCCGGGTATAGTCCTGATACTCAGACAGGTGAAATTGAGTGTTTGAGCCCATCTGTACAGATGAGAGGGCCCTCTAGAGGGATTTGTATAGCGAATGTATTTAACTCTTTAGGGACACACCCTGAGAGAGCAGGGAATCTTACAGAACAGGTTCTTTTGAAGAGATGTTCTCCTTTTTTTCTCTCTTACTCTCCCTGTGGCCTCAAACAAACCCAACTGTGATCCTACACATGTCCCTAAACTCTACAGAAATGCAACCACCTTGTGATTGAAAGGTGTAATCCCAGCCTGATAGGCAGGTTTCACACCAGTAAAACCTTCTGCTGAGACACAATGTATCATGATGCTCCCACAGACCCACCCACTGAGCTCCTGCACCACATATAAACCATGCTTCCCCACCAAACAGAACTGATGAAGCTGCTTGAAGGGGGCAGAGAAACGTCTTCCAAGTCCAGTTGCCTTGCTTCAACCTTCTGAATGTATCATGATACTGTTTATATATATATATCACTATAACTCACTAAATATTCCAATGTTAAAAAAAGAAGCCAGTGAACCAAAGCTGTGTTTAGGGCAGGCTAACAGCAGGTAGCTGCTTATCATATTCGGTCAAATAGGACTGAAGCAAGAAAAAAAACCCTGAGCATATTGATTTAGGCAGGAGTGTACACATATGTCACAGTGTAAACAGCTGGTTATCTCTTCTATGTTATAAGTTATCGTCCACATATACTGCGTCTTAATTTTGTAGAAATAATGGACACAATAGCTCTACAGACAGCAGAGGAGGGAACTTTCAAAGCTCTTTCGATGTATTTTCACTCACTGCTTGGTTACTTTAGAAAAAGGAGACCTTTTACAACATGTTATGTTATATTATTGCTTATGTGGTGAACAGTCCTGTCCTGACCGGTAGATTTCGCATGCTTTTATTCACATCACCTCACATGGGTGCATAAAAACATCAAAAACACATGACGTGTTTTAAGTATAATATTCCAGGAATTAAACTTACTGTGTAACTATCTTGAATTTAGGCAGAAAAACACTTAACGTGTGTTTGTGGAAATAAGAATTCGTCATGATCCACAGGAAGCTTTTCGCTTTGTCACTGACTGTAGGAAGGACAAATGTCCAGTAAAGGACCACACCTTGATAAGTCACATTCAATTTGAGCAGTAGGGAAATTGAGTCAGTGTTCAAGGCAGGCTTTATAGTGATAACACAGAGTAATTATAAAGAAGAATCCGTCCTTATCCAACTAAAGCATGTATGAGTTCAGCATGATGAAGAGAGGGACTCGGCAGTGCAGGAATGTCAAGGGTAGATGGAGCGATTAAACGGAGAACAAGCGGAGACTTTGTGTTGATGGGAGAAATGGGGCAAGACCAGCCCCGAGGGCACATAGGGCGGAGAACACCTGTGCTCTGACATCCTCCATCCTCAACGCTCGAAAACACACAGCCTCCTTCACCTTATAGTGGCTTTTGATGGCAAACTCCCCAACAGGCTAACATGTAATATTCTCATGGAGGTGATCGGACAATTATTTGTGTAAACCTGCTGTTGGTTTCTGCCACACAGGTGTGAACAAAAAGTCACATTAACAAAGCAGCCTGTGTTTAAGCTAAATACTGGTTACACACACACACACACACACACACTAGGCCTGTGCAAAATCGTATCGTGTGCAATTAATCGTCTGAAATCGTCATTAATTGTCACCGATTAATATTTGCTGATTCGGCGATTAGGCCTCGTCAGATGACGCATTTTTGTGTGCGACTACTCTCACCATCACCTGCAAGCGCGCACATGTGAGCCCACAATAACAATAATGGCGGAAGGCAGTGGTGTTCAGTTAAATGATGCGGAGCAGCACGTTCCTAACAGAGGTTCAACGTCTGTCACCATAAGTCGGGGCACGAAGAAAGCCAAAGAAAGCGCGACCAGGCCACAACGCCGGCTACAGCTGTAGTATATAGTGCCGCGCATGCGTACGCGACATGCATTAGGTGTGGAGCGTGGCGCGTTGGTTGTTGCCATAGTAACTTTATGTTTACTCGTATCAAAGGAATGAATTCCGACAGGAGAAGCTGCCTCCCGATCTTTATTTAAGGACTCCACAGCAACACAGGAAACATTACAACAGCGAAGTCTCCTCCAGCAGATATTAGAAAGAATTCCACTCAGCCGAAAATCTGCGATACGTTCACGACCAAACTAAGCGCTGTAAGGAAGTAACATTGATTCACACACACATACATTTAAATGTGGAATTGTCCGGTTTGTTTGTAATTAGTTTGATTGCTGCAAGCCAATTTCAGCCATTCAACTATCAAAATGTTCATCTCACATTTTGAGTCAACTTCAAGTTTTTTTCAAAAAATTTTAATTTTTTAAATATTAAGCAATTTCTGCGTCATTTTTAACATGGGAGTCTATAAGGAGAGCCCGTCAACATGGGTCATCTGCCAAATGTATCTCCCTCCTAAAAATTTCAAGCTACAGACTCCATTTTAGTCTTGAAACGCTCATTAGATGCTGCTCTATCAAACTTGTATTCAGAATTTTCTAATTCCGAATCGTTTCCGCGCGCCAGGCTTTCAAAGTTGGAGTGGTTTTTGAGGTCTCCTCTGCTGAATTGCTCTGATTCTCCAGCAATTCAGAGCAATGCTTCAGCTGCAGCAATCAAACTTGCATTTTCTTCAGGAAATGCTCTTTCCTTTGTTTTTTCTGCTGCTGTTCTACAGTATGAGTGAAAACATGCACTAGTGTGGGACATATTCCAGTCACAGCTTAATTTGCACAGACACATTTTTTTAACTTGAAATAATCACTGATGTGAATTTTCTGAACTTATTTGTCCTGTTTAATTTTAATGTTGATATGCAGTGCTTTGTGACCTTAAGATAAGAACATTTGAAGGAGGAGTTTGAAGCAGTTTGTGCATTGTGCATCAGCTTAACCTGTCAGAACGAAGTAGTTAACCTTACTGATGATTTGTCAGTATCATTTTTGAACAATGTAGCAATTTAGAGTCAGAAACATGTTGTGCAATTGTCATCAATTAATCATCAAATTAATCATTATCGGCTAAATGCCACAACTATTCGTGATTAGTTTTTTTGCCAATATCGTCCAACCCTAGTTTAACCTCAATACTCAAATACTGGTTACACACACACCGAAACAAGCTTGAGGCAAGAACTCCTTTTGTATGTATTCACATGCTGCGTTTCTTATTCTAATGTGCAAAATATAAAGTGCACTCAGTCAGGCTCTTATCTTTATTTTCTTCCGAACATTCTGCAGCTGTGTTAATCACATCAACATGCAACAGTCAGCACAGTGAGACGTTGTTTTTTTTTTATTTTTAGCATAGAGAATTATGTCACTTATTGTCGCTTGTTTATGAAATGTGGTCATCCTAACTGAGAACACGGTGTCCATCTGAACATCAGCACCTGTCATGAAGATGTGCAGGACTGCCCACACACAACGCACAGTGGGGTGGGCGTCCGTTCCACTCCTGTCTTGACATGTCACTTACTCAGTTGTTTGTGCCTGCTGCTGTTAGCATTTTTGCATCACTCCTGTGGCTGTATTACTCATTGACAGGGTGATCTTTTATCTTTTTAGATAAACCAGAAGCTAAAAGACAAGATGGAACAGCCTCATCAGGTTTGGCATGTACCATTGCCCCCTCAAGAAGTGCATCAGGAGCTACAAAGCAGGGTGTCGGTAGCGAACCAGCCCGAGTGCTCCATCTGCTTCACCGCATACGACAATGTCTTTAAAACACCCAAGCAGCTGGAGTGCACGCACACCTTCTGTCTAGAATGCCTTTCCCGCTTCATGGTGGTCTTGTTGACCGAACATGACGGTAATGGAGGCCGCACGTACCTCTCTTGCCCCTTCTGCCGTCACCCCACTATGCTGCCAGAGGAGGGACCCCCGGCCCTGACCACCAACCACGAGGTCCTCCGCAACCTGCCCAGCCATCAGCAGGAGGAGGAGCCTGTATGGCTGGAAGGGCAGAAGCTGTGCTACAAAAGCTCCGGCCCAAACGCAGGCTCTGGGGCCCCTGACAGCCCCACTGACTTCAGCATCTGCATTGACATTGGACCCAGCAAGACGGTGGATCCTCCTATGCAGACAAGACAGCAGACTAACCTGATGGACAGGCCGACAGACTGGAAGAGGACACTCATCTACATTGTGCTTATTATTCTACTTGTTGTGGTTGTGTTGTGGCCCCTGATGTGTATAGTCAACACAGGGAGCATGGGCGGTGAGAATGTGTTAAAATTTGTTAAATCTGGATTTGGTTATTGGAACACTCAACTGTGAGCTTTGTACTGCTAACACTAGTGCCCTCAGGTGGTGGTGTGAATCATTACAAGAACATGCCACATGGGGGCACTGTCTCCACATGATTGTGCAGATGCACAGAGCACCCTGCTCAGAGATGTCTGCACAGCAGCAGTGCAGACTCACATAAACAAATCAGATTCTTTATTAAATGGACAATTACGTCAATATCAACAGATTTGACGTAGAGAGTGTAGACATTTAAAAAAAAATAAAGGTTGTTGAAAAATACCACAAACTCATTGTTAATCTGTGAGCCTTCTTCAGTTTTCCATAAAGAACATTAACAAAACATAACAATGGCTGCATGTTGATTCATTATGCATTATCTAAACAAAGCTTCAATGGGGGCTCAACAAAACAGACCTTTTAAATGAATAGAGTTATTTGGCCATTGTCACCGCTGTGCTTCAGTTTGATGCACATACACGCTGGTCCGGTGTGTATTGACAGATTCATTAAAACAACAATGTAGTCTGCTTGTCTGAAGCGATAAAGACTCAGAGGCAAATTTACACTTCTTTTCTATCTGTTCTTTGTAGATAAACAGTACTGAATGATTGCGCGAGGATTATAACACTCAAATCGAGGTCAATAGATAAAATGTCTAATAATAGGTCTGTGGAAAATATAAAGATAGTGCTAAATGAATACTTTTTAAATACTTTCATAATAAATGTGAGTTGCTGATGCAGAGTTGTGCCAAAATCAGAGACTGGATCTTCCGTGGTACTCGCAGAATGTGAATAGTTTGCAGTTTTTTTTTTGCACAAGCAGTCCAAACTTGCGTGAATGTGTTGCTCACACTGTTACATTCACAGCACTGTGACAGCAGCAGCAAGTTATTTAACCTTGACAAGACACTAGGATCCAACAAAATGCATTATCCCTAGAAATTCAGAGAAACAGACTAAATGGCTGGAGAGACGTGCGGTTAATATGAATACAAGGTGTAATTCTGCTGCTACGCCCACGCATTGTGTGATCATTGTTTACTTTGATGGAAACAAACTGTGCTCGGGTTTATTTGATTATCTGACCAGTACATCTGTGGCATGGGCCAACTGTATTATTCTGTGATGGATGGATGGATGCAGACAGACAAACAGAGTAACTGGTGCATTTCCATAGAACTCCAGATATAATTCATCTGTTCATGGGCAAGCTATGACTGCTTTATCCGCTTTCCAGAGAAGCTCGATCTTCTCAAATTTCACCATGATAATGATTCTGTGTTGTTCATTGTTATTTTTCTTTTCTCAGTAGGAAGTATTTAAGTATTGGCATGACTGCATGAATAAACATGTGAAACCAGAAGATTTGACTTGAAAAGAAAAAGCATCTGAGACTTCCTTCTGTGTCACATTCTGACTGTACACCTATTCTTCAATCCTTGCCTTTGTAACTTCTGATAAGTGTAACCATTCATTGTTTTACAGTTAAACATTTTTAACACTTGAATATTTTTCAATGCCACCGACTGCTGGAAGCTGGAAAACCATTAAACTTTCAACAAAAGTCTTTTTTTTTCTCTCCATCTTGATTGAAATCAGCTATCGCAATCTGGAATCAGAAATGAACAAATTTGATTCAATATACAGCAACCAAAAGCTAAATTTAAATCATTTATAACCACATCAAAGTAGGGAAACGCACACTTTAGCCGATAAAATCATTTTTAACAGCAGTATGTTGCTGCATTGGAAGGTTATAAAATCTCTGAGAGGAAGACACTGGAGAGCGAGCTTTAAATGTCACAAGCAACTGAGGGACCATGGGAAGGTGTCATTTTTAAATGACCTTAATGTTCATAATAAATCACCCCCTACATGTAAATGCATTCAAATTCTTAGCAGTGAATCTGGGGAGTCTGTCATTTACAAACAAACAGGACACTAGTGCTGATTCAAAAATAACTTCTGGTAATAAAATTGATAAGCTGGATCCAAACCACACAACACACCTTTGGAAAAATACAATGTGTGTGTTTGTGTGTGTGTGAGAGAGAGAGAGAGAGAGAGAGAGAGGGTCAACAGGTTCATTTTAGAACATATCATCATTTTCCGATCATTATTTTGAATGAATGCAACAATGCTTAAAATTGACTCAGCAAAAAATAGATCTATAAAAAGCCACATGTTGACAGTAAAGGTTGGTCACTTCACACCAAACATAAATATTCCATGGAGTCAGTCCAAAATGTGTTATGTAACGCTAATTCTTAGAAGTCTGAAAAAAGCAGTAGCACGTAATGTGTTTTGGGTTGAACTTATCTTTGTATGCGAGGAAGCCAAACACAACCTCTGAGGACGTGTTTGTGACTTTCTTAACAACAATGGCAAAGTGACACTGATAAATGAGAAATATGAAGAGGATATAGTTTTTTATCTTCCTAGGCAAATGACTGAGGGGAAACACTACAGTGAAGAGCGGCGTGGACAAAGATGGTTCGATAAGGAACGTGACTTGTTTTGCAGTTGTGGATCATAAAGATAAGCCGAGGACCTAAAGTGGCTTAGAGTAAATTGTAAAAGTGACTCCTTGTAAACCAATATTGATCATGATTTCCTGTTGTATTTTAAAGCCACTTTAAAACCACACCTTCTTTCTGTGGCCGATTTCAAAATAGGTGAACTGGACTAAAATCTAGTGTGCAGCATTTATGATAAAGTTTGTTTTTACAGTCTGCATAGACTCAAATATAAAATACATTTTCAACCATATTTATGGAGAATAGACACTAGAGCACATTTTTGCTCCAAACTGAACCCCGGCCTGTTTGTTCTGCTAACATGCACTGCAGCCCCCCCCTACATCTCACACACAACATTTACTGAATGTAGGATATTATTACATTTCAGCAGTGACCTTTTCTCAGCTCGCTTTGTTGACAGTAAAGAGAAAAGACGTAGACAGGAAGAGTAAACACACAGGGTGCCTTCACCTGGAACGTTTCAGAAAAACTTTTTATCTTTGACTATGGAAATATTGATGTAATGCTGAGCTGCAGAGAACCAGATGGGTGTCATTGGAAGAGAATGGGGGGGGGGGGGGATCACCTTGAAGTGGCTGACATGCTTCACCTCTCATTATCAGCATATCAGACAGTATATTTATTAGTATGTGTATCCCTATTATCTAAATATTGTGTCCTTATCTGCTGTTGCCCTGATTTACTCACAACGTCATATATTTAATATAAATAACAAAACGTTTCACAAGACAAACACAATAAATATATTCAAATGAAAGTGTGTATAATTAGATGTAAGAAAAATGAATTTTGGGACATTTTAATTGATAGATGTGGAGTTCTAAAAAAATATGTTTATTAATCTCCATAGGGGTAAATTAACTATGAGTCTTATCTCCATTTCCCCTTGTTTGCTGAAGGCTTAAATACTAAAGGAAACATTTTAGATCAATAATGAGCATTTATCATCTAATATCCAGGAGTTTTTCCTGGAGAGTGTGGGTGTGTTGAGTAAACTATCACAACAACATCATGTGACTTTTATGTGATTTTTATAGCACTCCTTATGTTTAACTAGTCAGCTCCTGTGTTTCAAGATTCTTTTCAGTCTAGTATGAATTTAACTTTCTGATATTTATATATATTTATATAACACTGTTACATTACTATCTCTCATTATCATCATTGCTATCAGCTATCAAGGAATATAAATGGTGATTATTAAACCTGTTGATTAAATCATTTGACAGTGTTTACATTAGTATTATTAGTGTCTGCGGTGATATTCCTGATCCATTAGCTGTCCTTTACTTTCTTTTATGCAAGAGGCAGTGCGGAGCTAACGTTCATCTGATTAATTGATAAAACACTGATTAGATAATTTAGATGCCACATTCAAATACACACAAAAAAAACTTTGTATTTCACCAACATCCAGTTGTATTTGGTGTTTTTGGAAACTTTTTTTTTAATAGTTACATGTTGATCCTACAGGTAAACAGGTCAATATCATCAACCCAGTGTACATACACACACACACACACTGGCTGATCCAGATGAAAGAGTGCATGTTTTTTCTCTGCAGACGTCTGCAGAGCAGCAAAGATTTCACCCTCTGTGACTTGATGTTTACAAATGTGAATAATTTTTTGCTCTTTACTGTTTGAGTAAATGTCAGTTCAAGTGAACAGTCAGCATTGTGTCATTATACGGCCCAGCTACACACACAGCGCCCCTGCTCACGTGTATCCCTGACTCACTGCGGCTTCATACTTTCACCCAACCACCCACTAAATCTCTGACATGTTTATTATGAAGCCAAGATGGCATATTCCAGGAAGAGAAATAAAACATTTGATTGTATATACCTGCTCCTTCCTCAAAGCACTCACAGCCCAACGCCCAATAAATGACTTTGCTGATATGATACGGCAGTATTTGTGCTGGGTTACTAAATAACTGAGTCAGTTAGGCAGCTGTTATTGGAGAGACATGCTAGTGTTAATGGCCCATAGCCATTAGTCATTACCATAAACATAAAATGAGTAATCAAATAAAACATCCAAGACACATCCTTACGAGCAGGAAAAATGTCACTTTTTATATTTATTTTGAAGTTAATCTTGAATCATCTGTTTAACTCTGACATCATTTTTGTCATTTCAAGGCTCTTTTCCCTAATGAAGGATAAGAGGAAATGTTTTTAAATGACTCTGTGATGTGTCATGCTGGCCAGCAGTGGAAACAGAGCCTATTCTCATACAGTGGGCTGATAGTCCTGTATCACCACCTGTTACCTTATCACTGACTAAATGGAAATGAATTCTTGCTGGCTTGTGTGTGTGTTTAATGTTGTACCATAATGTCTGTCTAATTTAATTTCCTTTTTTTAAACAACTGACTGGTTTGTGTGGAGTCCTTTTGTGTGTTGCATTGTGAGTGTGTTGTTGTGTAGGAAGAGGTGTGGAGGTAAAAGATATCAATATAGAAAGACTGGCTGAGGTGAATGTGTATTACCCCCCCCCCCCCCCTCATCCTTCCCTCCCCCTCTCCCTCCCCGTCTCCCTCCTCCTCCTCCTCCTCCTCCCCGCCTCTAGACACCACCTCAAGGCCAAGACTTTGTCTGAGGACATTTGCATAGAGTGCTAAAAAGGGAGCCGACAGAGCAGGAGCAGGTGATATTGGCCAACGGACACTGAGGAAGGAGGAACCTGAAGCTGACACTGACACAGCAAGCTATTAGTCAGCCTTTGTACACACACACTCACACACACAACACCTGCAACTCCAGAAGAGCACAGAGGAGGACCTCAGCCTGTGAGGAGGCACAGTTAAAATCAGTCAGTTGACTTTGGCTTGAGAAAAATGCATTCTCCAGTGAGCTGAGGACAGCCTGAACATACCCAGCCAGGATCATCTGACATCATCTAAACAGGTAAACTCAACCTTTGCCCTAAATGATGCCTTCATGCTTTGTGTGTTTTTGTGACTTGGCATACTAAAAAGATTGTAAGTTAGACTGAAAAACTCTAAAGTCATTTAACAAAAAATCTGTGTTTTTGTTGTAAAATAACTATTAGTGCAGCAGCACATGTGGCTTACATCCATCAAACGCCCTGAGTGAGTGTGCACAGTTTCCAGTTTCATTGTTTTTTTTGTGTTGCTCATGTTCAGTTAAACTGCCAGCAGTACCCCCCCCCCCCACACACACACACACACACCAACCCCCACCAACACCAACTGCCTGTTGTACTACACACACACACACCCCTTAGTTAAACGTCAGGTAGCTCGAGTTTCATTTATCTTTAAAGAACAGGTAGTGCAGCATTGTGGATGACAGTTGAGCAGATAGCATGGCGGCAGGTAGACACATATGGAGTTTAAATTAAAAATGTTATTTTTTATTTTTTGACTAAGCAGCGATTTGCACACAAATGGGTCAGTGGGGCAGGATGAGGCAGAGAACTGAACAAAGGTAATAAAGAACCCAGCCCCTTGTTGGAAGTTATTTTGAGTTAAGTAAGTTAATATTTGACTATGACTGTACAGTATAAGTTTCGGTTTGACCCTGAAGCCTTTTGGATGGTCTTTGGTGTTTCACAAAAAAATATATATATATATCACTATAACTCACTAAATATTCCAATGTTAAAAAAAAGAAGCCAGTGAACCAAAGCTGTGTTTAGGGCAGGCTAACAGCAGGTAGCTGCTTATCATATTAGGTCAAATAGGACTGAAGCAAGAAAAAAAACCCTGAGCATATTGATTTAGGCAGGAGTGTACACATATGTCACAGTAAACAGCTGGTTACCTCTTCTATGTTATAAGTTATCGTCCACATATACTGCGTCTTAATTTTGTAGAAATAATGGACACAATAGCTCTACAGACAGCAGAGGAGGGAACTTTCAAAGCTCTTTCAATACATTTTCACTCACTGCTTGGTTACTTTAGAAAAAGGAGACCTTTTACAACATGTTATGTTATATTATGTGGTGAACAGTCCTGTCCTGACCGGTAGATTTTGCATGCTTTTATTCACATCACCTCACATGGGTGCATAAAAACATCAATTGCCTTTAACATTTCTAATTAAGATGAGTAGGGAGCGTTCCCTTTGACTGACCAGGATATTCAAAACTGTTAACCTTTAACTAAGAAAGTATATAGGTATATTTATACCTCTCACAGAAAATGTAAGAACTGTGATGTTTTTATCAGTTACTGATACTTACAGAAAATAAAGGCCTGCAGAAGTTTTGCAGTGCGGTGTCATTAGGAGAACCACAGCCTGATCCTCTAGTTTGAATTGTAAATTGTCAATGTGAGACCTTTGTTGTTTTGGTCCTTGTTTGGTGGCTTTCTGCTCTGCAGGTGAACTTTTTTTCATTTTAAGACCTTGAGCTGGCTCTCTGTGACCCATGAAAAACATGTATTAGTGGGGTGTTGGCTACTTTAACCAGTTCTGTGAAACCCCCGGCTGTGCTTCATACCTGAATTTCTTTATTGGGTCCTTTAGTTAAAGCAAAGTGGTCTAATTACGCCTGCAGGGGGAGTGAACAAAGGGTCACATGACGTGTTTTAAGTATAATATTCCAGGAATTAATCTTACTGTGTAACTATTTGAACTTGAATTTAAGCAGAAAAACACTTAACGTGTGTTTGTGGAAATAAGAATTCGTCATGATCCACAGGAAGCTTTTCGCTTTGTCACTGACTGTAGGAAGGACAAATGTCCAGTAAAGGACCACACCTTGATAAGTCACATTCAATTTGAGCAGTAGGGAAATTGAGTCAGTGTTCAAGGCAGGCTTTATAGTGATAACACAGAGTAATTATAAAGAAGAATCCGTCCTTATCCAACTAAAGCATGTATGAGTTCAGCATGATGAAGAGAGGGACTCGGCAGTGCAGGAATGTCAAGGGTAGATGGAGCGATTAAACGGAGAACAAGCGGAGACTTTGTGTTGATGGGAGAAATGGGGCAAGACCAGCCCCGAGGGCACATAGGGCGGAGAACACCTGTGCTCTGACATCCTCCATCCTCAACGCTCGAAAACACACAGCCTCCTTCACCTTATAGTGGCTTTTGATGGCAAACTCCCCAACAGGCTAACATGTAATATTCTCATGGAGGTGATCGGACAATTATTTGTGTAAACCTGCTGTTGGTTTCTGCCACACAGGTGTGAACAAAAAGTCACATTAACAAAGCAGCCTGTGTTTAAGCTAAATACTGGTTACACACACACACACACACACACACACACACACACACACACACACACACACAAGGCCTGTGCAAAATCGTATCGTGTGCAATTAATCGTCTGAAATCGTCATTCATCATCATGATGACGCATTTTTGTGTGCGACTACTCTCACCATCACCTGCAATCGCGCACATGTGAGCCCACAATAACAATAATGGCGGAAGGCAGTGGTGTTCAGTTAAATGATGCGGAGCAGCACGTTCCTAACAGAGGTTCAACGTCTGTCACCATAAGTCGGGGCACGAAGAAAGCCGAAGAAAGCGCGACCAGGCCACAACGCCGGCTACAGCTGTAGTATATAGTGCCGCGCATGCGTACGCGACATGCATTAGGTGTGAAGCGTGGCGCGTTGGTTGTTGCCATAGTAACTTTATGTTTACTCGTATCAAAGGAATGAACTCCGACAGGAGAAGCTGCCTCCCGATCTTTATTTAAGGACTCCACAGCAACACAGGAAACACTACAACAGCGAAGTCTCCTCCAGCAGATATTAGAAAGAATTCCACTCAGCCGAAAATCTGCGATACGTTCACGACCAAACTAAGCGCTGTAAGGAAGTAACATTGATTCACACACACATACATTTAAATGTGTCCGGTTTGTTTGTAATTAGTTTGATTGCTGCAAGCCAATTTCAGCCATTCAACTATCAAAATGTTCATCTCACATTCTGAGTCAACTTCAAGTTTTTTTCAAAAAATTTAAATCTATAAGGAGAGCCCGTCAACATGGGTCACCTGCCAAATGTATCTCCCTCCTAAAAATTTCAAGCTACAGACTCCATTTTAGTCTTGAAACGCTCATTAGATGCTGCTCTATCAAACTTGTATTCAGAATTTTCTAATTCCGAATTGTTTCCGCGCGCCAGGCTTTCAAAGTTGGAGTGGTTTTTGAGGTCTCCTCTGCTGAATTGCTCTGATTCTCCAGCAATTCAGAGCAATGCTTCAGCTGCAGCAATCAAACTTGCATTTTCTTCAGGAAATGCTCTTTCCTTTGTTTTTTCTGCTGCTGTTCTACAGTATGAGTGAAAACATGCACTAGTGTGGGACATATTCCAGTCACAGCTTAATTTGCACAGACACATTTTTTTTAACTTGAAATAATCACTGATGTGAATTTTCTGAACTTATTTGTCCTGTTTAATTTTAATGTTGATATGCAGTGCTTTGTGACCTTAAGATAAGAACATTTGAAGGAGGAGTTTGAAGCAGTTTGTGCATTGTGCATCAGCTTAACCTGTCAGAACGAAGTAGTTAACCTTACTGATGATTTGTCAGTATCATTTTTGAACAATGTGGCGATTTAGAGTCAGAAACATGTTGTGCAATTGTCATCAATTAATCATCAAATTAATCATTATCGGCTAAATGCCACAACTATTCGTGATTAGTTTTTTTGCCAATATCGTCCAACCCTAGTTTAACCTCAATACTCAAATACTGGTTACACACACACCGAAACAAGCTTGAGGCAAGAACTCCTTTTGTATGTATTCACATGCTGCGTTTCTTATTCTAATGTGCAAAATATAAAGTGCACTCAGTCAGGCTCTTATCTTTATTTTCTTCCGAACATTCTGCAGCTGTGTTAATCACATCAACATGCAACAGTCAGCACAGTGAGACGTTGTTTTTTTTTTATTTTTAGCATAGAGAATCATGTCACTTGTCGCTTGTTTATGAAATGTGGTCATCCTAACTGAGAACACGGTGTCCATCTGAACATCAGCACCTGTCATGAAGATGTGCAGGACTGCCCACACACAACGCACAGTGGGGTGGGCGTCCGTTCCACTCCTGTCTCGACATGTCACTTACTCAGTTGTTTGTGCCTGCTGCTGTTAGCGTTTTTGCATCACTCCTGTGGCTGTATTACTCATTGACAGGATGAACTCCTGTCAGCTTTGTAGTAACGTGTATGTGTGTGCTGAGCGAGGGTAAAAATAGATCAGAGAGTTCAGCTGGCCAGTGCAAAACATGCTGTAATTTGGTGGTTTCTCAGTTTTGCTAATAATGTCTTACTGTTTAAAAACTTATCTTTATTTTTTGTTTATTCTTTTTAGATAAACCAGAAGCTAAAAGACAAGATGGAACAGCCTCATCAGGTTTGGCATGTACCGTTTCCCCCTCAAGAAGTGCATCAGGAGCTACAAAGCAGGGTGTCGGTAGCGAACCAGCCCGAGTGCTCCATCTGCTTCACCGCATACGACAATGTCTTTAAAACACCCAAGCAGCTGGAGTGCACGCACACCTTCTGTCTAGAATGCCTTTCCCGCTTCATGGTGGTCTCGTTGACCGAACATGACGGTAATGGAGGCCGCACGTACCTCTCTTGCCCCTTCTGCCGTCACCCCACTATGCTGCCAGAGGAGGGACCCCCGGCCCTGACCACCAACCACGAGGTCCTCCACAACCTGCCCAGCCATCAGCAGAAGGAGGAGCCTGTATGGCTGGAAGGGCAGAAGCTGTGCTACAAAAGCTCCGGCCCAAACGCAGGCTCTGGGGCCCCTGACAGCCCCACTGACTTCAGCATCTGCATTGACATTGGAGCCAGCAAGACGGTGGATCCTCCTATGCAGACAAGACAGCAGACTAACCTGATGGACAGGCCGACAGACTGGAAGAGGACACTCGTCTACATTGTGCTCATTATTCTACTTGTTGTGGTTGTGTTGTGGCCCCTGATGTGTATAGTCAACACAGGGAGCATGCGCTGTGAGAATGTGTTAAGCCTATCAACCTGTCAACCTACACCACCACCAAGAGTGCCCATGACGACTGACTGAGCAAATAAAGATAATGCACATATCATTGTTCATGTTCTCATAATGTAAATTTGTTAAATCTGGATTTGGTTATTGCAACACTCAACTGTGAGCTTTGTACTGCTAACACTAGTGCCCTCAGGTGGTGGTGTGAATCATTACAAGAAATAAAGCAACAAACTTTCAGCTTCACACACTGCAGCTCCAACTCATCCGTATATAATAATATAGCAGCATACACAGCGACACATTAGCATTCACAAAGGCCAATTTTTATGCACTTTAATCCACACCTGTATTTTTAATACGATCAGTGTGTGTCGTCTAACAGGTCCAAAACAGTTGATTTCTTATCTGCTTAACATTCAGCTGCGTTTTCCTTCTGAAATTGAAAAGCTGCCTCGCAATATGATTGTCTGGCTCTGAATGGTCCATCAAAAGAGAATGAATGTAATCCTACGGTGCAAAACTAAAAGACTTCATACACTGTACAGATGATTGTGTGTTTTTATACGGTATGCCCTTTGTTTACAAAACTAATAATAAAAACAGCGAGGTAGTAACTCAGATCATGTTTCTGTTGTCTGTATTTGGATAAACTGGGTAGACACGGCGTCACTCCGACCCTCAATATCAACTCTTCATCTTAATTTTGATTTCAGTGACACTGTCACACTGAACATAACCTGTCCATGACTCAGCTTTTTTCTGTATTTAAAGTTTAACCATGACTGTAAACAATGTTCCAGGAAGTCCTTAAGTTCAACACAAATGTGAGCCCTGCAGTCCAACTTCAGCTTTATCTGACACCTAAAAAAAAAAATCAAGGCAACTTCCTATGAAGATGAAGGAGGGGTTTGCGTTTTTATTGTTGTGGCTTTAAGGTTCATATGAAGAGGAAATGAGCAGCGGGCAGTGACTGGTTACCAGCAGTGACAGCAGTTCTGGGATTGTTTTTATATTGTGCGTCAGACTGTCTGAGAGGAGTGTCAACATCACAATATGACGTCTGCTCACGGGTTTATGAGTTACAGAGAACATGTCTGTGTTGTGATGACTTCATCTGTTCTGTAACTTCAAACACTATATGATCTTATTTTTGGTCTCCTCCCTCCTCTTTGGTCTGGGGTAGTTTGTTTGATCTTATATTGTGATCATTATAAAAAAATAATATCTATATAAGGCCATGGTTTTAAGTATTAAAAAAATTATTATGACTTTTTGCACACACAACATTTGCACATTTTTGGATATCCTGTGCCACATAAAGAAAAGCAATATAAGATATAGAAATATTAAACTGTATTTCTATATTTTAAAATTGAGGCAATTTATTTTAGTTTAGGGGGAAAATGATTTGAACCCCTGCTGATATTGTACGTTTGCCCACTAACACAGAAATGATCAGTCTATTCAATGGGGTAGGTTTATGTGAACAGTAAGAGACAGTAGCAATAACACAAAAAATACATTTCAAAAAAGTTATGAATTAATTTGCATTTTCATGGATGAAAAAAAGTAGTTTGATCCCTTCACCAAACGTGCTTTAGTACTAGCAAAAAAACCTTTGTTGGCAATCAGAGAGGTCAGAGGTTTCTTGTAGTTGGCTGCAAGGTTTGCTTGCGGATTTTGTTCCACTCCTCTTTGCAGATCCTCTCAAAGTCATTAATGTTTCATGGCTGATGTTTGGCCACTCGAACCTTCCACTCCCTCCGCAGATTTGACATATTTTTTTTTTAAGTTTTGGAAAAATAAAAGATGCATACAACACCTTTTTGTCGTTTTTCTTCATATACACAGACAGTCTTATGTATTTTTCAGTTGTTTTGTTGTCGTAGAATGACTCAAAATTGACAAGTGAAGGGAAACAAGTAAAATCTTCTTATAATGCCATCATAGATTTTTATTAAACTTTATAATAATAAAACATTTTGACGCCATTTCTGGCAGCTCATTGCATAATCAGCAGTTGCAGCCTATACAGCGAACAAAGGCGTCTGGGTGGAGCCAGTGCAAGAAGAACAGGAAAGGGGGGAACAACACCAAGAATACCAACAACTTCAGGCTTACTGCAACCAACAGGGGGACAAAAAAAACAAATCAAGTTCAAGTAAATGTAAGAGGACAAGCAGAAAGAAAATACCGTGTTACAACCGCAAACCTCCACATACACTGGTTCAACTCAGAGCCACAGTGTGGTGTATCCATAAAAAATAACAAGTCAGATACAATACAAAATGCAAGAATTAAACAATCAATTAGAAGTGTGAAATTAAAACAACTTAAACAAGAAAAAAAAACACTGATGGCTAGTGCACTACCAATATACTTCCACAGCCGGCAGACATCCACACAGCCCGAGGCCAAAGGTTCAGCAGTTTCACACTTTCAAGTACTGATGGTTCACCAAATCAAAAACAATTTGACCCAAAGAGGCAAAGTGGAGAACAGTGAAAAATCTAAATCATCCACAGCCTGTGAAAGAAAAACAAGGAAACAAACGCACAAATTAAATCTCCTTCACTGGACAAAGGTCGAAGCTCAGAGGAAACAACAAAAGGATTAAAAAAAAACCTCGAAGAAGTGATGCAGCAATAGCACTCATTCAGACATCAGAGCTGTCACCACATGAAGAACCTTTGAATTAAAATACATGGAAAAGACTACAGACATGTAGGTTACACTCAACACATGGCCGTTTATTTCATTCATTTCGTTTTAGTGCAATGATTGATGACTGTGACGTCTACACAGTTTGACGGGGCCTGTCTGTATTTTCGATTGTGTTTTACAAGAGTTACGAGCAGCAGCTGTAGCAACTTGCTGATTTATGAGTGATGAAGAGACAAAGTGAGTCCAGCCTCAGAGTGTCCCTGACCTGATTAGTTCATGCTGGCAGAGAGAGGAACGGTCTGAACACAAACGTCCACACCACGTGTCCCTCATCTGTGCTTTTCTCTTTTTTTATCTGATACTCTAAAATGTCTTTAAAAAAATAAAGGACCAGTGAGCTAGATTTAGTGGCATCTAGTGGTACTTTTGCAGATTGCAACAAGCTCAACACACTCTTTTTCACAACATGGTAACATGGCTGAAGCCTCTGTAAGGTTTCCAGTTGTGGTTGTTAAGCTCAGTGTGACACCTGCAGCCATACTGGCATTTCCTGACCTGAGCCCCAGCTAATACAAACATGGCAGCTGAAGTGATACTTGATTTTGGAACCAGCCTCAAGCAAGCCTTTAAAGAATTGTAGTTTTTGGCACCATATTGACTTCACCTCTGAGTCCTGGAGGTCACCACATGGAGGAGAACCTACAGAGGCCCTGTAGCCAGTGTTTGGTTTGTGCTTTCTGTGCTACTGTACAAGCTGATTACACACTTTAACTACCACTCCCTGTGCTACACCCCACAAAAAAACAAAAAACTAAATCCTACACACTGGTCCTTGTTGTTATTACATTCTAAACCTGCAAGGTCAGATTTCACTAACATTATCTACTCTTGTACTTGAGTGGGATATTTTGGTGCTGATTCTGGAGGCTAAATATAGCCAACAATCTGGCAGACAGCACACAGGGCTCAGAGCTCCGCAGCACCACCGTCTTCCTTATCACATCAATGACGTCGGCTTACTCACTCGTCCCTGCTATCATCAAGCCTGGATTATAGCCATCTTCTAAATTACTTTTTGGAGGCAAATCTATTCTTCAATCTCAGGCAGATGGCCATCTGTCCCACTGTAATCGCCCCCCCCCCATTTCCCTTGTCTCCTTGCGACGATCTCCTCTGACAGATGTTGAACCACATCAGACCTGCTGATTAACGAGGACGGCCAGACAAACCGAGCCGAGAGACGGCCGTGAGCCGAGCTCAGGAATCCTCTCTTACTAAATGTCAAAAACTGACTTATTACTAATAATCTGAATGGAAGCTGGTGCTGGGGATGCTTCTTTAGACGCTTCTTTATAAATATATATTTAAATAAACATCATCTCAACAACCATGATACCAACAGCATCAACAACAATAAAACCATAAAAACAATGGAGAGAAGCACAGGGGGGAAAAAACACCCATACATTTCATGAATGAGCTGTTCAGATAACAAATCATAGGTGATGAACAGCAGAATAGACATCCGCATTTGAAACAGCGTTTTTAGATTACACTCTTGCCTCTTTCCAAAAATAAAAAATAAAATAAAATTTTACACCCAAAATTAAAAATGTATTTCGAAGATTTTAAAAAAGGGGCTATTTGCCCCTTCCTGCGCCTCAGCCTGCTGTTTCAGGTTAACATAGCTGTCCTTGATGTCACTCAGGAGCCACTTCAATAACCAGCTGGATGAGGCAGAATGCAGCAAAAGTAGTCAAAGTTCAAATGACAGGCAGCAAAGAGGGGTAACTGTGACCAGGAGCGGACCAACAGCTTAGCATTGACCTCTCCTCAGGTCCTGCGCATCTTTGTTCAGTTCGGGCAGGGGGCAGACTCCACGTTGAATGTCTGTCACCACAAGGAAAAAAACTGGTCGCTTCTCGTGTCAGCTCCGATTTCCGGGGGTTTGGAAAGTAGCAGCAGAGATGTAACAGCAGGTTGGAGGAGAGATTACAGACACATCCTGTGACAAGGCACTTGTGCTGGTTAGGAGTGGAAGAGCGGAGGTGGGAGGAAACGAGTTGAGAGAGGAGGGTGGGATAGGGGCCCTGAGCGAGAGGACACTATGCTGTGGAGTCCTGCCCTCTCTGGAGGGTAAGCTTTGACTCCAGACTGGAGAGGTCCAGCAGGATGGCAGCAGGACAGAGCGGGACGGCTCTCTGCTTTCAGCCCGGGCCGAAGTATGCTGATGTGGAGCGTGGCGCAGAGCACCACACTCCCTCGGCCACTCCAGAGGGAGGGGGGTTTCGGGTGCTGATGAAGCGACACCTCCACTGAGAACTGAAGCAAAGCCAAACAGACAGGTAGACAAGTGGAGTTAATGGCTGCTGTCACGTTGAATGATGAACACAGTTCAGGACACAGAGCAGTTTTGTCCAGCACACACAGAGCCGACACTTTACACATTTTATATATTTTAGTTTAAGGAGAGGAAATGGGTGAAAACCCCTCCTCACTCACACATGGTTGTTCATCTGATATTGTACTAAGCGCTAATCATTATGGTGACATCAACCCCGCTGAATACACAACTACTTACATACATCAATCATTTACACAAAATATTGTTAAAAATCATTTAAAATTTACAATTTACAAAAACAATTCCGAGAGGTGTCTGGAGTCTGTTACATAACAACAAGCTGCAAAATCTGTTCCACAGAAATAACAGACCCCAGCATGCTGTCAATACCAAGGCTGTGTAATCAATAACTCAATTTAGCTTCACATCGAGGGCCCTGGTAATTTTCACGTCGGCTCACTGAATATAAAGAATAAAAGGAGCAGTGAGAAAATTACCAATGAAAAAAAAACAAACCAGATGCTAAGTTCATTTAGAATGCTATTTAAATACATTCACTGGTAATTAAAACACTATTCAGCATTTGTCTTGTGCTGATGACCCTGAAACCAAGGCTCTCATTCACTCATTTTAACACTGCTGGGCGCCCTCTACACTGGATTTTAACAGTGACTAGAAGAAAGAAAAGAATGAGACGGTGAGAATTGAGGTTGATTATAATTTGAACCTAAATTGAATCTTTTGTATGTTGTACGGAGCTCTGGCTTTCCTTCAGAGTGAGCTCGGCGGCTCCTGGGCCACCCTATAATTTGAAACCTGAAAATAAAAGAACATTATTACCTGTCGACTTAAAGGAGGAAGATGAATCTGAGTCACTGAAAAGTGAATCACCTTCCATACTTTCAGTTTTAGGGAGAAAATTAAGTTTCTCTGATACAGTATGCCAACCTTTAGTTAAGTTTGGGTGAATTCTTCCACTAAAAGCTACATTTACTTCCATTTACACTGTGAGGTGTTCACCTTGTTAAACGTGAATAAAAAAAAGTGTATCAGAGAGAGAGACTTACAGAGAGGCAGACAGAGCGATGTGGAGGTCCATGGTGACAGCTTTACCTCCTGGTGTTACTGCTAAAAGATGTCTGAGGGCTTTTAAAGTTGATGTTCTCGTACACGCTCGATGAATCGTCGTTTGTCATCCTAAAATAACACACATGTATGTACATTCACCGACATGAATCTGAATTCCTTCACAGCTCTGTGATGACAAATTTACATTATACTTACACAGAAGAAGAGCGTGAGGATGCCATGTTCTGTTTGGACCGTGAGTTGGTCATCTGGGGATATTTGATATTGGAATATTCTCTCTCCTTTAGCTTATTTCTCTGAAAAGTGACACATGGGGTTAAAAAGAACATCTCGATTACAGGAAAGACATATAGATGGGTCCTTCTGAGGCTAAATGAAAACAGAAATGTAATTTAACCAGCAATGTGTGATTGGATTCTTTTATTACAGGCCTATGACAGGAGGAGTGTAAAAATGAGTATTCCTTTGTATTGTTTTGTCTTGGTTGTATGGTTAGTGAAGAGAATGCACAGGAGTAACTAGTTACTCCAGTCTCTAGAATTTCTAAAGAACTGCTGGTCAGACGAGTGCAGCAAACAAGGTGGAGGTAGGCGAAAGTTAATTTATGACCAGCCATGGCAGGAGAGGAGTGTTGCTGTGGGTTATGAGACAGATTCCAAACATTTTTTGTTATTGTCGAAAAATACTTCCTGCAGTTGCCCTTTAAACAGTCCCACATTGTAACTGAGCACACAGTTGGCATGCTATACGTACTGATGCACCTCTACTGGCCTTCAGACTGTGAGTCAACATTCATCCATTTTTAACACACCACACACTGATCCCTTTTTTCCCCTCTTGTATTTCAGAGGAGTACCTGCTCCTCCTCCAGCCTCTTCTGAGCTGTGTCTATGTGCTGCTGCACAGCCATGTATATGAACTTATACTGCGCCTCCGTCTGCACCATCCCCGATCTCTGCTGCCGTACCCTCTGGATGGTTTTTGGGATGTCAATGTCACAGTCCAGACCTGAAACACACACATTTATACAAAATGAGACAAATAAAAAAAAATCTAGTATATCAATTAGAGATTTTCTTTTCTGTGTCCTACCTTGGCGGTTGATAACATCAATCAGCATGTCAATGACGATGATGGTGCCAGTCCTGCCGATACCTGCACTGTAGAGATAAAACATACAGTCTCTGTGAAGTTTTGCTTTTTCATGTAATGTTGTCACAATAAAATTGATTTCTGAATGTTCTGAATTGAATGTTATTAAGGACGATGTTCAACTGTTTTTTTATAAAAATTTATCATGGCCAATTGTTTAATGAAGGTCAGGACTGCGATGAGTTTTGGTAGTTAGTCATCGTGTTTGCAGTACATGTCAGGTGGGTGGGAATGATGAAAGAACATTTGCAATCAATGCGTAAGCTGTTTGCTGTTCATCAATCTGTCAATAAAAATACTTGTGTGGAACTCTGTGTTCCAATTGTTGAATGTACATGTGTACATGTTTATTCAGAGTATGA
This sequence comes from Parambassis ranga, assembly GCF_900634625.1. Lineage (NCBI taxonomy): Eukaryota > Metazoa > Chordata > Actinopteri > Ambassidae > Parambassis > Parambassis ranga. The sequence continues at coordinate 15,490,718 of NC_041028.1, read as the reverse complement.
AGCAGTTAAAAAGGAATCAGTATCTAAGTTTCTAAACATGTACCATCTCATAAGAAAGTGTACTTAAAATGTAATACAGCAAAGGAAGAGAGTAACTAAATAGTTAATGCCTTTCAATAAATGGTTTCTTTCCTATCCAGAGATTGGATAACATTTATAAAATATAAATCAAAACAGAGAACATTCAGAAGAAGACATAAAAAATATACAACTTATTTACCAGCTGCCTTCACTCACTTCCTAGAGGCAATGGTGTGCAACAATCACTGCACAGTCTGAGCTCACATTTTTACAGTTTGTTATAAACCTTAGCTGAGTTTTACGTACTGCATTTCCCAGATGTCACATGATCAGCTGATTGGACAATTGCATTAATAAACAGGAGTCCAACAAAAACAATAAAACACTGTCCCTCCTCCTCCTTCTGATTTTGTACCTGCAGTGGACCACGATAGGTCCAGTTTCTGGAATGGTGCTCTGGGTGCGGTTGACCTCCTCTAGGAACCAGAGGACCCCGCCGGGCTCGTTGGGCACTCCATGGTCCGGCCAGCTCAGGTACTGATAGTGCCAGATGTACCGCAGAGGTTCCTTCTAGAAAATGTATGTGGTGTAACAAAAAAATAAAAAAAAACAATAATAAAAGGATTGTTGTTAAATTCATGTGGGTCTTTGAACACACTGTAGTAACACAGTGATGACACCTGTTTGATGCAATCTTTATGATGCAAAATAAAGATTGTGAATGCAGTCCTTTTTCAGCAATCGACTGTATTTAACTGAGCCCTGATATAAAAGACCAATATTAAAGCGGGCCTCTAGAGGCCATGAGGTGAACTGCAACTTTCAACACTCCCACACTGTCTGTTGTGTTGCAGCTTGTTGTAAGCACAGTCTGCGTGAACACTTCCGCCGCTCTGCAGCTATACAACTTAAATACTAAATTAATTTTCTTGCTTTCTGTGTTTCTCCATCTTTCTCCATGTGATTGTGCACAGTACAACAAAGTAGCACTTCTTTGTTCCTGCATGTAGTGTATCACTGAGGCTGGGTGTCATTCACACTTGCTTTCTACTTGTTCTTATATTCTTTAAATCCACGAGGTTGATCCTCCCATTAGCACCGTGCGGCACGATTGGGTGTGTGAGTAAGGCGTTAGATAACTTGACCTGAGGTCAGTGTGTCAGCTCAGGCTGATTACACAGCTTTCCCTACCCGGTCCAGACGCGTGACCTCCAGCTTCCTCAGGACGTAGTCTTGTGCAGGACGCTCATCAACGTTCCTCACCAGCACCTTTCCAAACTCCTTAGTGGCATGGAGGTCCGGCCAGTAACGCACACATTTGTTCTTAAAACAGGAGAAACGCACACACAGAGAGAGAGAGAGAAAGAGAGAAGGAGGGCGGGGTCAGAGGGAGGGTATTAGACAATCTGAAGAAGCCGCTCATCTCAAGCAGCTTTTCAATCAGCTTAACTGTCATACTATCCTTGTCAGCCGCTTCCCTACAACCCCCACACCTGACACACATTTCTCATTGACTGCCATTAAATTTAAAAATACAAACAATAACAGATGTAGATGTATTGGAAGTACTCTGTATTACATGTTATTAAATTTTCCCAGTCTTGTATCAATATATCAACTACACTTCTAGTTCATCACACAAAATATACAGCAGCCTGTGCATCAACTCTGCAGGATGATTAACAGCTCACCCTTCCCCGCTCCATCTCCTTCGTGGTCATGACGATGACGTGTGTGTTCTCCTGATACACCATCTTCCAGAAGTCAATGACTGTGTTCTGTAGGCATCCTTGGGTGGCGATGAAGACTTTGCCCTCCTCCACATGGCGCCCGTCTTCGTGCACGCTCTGTATGGGCGGACAGAGTGTGGATAATTATTCACCGGATCAAGTATGACACCAGAGAGCTGTGATGCTGAACACACACTCACTCTGATATAGTTGGCATTGATGTAGTCTGAACCAGGAACGTCTGGATCCGATTCCCTGATTGCAACGCGTGTTGTGTCAACTGGAACCACAAAGTGAAAGTTATTATTATGCCACAAAAGATAACACTTTTTTTATAAATGTAATCTGATCGGTTGTTTGGCCGCAAAATCTTTATGCTCTGCTTTAGGCCTCTACGTCGTCTAGCTGTGTCATTCTTTCCACAGGAAGATGGAGAGGCAGGAAATGGCAGGTTGCTGTGTGACTCACAGGGGAGGATATTCTTGTATCTGTTTTTACTCTTGTTTTCAGGCTTCTGGCCTTCTTTCCGGGGATAAAGCAGCTTGCACTCCTGCTGCTGAAGTACCTGAAGATAAAATAAAAATAAAATAAAATAAAAAAAGAATGAAAATGTGTTTCTGGACATAAAAAACACACTACTGACATAAAAAATGTTCACTGCACTCAGTTTGTATATTGTTCTGAACGGTGTAATAGGCCTTTAATACAGCAGGGGTCACCGTGGAGTGCAACAACAGGGAAGCTTACATGCTTCAGCATTCAGGCCGTACGAGTTCTCTTCGCTCGCACACAAAGCTTTTCATTCATACATCAGCTCATTTTTTAAATCCTGTCAGCTCTTGAAGGGCAGACATTGCTACAGCAAGAAGTAATGTGAAGTCTAGTGTTAGACTAGTTTCTATTCTTGCACTCACACAGTTGAAAGTGCATGCATACCATCTCTGTAAGGATTTTGAAATTTGAAGCAGATATTCTAAGGGCCAGTAAATACCACATAATTCACTGCTTAATGTGCCCTGACACAATGGGAATGATTCACATTAATGACCTGTCAACTGTGTGAAAACAGGAACACGAGCGCATGCTACAAGATAAGCTCTGGCCAACATCATTCCTCAGCAGAAATACAATTAGGAATCCCACGTCAGACACGAAGACAGAGACGTAAGCCTACATTAATGAAACAGACGAGCAGAGGGTGGCGTTTTTCTTAATATAATAATATGTTTTTTGAGACACTGGATAGAAGGTGGCCTTCAGAACAATCACTAATAGGATGTTCTTTTGTTTTGAATGACTTGGCTCATTAGATAAAACACTAAATGATATAAATGTACCTATTATTTGTTGGCAGTGGCAGATTTGAAAGTACATACCTCAAATTCTTCCCAGAATCCTTGTTTAGGCTTCTCGGAGTTGTCCGCTACTTTGTTGAGTTCTCGTACCCGGTTCTCAATGTTGGCAGCATTTATCCTTGTGGCGTTAAAGGGCTATTTTTTTTTAGGAAGAAGAGAATTTATTTACATGTTTCACACTTACAACCTGCTAGACTAGCTTTTTTGTTTACCTGTTTGAGGTGCACTACGATGCCACTTCTCTCCACCATGGGGTTCTTCTTGTAGTGATCCACCAGGTCAGCCAGGGTGTCAAACCTCTCACCGCCGCCGACATCGTACTTGCCATCCTGAGGACAACAAACGTCCACAATGATGGTTTGAGTGGTGGATTCAGGGACTTGGTGAGTTCATGATTCTGTGCATTTCTAACATGTAATCTCACCTGGTAGCGTATCATAACATGGGTGACCTTCGTCTTGCGGTCCACGTTCTCGTGTTTCTCCTCATTGGTGAGAACTGATAGGACGAAGTCTCCCGGTTTACTCTGGCTCTCCCGTACCAGAAAGCTGCCAGCTTTGCCTTTGTCTGTGAGCAGTTTCTCTGCATCTCGCCCAGAGAGGTGCCCGTGGTACCACCTAGAGACGAGGGATATGCTCGGATTATATCAACACAAGAACTCAGTACTGGCATGACATCATATTAGCTGCTTGTGCCTGCAGCTATAGATTAGCTGCACATATATAGACCTGCTTTAAAGACAGAATGCTGAAAGTGAGAGGAGCAGAGGCAGAAACTTGACCAACTGAGGGGGAGGACTAGCAACACGCTTCCTGTCTCAGAAGAGCACATCGCACCTTTGGGGTTAAACATAATGTCTATCTATATGTGCACTGTGAGCGTACACTCCTACTCAACAATGATAGTGTCTCTTATATACTGTAGCTGCAGCAGCCTCACTCAGTTACTGATGCTCAGATGAAAAAGATTGCATGTCTGCATTTTTTTTTCCTGTGTGGTGAGCACAAACAGGTAGAAGATAACAGGCGCATGTAGAATGGAAAAACCACATAAACCCAAAACCATAGATGACAAGCTGCTCCTAGACCTAAATAGAAACTGAGATGTACACACTGCAGTGTGCAGATGTGTAGAAAGAGAGACACATCATCTGCTCTGCCTTTTGTTTTGTTTTTTTAGCTTATGATAAAAATATGATCATGTAACTTTCCAAAAAGCTTCCTGTGATTCATTGCTTTAATACATTTGCCCTTTTCCTCCCATTTCAGAGAAGCTGTGTAGGTGTGATGAAGCTGCATAAAAATCTGTGTGTCGTCCCTGAAGGATGCTGTTGTGTGAACAGCCGCAACAGTCACTAAGTTTATTCATGTAGCTGCCTGTGTGTGTGTGTATTGAACAGTAAGTGCAGTGTGAGTGTATACTTATCAATAATTAATAAGTTATTGGCTGCCATTCTAAAAAACACTTGACTGTCTTATTACTATCTATAGACTTTAAATGGAATAAAGTGCGGCAGGAGTGATGCTACTTATTAGGCCAACCTGTAATTTAGCCCATGGTTCCATCGACAAATGAGCTTGGTTACAAACAAAAATTATACTATCAGAAGTGACATTTTATCCTGCAAGAAAAATGACTGCAAAAAAATGAATGCAGTCCTATGACTTCAGTGTCAGCCCACCAGTAAGCTATCTATGCATGCTTCAAACGCACCTGTGACCTGTTTATTGTGATGACGTTTAATGCCCCTGACATCCTCTATAGGTCTCATGTAGCCACTTGCTAGCAATACCCCTTTAAAACACATGTAAGAGTTTAGTGGGGCTTTCTATGTTTCTAGAAGTTGTTAATGCACCACTCTATGCTGGATTTAGTTTTAGTGGTGCATTGGTGTTTGATCTGCATGTGTGTCACTAAACAAAAACGTATTTAGAGATAAAATGTGCATTTGGATATATTTCTATTATTCTTTTTTTAATATTTATAACAAAACAGTAAAGGATTTTTCATTACATTTACACAAGGTGATCTCAATTCAGTGGCTCCTGTTGCATATTAACTTATTGAGGTATTTATTATGTGTAGTTGCTAACTATCTTTCCTGCATTTATAGCTGTTTCATACTTGATATTTTGCACTGATCAAAATGTTTCATGCAGTTGTAACTGCACTTCTTCTCAGGTAGTTTAGTTGCTTCCTATGGCAGGATGTTCTCTTACAGTCAAACACCCTAAAGCTACTGAATAATAATCCGTTGAGTGGTTACAGTATATTGATCAGCTGACCTCAGATGTGTACATTTGCCTCTATCTGTCTGGTTTTATTCACACTGTGCTTTGCTACATGCAAATGTGAGTGCATTTTGCGGGCGTTGGCGTCAGTGTGTCACCTCTCAGACGTGGGGTCCTTGCAGTTGAGCGGATACTTGAGCTCGATGACATGGCCGTTCTTCTCCCGCAGGAGGTCCTGTTGCTCGGTGTAATACTGCACCAGCTCGGCCAGCGTGGCAAACTTCTCGCCTCCATACAGGTCATAGTAATCACCTGAGTTCTGGATCTTAATGTGGGTCACCTCATCGTTACGCCTGTGCAGGAGAAAGCATGATTCACGGTCACATCATGTAAAACACCAAACACCAAATTCTATTAGAATTCACTGAAACCCTGCAGCAAATAAAGCATGCAAACATCCACCCACACAAGTGCCAATACAGTACACTGTATGTTCACACATCAAGAAAATCATGACATCATTTTTTTGCCCACACTCACAGAGCAGAAATACATGTACGCTATCAGCACATCCAGCTTATCAAGCCATCTGCTCCCATTTTCAGACTGAGGCTCTTTTTCTTCCAAACATCTTAACATCAGATAATAAATTTGTCAAGGAGAATACACATTTTATCTGTGACGTGTGTGTCTCTGCAGCTACTGTGTATGCTAGTAATTTTATAGAATGTGGAATAATATAACAAGCCACAAGCTATTACACAAAAAGGGAAATTCAAGGAAAACGGATCTGCAAATTATAAAATACAAAAGCTTTTTTTAAAAAAATATCACAAACAAGATATTTTTCACTTCTGTAATCAAAACAACATAAATCTTCTGAGCAAGGATCATCCCTCTACTTTTAATACTAGTAGTTTTCATATCTAATGTATTTGCAGGAAACTGTGATTGCAGCACAGTGGAAAAGAAATGCATGCAGCTGCCGGGCTCAAAAAACTGATAAGCCAGAAAACATTTGGTACCACTTTGCATATTCAAAGTCCTCTGGCTGCTTTGAATAGGTGCACACACACACACACACACCTAATCTATAAGATATCTGCCTGGAGGCGAGTAAAGAGCGAGAGGCAGGTCGGCGTCTCAGCTGCTGAAAGTACCTTCAGCTATGTTTCCATCTCCAGTCTCAGGCAGAGATAAACAAAACATGCTGTAAACATATTAACTATGACGACACGTAAACACGCACGATGCAGATTGAGAGACCACCGCGGGGACTTAGCCATGTTGCTCACTATCTGATCTGCAGGTTCTCTCTCAGACTGATTATCGGTTAATGGTCATATCAAATAGCACAAATCCTGTTTGCCTCCATCACTTTTTTGTTGTCCTAATGAATTTTACATTTTTTTCCATCCTCCCACTCAGTGTATACTATAAATCCTCTCCTCCATTCTTGTATTTATCTGTCCCATAATCCATCTCTCCCTCTCCCCCCCAGTCTCTCAGTGTTTCCTGGTAATTGCTTTATGGCTCTATTAGTGGCTGTTGGCTGGGTGCCACAGGTCTATGGCCCTGTTACAGGCCCCTCCTCGACTCTCAGGCCAAAGCCCCCGTTTCTCTCTGAGTTTAACACCATTAACCCTGGAATGAGCCAAACACATCCTATTAGATTTTCATTCACTTCTCTGCTCTTCCACTCGGAGACAATGATAACCTCGGTGGATTTATTACAATATGGCGATCCTCTTTAGGACACAGGGAGGCAAGGACGTCATTAGTGTTATTCAGCACTAATTGTGCTGTGACAGTATGTGATTCAATTCTCAATAATAACTCAATTTATTGCTCTTTAGTTGATTATATGCAGTATAAATTACTACCAGAGCAGGTGTGTGATTGTTGCAAAGTCATATAAAATGGAGTTACTCCCTCAAGTTAGATCCTTGTCTGTCCACATGTATTACATGTTTTTGCAAAGCGCTATGGTGATGTTATTTAACAGGTATGATGCAGAAGAAATAAAAGTTGAATTGGCCTCAAAGATTTGGCCACTTGTTGCAGTTTGAACGTAGCTTTAGTGGTGAGGTCATGAAATAATGGAAAAAGATTACCAAGTAATTCCCCCAAGGCTGATTAGAGTAGATCAGAGGAGAATCTGCTTGCTTCAGGTTCCTGATGATGGTCAGTGGTTTGGAGTTTGGTCATCATTTTATCCTGTAGACATTCATGTGAATTTTTTTGACATAATTACCGCATGAATTCGTCGAGTTACGGCCAAAAAAGTAAAAGTCAGAGGAGTATTTGGATACTGAAATTCCTCAGGGGATTTAAAAGCTTAGGCGTCAAGGCATTCCTAAGACATCCCATTCACATGAATGGGATGGACAAATCCCAGAAATTGACTGTTTAGTGACAACTTTCCAAACACACTGAATCGTAAGCATCTTTAAGTGGATGCATTTTGCAGGTAGTATATACAGAACATGGTTTCAAAGGAAATATACATAAATACACACCAAGATGATAGTGTGATCTTTGATAGTGATCTTTACTGACAGTGGTTTATTTTCCCCTTAAACTGGTTACATCATTGTGCCCTCGGCCAAAATGGCACATGCACTTAGTTCTGTGCACACTGTGGATAAGATCCACACGCTCTACAGAACATCCAGCATTTTGCTTCTGATTAAATATGTATGTCTGAATGTATTTGCATAATTTCCAGCATTCTGTCTCTAAACTAAAATTAGATGATGCCTACATTAAACATGTGCATTGTTGAGAATGAAACCTAACCATTATGGTTTGTTTTATGGAGATATGTTTCCCTAACGATTATGTTAGAAATGGGTTCAGATTGCGGTACAAAGCCACTAACATAATGTGATATACGCATCTGATCCCTGCATTGTTATTCTACAGCGGCCTAACAGCCGTTGCAGCAAACAGAGCACATCCATGTGCAGCATGATGCTCAACATTCAACCCACAAAAACAAAAAATAATAAACTGCGTTCAGATCAGTGTAACTAATGCACTTGACAAGATGAAACGCGCAAACATGGATAACTGGGAAATATATTGCTCCAAAAAAGCTTTTATTTATGCATGTACAAAGCCCAGAATCTATCAATTATTGCTTGCTTTGCCCTGAAGCTATTTCAACAAACACTTTTTTTCTTCTTCTTCTTCCACTAAACACAGCCTGACACCAGAGAGAAATATCATACTTTATCCCGTCCACTTATCAAACCGAGGTTGATTAAGTTTTAGCCTCTGCTTCTGTTTAAATTCCATCTTTATGGACAATGAAAATAATTGCTTAAAAGGACAACTTAAGATCTGACATAGCTCAATATGTTCTGCATCTCAAGCGAATGTCAGTGCACCATCCATTATTTAATGGTCATATTTTGGTTACATATGTGGAGACTCTTTCTGTCTTTGTGTTTGCGAATAGGCAGTATCAGATATCCTAACTTTAGAGACAAAGGGTCATTTAGATGATGTCATTCTACACATTTCTTGACAGTTGCATTGATCCCTGGGTAATGTAATGTAAAAGTAATGTCAGTAATGCGTAGGCTACAGCAATGTGTGCTGTCCTCCAACTACTACAGTATATAACTGTATTATTGTGAGTCAGGATGTAGCTGCCATTGACAGTCTGAAAAGACAATGATGTTCAGTGATAACTAGATGTACTGTAGATCAAATATTTACCATCTACGGATGCATCTGTTATGTACTGACATGCACAGTAATGATAATGGTAAAATGCTCTTTTACTTGACTGTGTAAACCTATAAATAGCCTGGCAGCAGTGGAAACATATCTGAGTAAACGCAGGCTAGCATTATATAATACAGAGGCAGGGAGAAAAAAAAATCCATTTTCCCTCTGTGTAATTCAGCCTGCAAAATTCTCTCTCAAGATTGCCCTTAAAAGTTCCTCCTTGGGAGTCTTTATAGTGTATAAAGAGCATGGAAAATGATGGAGAAAACTTGACCAGACTGCTGCTCTCCTTTACAGAGTTGGACTTGTATATAAATTAGGGCCAAACTTTTTTTTCTGCTTCAAAGGTTCGCTTTCTCCATCTCAGAGTTTTATAAACTCTGAATTGATTGCATTTTTTTCAACTCAAAAAGTTCTCATTAGTGTTTCACTCTTCAGAGCAGCAGTTTTACACGGCCTTCATCTGTTCTATGCGCGAGGCGGGGGAAGTGGTGGAGATAAGTGGAGGAGATCTAGAGAAGAGGGCCACAGATTTCCTCTTCAAGTTGTTTAACTTTTATATTAGATTTAAACACCACTCGGTGTGCTGTCCATGCATTAGAATACACTCTGTGTGGGCTTGTTGTCAGGGTTAGCAGACAAAATAATTCCTTAAAGAGTCAAAGTTTCAGCAGTACAAACCACAAGCAGCCAGCAAAAGTCTAATCTGACACTTGACAACAACAGCAGCACACTCATATAAATTCCTAGAACCAAAGCTGCCTCTGGTAGAGGAATGTGTTCAAAAGTTGGACTCCCGTCTGTGAATTCTGCTTTATCCTCCTTCCCCTGAGTTCAAAGTGACCTACAATGTGTAGCAGGTGGTGAGGCTGAGTGCACAGGCCGCTTGACCTCAGTGCGCTTGTATGTGTGTTTAAGTCTGTCAAGGCGGCAAGCTGCGGCTACAACTCACCCCGGCGACCTTCCTGAATGTGGTGTTTGTGATTTACGACACCCTGCACCGCACACTCACAAACCACAGGCGGTGAAGGTCAAACACCTTAACCGGTCCCTCACTCTTTATCATCATTCAAAAAGCTACTGCTAGTCTGACTATTCCGATGGCTTTCATCTCTCTCGCTGTGTTACATTTTTTTTCTCTCTCCCTCTCAAACACAAAGCCTCTCCCTGACCGTGTCATCCTGCCAGCTACAGTCACAGAGTAAATGCGTCTGGGCTTTCTTCCAGCCGCTTGGCCGCCTGATGTATCTCTTAAAAGCTTCCGTTGCCAAGGAAGAGCCACTCTTCAAACTCTCTCTTCTTCTATCTCAGTTTATTTCCTGCTTTCTGTAATCACACAGCAAGAAGTCCTGAATATACTCACCAGAGATTTCACACACACCCCACACACCAGAGCCCTTAATTAAAGACATTAAGAGAAATATGTCGAAAAAAAGGCGTGATTGAAGTTTCGCAGTGTATTACACTTGACTGTGATCCACTCAGCTCCACCCTGCTGACCAAAATAAAGATTTTCTAGCTATTTTGTGGTAAATCACACATTCCAAAAGTGTTATCTAATGTGTTGCTAGAAACACTCATACAAAACAACTTCTGTTTAAATGCCATCTATTCACCCACGGGCAACATGTTACATCATTTGTGGACGTAAGGGTAGAAATTTTGGACACTCTGAAGCTTGGTCCGTGTGACTTTTGTCAAACCAGCTCAGTCTCAATCTCAAACCCAGAAAATGCATTAAACCTACAGAGTTACTTATACTGAGGATTAGATATAAATCTCTATGGATTTGCTTGCTCTCAAGTTTGAGAATAGTTAGGTCGGTGCTGGACCACAACAACAACAACAACAACAAAAAAGAAGGTAGTGTTGGTGAGCGTACCTGACAGAGAGGGTAAAATCCCCCGGATTGCTTTTGCTCGGCCGTGCCAGAAAACTTCCGTGGACGCCCCGGGTCAACAGGAGCTGCTCAGCCTCGATTCCGGTAATATTGGGGTGGAACCACCTAAACATATGTACACAAAATAAAAAATCACTTATTTACTGCATATAACCTTCATGCAGAAGTCAATGTCAGCCATGGATAAAATGTGTGTTACTATGATGTTAATGCTGCACTGCAGCACTACTGTCCAACTCTTCTGCTAGTGAGAGCAAATACACAAATACTACACATGTAGTCACCTTATGGGTCACAGTATGGGTTAACATTGGTGGCTCTGCCTGTGATATAATTCATGGTTCACAAAGGACGATTGATTGTTATCCTCTGCTCCTCATGCTATACACCGATGACTGTCCACCCATCCAGTGTCATCTAACCCAGTGTGCTGATGACACTGTTCTCCTGTCCCTGCTCTCAGGCTGCTCTCACACCACGGCCCAGCGATCCAGCAGTTTGTGGACTGGTGCGACAACTCTGCACTGGAGCTGAACATGGAGATGGTGCAGAGGGAGATGGTGCAGAGGGAGCTGGCTACGACGTCTGGCAGCACAATCCACAAAGCCGGTAGAGACAGTGAAGGAGTACATATATCTCCTTCACCTTCACTGCTAACACCGAGGAGATCGTCAGGAGAGGCCAGCAGCTGCAGTATCAAACTTAACCCCTTTGGTGCCAACAGCACCACACTGAAGACATTCTTTATAGTGAGCATCATGACATTCTCTATAACCTGCTGGTTGCATTCCATCTCTCTTCAGAACAGGAACCGTTTGCAGAGCACAGTCAAGGTCTGCTCTAAAATCACTGGACTTCCACTCAGCTCACTGAACACAGTGTGTGAGCAGCAGACATAGGATCTTGCAGGACCCCTCACACGCTTTGTTCCCAGCGTTTGAATGGCTCCCCTCAGGTCGGCAACTGTGCATCCCTCCCACCCCCTGCTCATCCTGCTCATGATGATGATGTCTTATTTTATTTTTTATATTAATGCTATCTATTTTATTTCGTTTTTTTTACCCCCCCTTTTCAGAAATTGACATAGCAGCTTCTATTATTGTGTTAACTGTGTAAACTGCTCACATGCCTTGAATTGCCTCCAGGGGACAAATACATTTGTTTGATTTGATTTGATTGGAAAGCACATGTAGTGTACTGCACAATGACAGCTGAAAGCCGTTACATTTATGCTCCTTTTTCTAAAGATTTTTTTTAAAATATGTTCTACACAATTATGCGGTATGTCAGTACAGACAGCTTCTTTCTTTCCTTTTAAAAATAAAAGGAAACACAAATTTCCTCTTGATGACTCACAAGTTTACAGTACTGCAAAGCCAATTCTAATAATTACATTTTACTTCCTCTGTCGCACAACACTGCAGGCAAATATTTATCCCTTCCACTTCTCACGTATGTTGACCAATTACCAGGGTTGTGCACCTTTACAGGATTGCTTGACACAGTGACCTACCTGAATCGCACTTAATTATTCACTATTCTCAAGACATAAACTAAACACAACGGCACTTGCATCAGTAAGCTGTATCCATAGTAGAAAATAACTGTGATTAATGTATGAAGGAAATACATATATAGTAGTCAGTGGGTGGGGGGTGTCCCAGTGAATGGCTGTATGTCAGCTGTGTGGATTTAGAGCTCACGTTTAAGCTGGGATCATTGGGTTAAACCTCCCTAACTACTGAGTCCCACTGCTGGCTAATCCAATGCACCATTAGCCATTCAGGGGCTCACTTGTGTCACACGGAGGAGGAGCTCACAAAGCCGACCTTAAACAGTTTATCAGTAATAAGAAGAGATGAGATGCAATAACACACAGGTTCTAACAATCTACATGCTTTTTTCACAGTGTTTATGGCTATAAAACACTGTTACAGGAAAAACCTTAGACAAAACTAGACTTTTGTGTGATTTTTTTGTTGTCATTAGCATTTTCTAATTAGCACCCCCTCCTCAAGTCCAAGATAATTTCTGCCAAATTTGAAATATAACACTAAAAATACATCACTACAGTCACCCAGTTGCATGCAGTTTTCCTGATGAATAAGTTACAGATCAGATTATTTGCATACCGAAATAAACGGTTAGTCTTTGAAAAGAAAACACTTCTACATGTGATTCATTTTTTCAACAAAGACATACAAGACCAAATGACTCATTTCACATCCTAAATTACTGCCTTTCAACAGCAGACACGACACATTACAAAAGCTTATTATTGATTAATATATAATCCAGTGGAGAGCAGGCAGTGGGCGACACAAGAGCGCCTTCATCAAGCCAGTGCTGAGAAGATAATATCTGAGAGCTGGAACAGTGGGCGAGCATTTAGGCGCTTCTGTTTTTGTATGCTGTATGACACAAACCCATGACAGTAAGATAAAAATAAGACTCATGTGTCAGCTCAGCAGATCCTGTGTCACCTCAGAGGGGCAAATACACAGCAGAATGCTCATGTGGTCACTGCAAAGGTTGCTGTTGTGAAGAGAAGGTAATTGTATGAACAATTGCTCTTAATCCTGAAAACCCAATCGGTAACAAGGAGCCTGATATTCTTATTGTCAACTGTTGGAGTTTCTGTCTAACAGAATCCAGATCAAATAAAGTGAGGGTGACATTTGCTATATCCACACAGATAGAAACTGCTCTTTGTGAATGTAAATGTCAGGCATGCAATGTGGAGATGAAGTGACTGTAACTGTTCGACATTCAGCGCATGAATCAAAGTGATACTGGCAGCCTGTCAATCACAAAGCAGCCCGACCAGTTTGGACTGTGACAGAGGAGAAACCTGAGAAGAGTGAAAGAGGAGACATGTGGAGTGAGAGGCAGGTGCAGCAGGAGAATTAGTAATGATGCCAAGTGTGTGACAGCACTTGCGTGAAAACACGAGTTTCTAAAGTAAAGGGGAGATAAGGGACATCGTTTCCACAATCTCTGTGTTCACTGAGGATAAATGGGAGAACTTTTCAGCCACTTTTCAGACGTACCCGGATAAAACTGCTAATGTTTGTTATAATGGTAATTCCAACTCTATACTGTGTAAACACAAGTAGTGTTTAAAAGCAAGGCTGAGGCAAAGCCCTAAGCCGGACCAGCAGCCAGACCACAGCAGCCGAGACATCTGACCCAGACTGCACCTGACCCCTTATCCTCACCGGGGGGCAAAACCGATCTGCTGCACTTTCTCTCATTCCACATGCAGAGGGGGGAGCAGATTATAGGAGGAACATTACAAATAATGAACCGTGAACGATTACAAGAGGATTAGTCATAAATATGTGTAAGAATGGAGGCCCTGTGATATTAAAAATATCTCCTCTGATGTCGGCTGTTTGAGCATTTGGAGGGTGGAGCATGTGGAGACAAACAGGAAATGATTCAAAGGCAGGGAGAGGGTGATAAATGTACTATCTGCAATACACAAAGTGAATTCCACATTTGTCCATAGATAGTAAAAATGTCACGCTGGCTGCATATAAGAAATAAAAAACAATAATGTCATAATTTTTATTTTTCTGCCGTGTCCCATTCATGAACATGACAGCAAGCATGTTATTGTTTTAACATTTTTTCTTTCTTTAAACTCTGACTACAGACAGAGATGTACCACAAAATGATGAAATATTTACTGTACCACTAAACTGTTCTTAGAAAGCAGACACTGATGTGTTTATCCGATTATATTATCAGTTAGGATTCAACGACACAAAATGCAGCGGATCAGCTGGTCAGACGTGTCATATTCACACCACTTTCCAAAATTGATCTTGAAAAAACACCACCCTGTCATAATACACATGAAGGGATCAAAAATAAGATACAACGCACAATTACAGCAGCACTGCAGATGTTTTAGGAATCAATTTGAATGTAATTGTATGAAAAATGTGTTAACATCATCATCTTTTGCACAGAATGTCTAATCATATTTCATATTACATAAATATGTATTTTAATACATATTTAAATGACCCATAAATCTAACCAGACACGGCTGACAGACACATTTTGCAGCCATTGTTCCCGGTTATGAAATGTATTTTCTTACGTCACAACTAAAACTGGCCAATGCATTCACGTTACTGTACCGAGGAACCGCCGAAGGGTCACGGGTGTCAGCTGGTGGACAGATTACTTGTGGTATTGTTTTTAATCCTACACAGATTCATACGGAAAAATAATAACAGTGGGACAAAAATGCCTTATGCCACTAATCCATTTCTAATCCGTCATCACTGCGCTGCTGTCACATTATCAAAACAATGCAGATGGGCTGGAACCAGACTCACAACACTGGATCAAACTGCACAACAGGAGCAGCTACTGCACAAGAACGCTGGAGGCAGGTCCTGGCACAAAACAACGGGCAAAAAGTCTTCTTAACCGTACGGCCTCTTTTCACAGCACACACACATTGATGGCAAAGAACTCACACACACTTCTGCACCTCTCCACATGCTCTCGCAAGTTTACTTGAAGAGTAGCCTTAACAGAAAGAGGATGAGTTACGAAGCATGAAGCTTGTCCAAAAGGAGAAAACAGAGTCTGTTTAAATGAGATTGCCTACCTCACCATTGTGGTCGAAGCCTGCCACTGCCCCCCTGCTTCAGCAGCCTCAGAGCTCAGTAATCCAGCACTGGGCACTGTTACACAAGGGAGGGTGGGGGGAGAGCGAGGGAGATATACAGATGAAAGGAGAGGTGGGGGGGTGGAGGGGTTGTAAAAGTGTTACTGGGTTAGACAGAGTGAGACAGTCAGAGAAACGACAGAAGTGGAGGGGGTGCTTTGTAAGAGTGTTAGAGAGAGAGTGTGTGCAGGAGAGAGAGCGAGCGAACCAGGGGGCGGGGGCCTTTTAATCTGGGATTTGGATGAGCGTGAGCAGGCCTGATACCAGCACCCGTCAGTGCTATCAGCCACCCCCCCCACTCCTTTCCTTCCTCAGACGAATGTGACAGTCGCTGGCAGACTGGTTTAACCATCCTCCTTCTGCCTCACCTTCCTCCTCCCCCACTATGTACCCTGAAGAGGTCAGGGGCTCTGCTCCAAAGCCCCGTCTGCTCTGTGATCTTAAAGCAACTTTCTCTGGCTGTAACTCCAAGCAGGACGGGCCAGATCAGGGTGCCAGGTCTCTGGAGAGCTACAAGGTCCTCGCTATCTTGTCGGAGGCTAAATACAACAGCTGTGTTGCCCATGCCTGGAGATTACACGTGGCGTAGTTACACCGGATCACAGTTAGCTCTCGCCAAGCTAAACCTCCCCAATCCAGCCAATTCAGCAGTATGCCATTAGGCTATTAATTTTGCAAGGGTGGGTTAGGAAGCTTTGCAGAAAAATAAATACAGAGAACAAAACAGTGGCACAATTTCATGAACTCACAGCGAACGTTGGATTTTACAACTCATCAACAGGGACAGATGTGGTTTGGTTTTATCCACATGTAATAATGATCATTAGACTATAACAGGATAATCTAGCATGTAGAAACAGGACTGGTGTGATTTCTCTGTTTGTAAAGGTTGAAAAGGTGTTTTACGAGGACAATGACCAACAAAATCCTCAACAAGTTGAATCCTTGAAGAGAAGGCTTGTACCAGATTTGACTGAGTACCCTCAAGCTGTTACTGAGTTATCACCAGAAATGCCATGGCTTCATTCATACCATAGTCCAACTGAACGCTGAACTACTGCTCATGCTGACTGCCCTTTAAGTCAACGGCATGATTTCTAGCTTCTGAGCTGATTTTAGAAGTTAGAAATAGACGCCTGCACATTTTATATGGCACGGTCTGATTTTATTCAAGCATTGTCTTTTCCATGCAAAAGCAGAACAAACATTTCATCTACAATTCTAAAAGTGATTTTATATAAAGCTACTTATGTAATCCTGGCAGTGAGGATCTTGGTGGTGAATATTTAATGTCTGTGGAGAACACGATGTATTTGACCTTTCTCTTTCCATGCATGTTGGTCCGTTTAACGATTAACTTTTAGACCCTCCAGAAATGCTTGTAGTAACAAACCTGGTTAGAACCAGTTATACAGAACCTTTATACACTCCTTGCAAATAACCAATCAACCTTATGCAAAAACCTCACACCGAATGCTGTTTATGTAGGGTTATAACATCATAATTATGATGATTTTTAGTGTGTGTCCGGAGGTAGAAGTCCACCGCTTCCAAAGACAAAAGAATTATCACTATAACTAAATATCTGGCTCCATAAATGACATATCAGGGATACCTGCAGGCGAGGTTATGCCCTCTGTTGTCTTGGATGCAAATGAAGTGTTGTGGGTTGGCTATTTCCAAGAACCTACCAGCCTGGCCAGCCATCAATCTGCAAAAATCCTCTTTGTGAAAACAATCTGGCACCTTTGCTCAGTACAAACCCAGTCCTAACCATTTATTTAAAAATTAGGCAGGCTTTATGCAATGACTTGTAACCAATTTAGCAGTAAATATCTTCCCTTACCTTCCATTTCATTTTGAATGGTTGGTTTATGTTTAATCGCACTAAAAGGCAGCCGCAGCATTTCAATAGTAATACATTTTTCTAAGGTTATGTATACCCTTTAAATCTAACTGAAATTATTTGCCTTCATAGCATCATTGACAGTTTTGAGAGACTTTCCAGCAGACTGAACACCATATCCTTCCTACAAGCTTATCCATGTTCTCTAGCTACCTACCCTCCTCCGATCCTGACAGCAGGAGCAGGAGTGACTCAGGCCTTTTCTAAGAATAGGATTCCCTTTGACAACCACCAGGCGCCCCATTTCCCTGCATCTGGCCTTGGGCAGTGAGGAGAGGAGATACAGAAACAAAGAGGTCGAGATTTCATATAGTCAGGTTTGATCAGACATGTGGACTGGGACAGAGAGAATGACCTGGATGTGCTGTGGGAGAGACAGAGGCAGCTGAGGGGCTGCAGGTCAGGCCTTAGGCAGGTTGAGGGGAAACAGCCTCGGTGTGCATCCAGCCACCACTCTATCCTCTTACATAATGTCTCAAGTTCAATATAGCCCCGGCTGGTTATTTAAAGCACGCCTGTCTAGGCCTGCTGACAAAAAGGTGATATACTTAGTAGCCACAGCGCAGCATGAAAGCCTCTGCAGGGGCTATATTGGTCACAGACAAGCCTGGGGTGTGGATTTGGATAATGTTGCAGTTATTTTTAGGCCTGGTGATGATCTAAAGTATTTACATGATGTGGAAAAAAAAAAAGAAAATTGCCTCCACCCTGTTTTCACTGGATGGTTCACTAGTACCAGGCACTCGGCTTAGTAGAATTAGCTAAATGGCTAACTGCGTAGTCACTGTGTAGATGCATAAAAGTGTTAAAAATGCTCATATGGTTTCAGGAAAATTTGATATTTCTTTAAACCACTTATAGCACTGGCTATACCGAGTTTGTGGCCTTTTTT
Source organism: Parambassis ranga (assembly GCF_900634625.1). Classification (NCBI taxonomy): domain Eukaryota; kingdom Metazoa; phylum Chordata; class Actinopteri; family Ambassidae; genus Parambassis; species Parambassis ranga. The sequence goes on along the minus strand of NC_041028.1, from coordinate 15,472,255 downwards.
GTGTTTGCACAGAGTAAACAGGCCTTGTGAAACACTGAGTAAAAGTGGCTCCGGGCATTATTGGTTAATAAATAACTTTTTTCACAGACACATCCAACCTCTATTTAAACTGCCAACATGGAAATCAAAGTCGGAGAACTAGAAGCACTAAATGGCACAAGCAAGTCTTCAAATAAATGATTTGATTTATTATGCAGAACTGAAACAAATATTTAAAGGGATTTATTTAAATTACGGAATATCTGAAAGCAAAATATTTAAATTATAAAATCACTTTAAAATAATAGATCAACATTGCGTTTTTTTTCCTTTTTAAAAACAGTGGTTCAGTAAAGCATTTTCATTCACAGGAAATCCTGATTACAAATAGATTGCAAATAGAGATTCTGCATAGTGTTTTATGCAAATGTATGTATGACTGTTTTCGACTTACATATTGAATAGAAGATATTAACTTATTTTTTTATATTCCGATAACAATTCAGATGCCTGAATTTGTCGGACAGTCAACAAAGAGTACACACACCGTGAAAGCATGCTGTCACTCAGCTGTGTTGCTGTTTCTGTATCTTTACATGAACTGCTGTTGTTATCATGTCTGACATAAGAATAATGTCAATTATTGATTATGGAAGTGCAACATGTCAGCTATGGACAGAAATATCACAGCATGCTCTGTGACATGCAAAATTTCCAGTTTCCAAAGGTGTGGACGTCCCACCAAAGAGAAGTTCAAACAGTAACATCATTTGGTGGTCCGTCACTTTGTTCCTGTTCCCTGTTTCACCACAGATAATTAGAGAATATAACTTCTTAGTGCAACGTGACTAATATTCAAAGGCAGTTATCTTACAGAGAAGATCCAGAAACAATAATAGGCCCATTGCATGGCTCAAATATTTCTCATACACCTAAAACTAGCCCTTAAATGAGACGTTCAAAGACCATCTAACAAAAAGCAAACATTTTGTCTTCTGTGATATCTGAATTAATGAATAAAATGCAAAACATATATCTGGAAGAAGAAGAAGAAGAAGAAGAAGAAGAAAAAGAAGAAGAAGAAAAAAGAACAGTGGCTTTAGAGCACTCCTGGAAATGTTACCAGCGCTATCTTATTCCTCCACATGGGCTGTTGTTTTCCTGCCGGCTTATCGAGAAAACTGACTCACTGTTCTCAGCTGGTTAAATGAGTTTCAGTGACAGACGAGGTCTGTTCCATAAACAAAGAGGGGGCAGAGGTGTTTTCCAATAGTGGAAAATTTGTAATACCACACAGAATCGACCGGGAAAAACAGAGATGGAAGAGCTGCGTGTAAGCGATTCGTCACTTTCTCTGGACCCACAGTTACTCTGATATCACAGTCACAATGTGCAGGCAGCTCTGTTCTGACTTCTTCATTACAAATGTGGAAACTCCAGCCCCTACTAATAGTACGATGATGATGTAAAATCCTTCCTGTTAGGGGGAACTTGACTGATCACCAGCAGCAGAGTGGGCCTGGTAGATAGAGATGGTATGCATTGTAGCACTGTTCCCCTGTGGTATTTCAGCTCAGGAAGTAGAGAATGAGCCACAGAGCAACAGTCATATGCGTCTCGACCAGCAACAAACCATGGAAACTGACAAAGATGAAAACAACTTTTACCCCTAAGTCTGTGATCTCAGCCTGCTGGTGGCCACGCCGTCTGAGGCTCACAAGTGTTACTGAGGGCGTAAAAAGCTTCAGACACATTTATAAAAAATAAAATAATGTGGTGGACACAGCTGTCCCATTAAATCCAGGGATCTGAATCATTTACAGTATTTGGACTGCGTGGAGCATCCTTACTGCCAAGAAGTAGTAGAGTAAAAAAAAATGGACTATGATATAGTATATGAATAGTTGCAATTATTTATTTATTTATTTATTTGCTCTTAAACGCACTATTCAGACTGGCTGCTTTGCTGTTTCCAAATATAGACTTGTCAAGGTCAAAGCCACATCCAACAAGAGTCTGTTATGACTAAAATAAAAGAGCCAGAGAAGTGAATCCAACTTCTCCAGTTGTGAGAAGTTGGATTATGTTTAAATCAGCAGACATGGCTTTTTCACCTATATATGCCATTAACTTCAAGTGTATACCGACCCTGAGCTGACATCACACATCACACGACACAAAAAACATCTGCTGCCTTTTCCACCCATATACTGATAGACTTTGTTTTGTATCAAGTGTAAACTCTGTAAACCCTGCAAACACTGCATTTTCCTAAGTCCACCACAACATCCATACAGCTGCTAACGGTCATAGAAACCCATGGCTGTACAGTCAGCGGTTCACATGTCACCTTGCAATGTGTGACCGAAGCATTTACACACCTGTGTAAGACTATATGAGAGCAGGGAAGACGTTTCAATGCACAATTTCAAACACCACACAGAAATCAGCCCAACTAAACACATCTGATATTACACACACACACACACACATACACACATATATATAATACACATTCTGAGAGTGAAATGTGTTTTCATTTTGTTTATCTGCTCACATCTCAGTCTGGATCATGTTTAAGAAAAATCAATGAATCATTACTGATACACGTGGTTAATGAAATATAGAGAAGGCCCAAATGAAGCAGGGAATGCATGCAGCTCCATGGCACTGAGGACTGGCCTGAAACTCATATTGATGTAACATCTCTATGGACTCAAAGGTCTTTCTGGGATTTTTACCAGAGTGCTGGTTTTACTATGAGGCTCTGTGTGTGTGTGTGTCAGGGCTCAGATTCACAGGAAGCCTAAGACAATTTCCTGCACTGTGCATACAAAGACAAAGAGGCTGAAAGGCTTTAAAAGTCAAGCCTGTGCAGTGATGTGACTTAGTGCTCATGAATCTGAACTCTGAATTGAATTTACAGGACTCAGTTTGTCTCTGCGGGCTCGCAGCGTTTCTTGTTCTGTCACTTTAAAGCAGTTATGTAACTCAGCAGCACAGTCGCATCACAACATATTTCGATAGGTGTGTATGTTTGGATTGAAATAGGAAACATATCAGCCCTGCATGAGTTAAAGGTCTGTGGAGAAAAGTTGAGGCGCTCGCGCTCTGCCTTCATGATCTGCCTCTTGACCGCTCGCGCACTCGCCAGTGTATGCGGGCGCTCGCGCCGCGTAAAGACTCTGGAATAGTTGAGATGAATAAAAGTCTGAAAATATAACTTTACCTGCGAGATGTCATAGCAGCCTCTGAAAGCTGTGCAGCGTCCTCAAACGTTCCCCTCCTGCCTGCGCGGAGCCGCCGTGAACACTGAGAGAGAGAGAGAGAGAGAGAGATCTGTGCAACCTGTGTGTGTCTCTCTCTCTTTCTGTGAGTGTGTGTGTGAGTGTGTGTGTGTGTGTGAGTATAGAGCGGTGCACAACTGCTGACACGCCTTCCGGCTATTTCCTTCAAAACAAAAGGCTTCATTTGGAGGTTAATTTAAAAGAGAAATCACTAAAAGGGCGATTTAACCACCTACTTGAATATGATATTCCATTTTTTAAATATTCTTTTCTTTTATGTTAAATGTTGCCTGTGATTAATAAAGAAGATGTGTTAATACTTTAATATTATTTTTTTCTAGGCATAGTTTTCTTGTGAAAAGTAAAGTGTCCTAAAATTTATTATTTTTTATTTTTATTAAATTTATTATTTTTTATTTTGTTGTATTTATTATATGTAAATGTTAGGTTACTTCTTCTTTTGTCATTTTATTTTGCACAATCTATCACTCTGACAGCTAATACTCAAACCTGCAACCAATTAACTCTTAGTAGCTGTATTTAAATAGGTCAGGTGGTCATAAAAATAAATGTAGATTTATAGACATCAAATCAAGTTTTGTTTTTAAGAATAGGCTATAAATAAAAATAAAAAAGGGGAAAAAAGTGCTAGTGTTATACGAACCCATGGCAGGAAATAAACTGTTGTTCTTGTTATGTCACTTTATTTTTTTTTCCCAACTGTGCAAAAGTAATTAAGGCCCTGCAGCCTTTGCAAAGCTGGGTTATTGTCTTGTAGGAGGTCTGTGTGGGCTGATCTGTCTTCCTCCTCATCTTTAATAGAGTCATGGTGGGGCAGCCTCCCAGCTCTGCGGGGATGGTGCTGTTGGTGGTGGTGCAGGATAGCGGCGAGCGCTGAGGCAGGGCAGCATTGACGTCACCAGCCTGTGGTTATCAGTGGTGGTTAATCTACTCGGGGATGGATGGGCTTATGCAATTGTCTGTGAGCCCACAGGCCTCACATCTATGGATTTGCTTTTCCACAGTTTGACCCAACGTGCAGCTGCAGCAGCCTACACATAAGCGCTGAGATGATGGAGAGGGAATTTCTCCCCTCTGTGGAGTTTCTTGTAGATGCTTTTTTTTCCTCTGCCAAACAGAGTGTGGGCTTCAGGCTTGCAGAGATGGCTTTGAAAATAAGGTTTGTTGTTTAAGTCTGATGAGCAGCTAAAATGATCCTGGCGTGCATTTCTGTCTTATCAATACATGGTGGTGATGAAAGAGAGTGAAAGAGGAGAGGACCATGCAGCAAACATCACACATTACTGAAGACAAACATGACAGATTATTGATGTTACAAGGCAAGCTGAAGAACTAAATGTTGTCTGTTTATATTACAGATGATATATTGTAAAGTTAATTGTACTAGACATCAACAATATAGGCAGGTATAGACAATAAACAGAGAGAGAGAGAGAAACACAAAGTCTTTATGGGGCCCTAAGCAAAATTTCATACCACCACCTCAGCATCAGATGCTTCATCATCCTATAGGCTTCACTGTGTGTGTAACATACCCACTATCATTACCATACCATCTCGTTTGTATTAATCAATGTTTTTTTAAAAATATAAAATATATATTTTATCATGGACTTTTGGTGCTCTTGGGGGCCCTCAGCGACCGCATATTTCGCATATGCCTTGGGCCGGCCCTGCATACCATTTTAAGGATGCTAAAGAGGTAAGTAGGAGGCAAGTCATATACAAAGAGCCTTGTCTCTAAACATTATGATTCCATATGATAACTTTGACATCAATGCTGGTGCTATAAGATGCACTTTGGCTCATTAGTGTCTCCTTGGCAACCATGTGTGTTGCTCTGCAAAACAGATAAGATGTTAACATGCTGAACATGAAAAACTGCTGACTTTGCTTCATGCACATGCTTGCTGCACACAGCTTCACTTTTGCATGGCAGCCATATATTTTCATACAAGAGTATAATGATAGAAAAAAGTGACACTAATAACACAAATGAAATCACGTTTGTGGACAACTTTTTATCCCCCAGCAGACTGATGTCCTGTTGAGTCTAGCAGGGGGTGATAAATAGACCCAAGAACACAAAGCTTAGTTTCCCTCAGGGGAATGAAAACCAGGATGTCCCATCAACTGCTTCTATAAGCAAGTGACCTTTGACCTCTTTTGCCATGAGACTTGCAAATCTGCCTGTCCGAGGAGTGAAAAAAATCAGAAAAGGCAAACAAAGAAGTCTTACACTGAGAATGATGCACCCGGACAGCTGGAGGCTCGTTGGAGAGAAAGAACTTTTATTACCATGTGAGCATAAAAAGCTGTGAGAAAAGGGACTTTACGGGCGAGGCCTTTTATTTAAGGAGTGGAAAGTGCAGTGATTTTCTATCAGCTTCCTCCATCACTTATGATGATACGGTCTTTGTTGTGTTTTCTCCGATGAAATTCCGTCCAGGGAAGACGTGAGTTTGTTGCATAATTCATAAATCTACTTTGACCTCTCAGTTCACTGCTTTCCCCAAATATGTGCTTAATAAAATAAAAATAAATAAAAACCCATCTGAAAACGCTCTGTTTATGCAGCTTTTCATAGCCAGGCAGTTGCTCAACACATGAATTCATATTAGCGCCCATCTCTTTGTGTTTGTGAATCCTCTAAATGACACATTTCTGTATGAAACCCCACCGCTCCTCTGTGTGTCACCTGAGAACAGATCCTCAGCTTCATTATTTGGCTCTGGGTATGGATCCTCTACTTTGTTTTAATTCCTAGAAAACCCTTTTAATTAAACTACTTACACTTATTAACTTGAAAACGATCATTCCCCAGTCAGATCCCTCGCTGTGCAAAACTATTTCATCTACACCATTTCGCAGGGTTTTAATTAACACAACATAAGATGCAGTGTCCTTCTCTGTCATTAGCAAGGAATAAATTAAACCCATTAAATCTCAGGCTTAATGAAAATGCTCAAGACAGATATGGGATGTGCTGAATGATGTATGAAGCTTTTTTTTTTTTTTTTTTTTTTCCTTTGGATATCCAGGCTTTCAATTAGTGCCGGGGCATCAGAGATAGGTGATGTGAATTATAATCAAAAGTAAATAGCCAGAAGTAGTTAGAAATACTGTTAGAAATAGGCCACAAAATCCCACCACGTCGTCAATAGATCGGTCTTTATGCATCTTATTGGAAAAAACCTTATACTGAGAACCCCATTTAGACTTACCTACACTTCCTCTGCTTCAGGAAGCTGGTTTGCAAACCACTTCCAGTCCAACTCCTCCTTCCTGCTGTATTCTATCCAATAAATAATGTAAAAAAAGTTTTCATTACAGTCCGAATTTAAGCTTAAAAGTCAGACCTCAGCTATGTTTTTTACTACCAGTCATAATCCCTTTGTGTCCTATGCTGTATCTGACTTGATCAATGTGATATCTGTTATCATTAATGTGTGAGTTGTTGTGCTCCCTTGCCTTAGGCTTTCCACAGCAGGATAAACTACAAAAGTGAACTGTACGGACTTTTGTTTTTGTTTATTTAGCTACAGGTTTTTGAAACAAAAAGTGTTCATATTTGGTTGTGTTAATAAAAATATGAGCAGAATCCATTCATATAGGCAGGAGTAAAAATCTCAATCTGCTCTCTCACCTACAGAGCCTTTACATGGGTAGACCTCCAAAGATCTGGTCATGAACCAAGGGTCTAATATTATTTTCCCAAAACTGACCCCCAGGCAAAGAAAATAGATATGCCATATCTGGCCTGTAATCAATATCTAGAAACAAGATCCACTTATTGCTATCTTTTTTAACTGTGTCTCATAGTCTCAAGCAGTTGCCATGGAGACAACTCATGCAGTCTAAGTATGGAACTATGAGAACAGGTGGCCATACTGTATATGCAGTAAAGTAACGTGCCAAAGGGATCGAAATGAAAACAACTGAAGAGAGCGGGCTCCGTTTGTTTGACATTTTTATTTCATGGTGGTAGGAACACAAGACAAAGGTCATAAAGTTAGTAATGTTCAGGTCATGCCACTCTTACTCGGTGCACTGGCCTTTGACGAGGTTTGCGCAGTCAGACAGTAGTTTACAGGGCCAGACATGGAGGGTAATCCACATGTAGACATAAATAAAGAACAGAAAATAGATTCAAAAAACAGTAAATAGAAGATTTTTTTGTTTTTTTTTTGTAAAAATCCAGATGGGACATTTGCTGAAACCCTCTGGGATATATATATATTTTTTGTGTATGAGCATTATTACTAATATAGTTATCATTATTATTGTTATTACTCATTTACATTATGGGGATGAGGCTAATACACTGGCTAAAGTAAGGAAACGGTTACATGAATGATGTCACCTGCTCACAGCAGAGGTGACCGGTTTTTAAGGCAATTCATAGTTTCCACCAAAACCATAGACTGCAGTTTGTCTTTATTGTTCTTTACGAATCCATCGAAACACAAAGTTCTTGTCCTGTTTTTATTTGTTTTTTAGTGTTACCAGCTGAACGGGTCAAATTCAAAGAACAGTTAAAGTAAGACCAGTCTAAAGTTAAAAGAGTGAGTGCTGGAATTTCAAAAAAAGTGTCACTAGAAAAAAAAATGGTTTCCCAGTCTGAGGACAACCCAGAGATTGAATACACACAACACAGTTATAGCTTTAAGGGCTGTCCCTCCCCCAATGTTCAGAAGTATATATCATCGTGTGGGTGACCAGACAGAGTCAGACATGGCTCCAGTGTATATTACTAAAAAACATAAACCTCCACAGATCACACACTTTGCTAAATTTTACACTTAAAAATTGCAGGGCTGTACAAAAACAGATTGCTTGATGATTTAAGGAGAGAAACATAATTAAGAAAAGGAAAGAAAAAATAGTACAAGACCATTTGATACTCAACCACAAACAGGCATGATTTTTTTTGTCTTATAGAATATTGCCAAGGTTCATATCAAAACAAGTGTCTTTTTTAGGTCAGTCGTCGAAGGCTTATTGTGGTTCAGCAAGGACGACTCCACGTTCCAACAGTTCACTGAATGTTACAGAATTCGCACCAGTAATTCTAAACCATGCGGTGCTATGTTAACTTGCATGTATTGTAGGATTATGTATCTTTTCCCAGTTTATGTGGCTGCTATGGCTTCAAAAGGTCACAAGAACTTCACAGTCTCTCTCTCTCTCTCTCTTTCTTTCTCTCTCTCTCAACAGCCGGAAAAAGATTCCTCCAAGAATGCTCCTATAGGTGAAAATGGACTTAAGTCTCAGTCAGAGTTGTTTTTGAAACTTTTTTTTTTTTTTTTGCATTTGTGTTGACTGCTGTTTGACAGGACATTTCCATGTGTTGTAGCTCTCCTCATATTAAGATCCCTCCTTGCCTCCTTTCTGTCTGTCCTTTACTTCAGTCGTTGCTTTCAGCACCTCCTTAAGGTCAGATATGGTAACAACTCTTCCCTTATGCACCACTCAAGGTCCTGCAAAAAACTAACTGCTCCGAAAAAAAAATAGAAAAGGCCAAAAAAAAAAAGATAACAGGGAATGAACAAACTTAAAACATAAATCCAAAAAAATAATATTGATTAATCGATGCAGGGAAAAAAAGCCCCGAAACAGTGATATTTTTCAAAAAAATAAAAGTTTTTTTTTGGAACAAAACAAAAAACCAGATTCAAACCAACACTGCAGAAGTGCATGCATTTATAGTGGTCATCATTAGTTCATCTGCTGATTGTAGAACAGAACGCACAATAGTAAATGAGAAGCACAGTTCTCCAAAAGAGAACCCATCTTACATATTCACAGTCTCAGGTATTATTTATATACTCTATATTTATAACATTTATCCATGACTATGATTCATGTTTTGACTTATGACTAATGATATGCAAGTCATTGTGGAACGCAGCGCTTTCTCTCCATCAGTGTTAGTGAGTCATATTTCAAAGCTAAACGCTCTGATAGGATTCAGGTCGAGTGGAGAGTTTGTCTTTTTTTGGGGGGGTGCTGTGAGATGGGGGTTGATGAAGCGATTTAGACTGTGTACTTTCTCACTGTAGCAGCTTGACTGATATCTGTAAAGTCCCATTAGGCAAATACAGTGGATTGAAAGCAGAGGCTGAGTAACAAGAGTTTCCTAAGTGTAGACGCTGGCGTCCAGCCCTCGCAGGGGGAATGTATGTCTATATATTTAGGGATGTGTAGGACATGCTTGGGGAATGTGGACGATAGATATGGCACCAAGACAAGGCAGTGACCAGAGATCATCAGCAAGGTCCATTCTTCAAGTAATGAGCATGACAAACAATTAGGCGGGGTTGATTTTTTTTTTGTTTTAAAACAACAAAACTGACATGAATAAAATGTCTCTCTTTTTTTACAGAGATGTCTTCTTTTAGAAGAAGCTGAAGGGCCTTTAAAGGAAAAGAAAATCTGTGTACTGTGAGGTGCAGATTAAAAAAAAAGAGCAAAATATATAAAACAAAAATTAAAACATCATTTTCTTTCCATATAAAAAGCGATGAAATGTATACAAAAATAGAAAATAATTACAGCAGGAGACATGGGCGCTATGGAGGGAGCGGGTGGGAGGGTTTCTTTTTTTTCATTTCTTGCATTATTTTGTCTCTGCCAGGTTATTTGGCGGCGGAACAGTGTAATATTTTAGGGCTGTTTAAGGCGTCCTCCACCAGGTGGAGCTCCACCCCGTCTACCACCACGTCCTTGATGCATCCGACAAAGCCGGTGCTGTAGGCCTTGGGCAACCGACGGGCCACCCCCAGCTCCTCCAGACCACCTGAGGAGGAACAGAGACAGAGAGGTTAATGCGGTTTTAATCAGCTAGTCCACATAAACACACTGTGGACAACCTAGGGACAGACAATATAAACAAAGTGAGGTCTCCTAGCAACTCAGGTTGTCCATACATCCATCACCTGAACCCGGTTTGTCCCATTAGTGCAGGGTCATGAGGGGCTGGAGCCTATCACAGCTATCCACAGGTGAGAGGCAGGGTACACCCTGGACAGGTCACCAGTCCATCACAGGACAACACACAGACAAACAACCATTCACACTCACAACTCAGCTTGTCCTTAAAGGTAGGGTAGGAGATTTCATTCTGATGCACTTTTTGTTAAATTAGCGTAACTTCTCTTTACAATCCGATCCGACCAATTAGTTCGGCAGTTTCGCATTAAAACGAAGAATATGAATCATCTGTGGAAGCTATAAAAGGCTAAAAACATCAGCCAACTCTTCGGGACGTCCCTGCGTGGCGTATTGGCTGGTTGTCACACTCTTCGTGCTCTGCGCGCACCAGAGAGGTACGTGCATGATGGCCGAAGTCACAGACTGCAGCTCGTCTTCAGGTAATGCACGTCCATGTGATGTGTGTTTACTTTTAAAATCTGGCTGACTCTCACTGAGTTTTTAAAATCTCCTACCCTACCTTTAACACAAGGATAATCTATGTTTATATATCTATGAGCCCTCTAGTAGACATGATATCATCAATAAGTGCATGTAAAATCTTCCTGTCTGGCAGGAATTGTCTCCATGGTAGAAGAAAAATGGCGGAGACGCTTGTTGAAGATGCGCTTTCTAGTCCCTTTCCTTGGAAATTCATTCACAGATATCTGTAAAGATTTACTATGCTGCCAGTTGCTGGGTGTTGAATACATAGAGTGTCACTTTTAAAGATCAAAAAGAAGGATGAAGGTTTGGATTTCATATCAAATTAAACCTGAAAATGTCTGTCCTCGATATATTTTTGTACTGGTTTTTTGTCATGTTGCATTACAGTCTTTTGATATTTTACGCGATGGCAGCGGCTGACGGACACGGCAAAATGACAGCGTATTTGTCAAATCGCGGTGATCAAAGGAAAAAGAAGGCTGCGTGGCATATACTGAAAAATAAAGACAGGAAAGAGCGAAGGTTCTTTTAATTTGACACGGCACAGAAAGTGCTCTAACATGTGCTCTAAATGAAAGCTGGTGACAGAGTGTAAAAATGATGAATAGCTAACATCCTCATTATTTTTAATTTGTCTTCATTTTTGGCACTAAGAGCTCACCTGTCCATCAAACTGTGTATTTGCAGCTGGGGCATCTTTTTTCTGATAGGTGCTGTACTTCTGCTGATTCTTCCATATGCTCCAAAGAAACCAAGGACGTGAAGTCATACTTTTCTGCGTGTCTCAACAGATTGATAAGATAACTTGCAGCTTGTCCGCAGCTGTTAAAGGGCCTTGGAAGTGTTTTCTATCAAATAAATCGCTCCTATGAAAACAGTATATTCTAGGAAATAGATTATAGATATGAGATGTTGTGATTTTGTGTCTCTTTGGATTATTGAAATATTTCATCGCTGTGAGCAACAAAGGCCAAATACCATTCACTTTCATTGTACTGAGTTCCAAACGGCACCACTTTATCTTACTTTATGTGCTCTTATCTGTCCTGCAAATATGATTTGTACTTCAGGTTGTATATCAGACATTCTTTGTGGTGTTTTTGTGCACCTTATCCAAAAATGCAATCGCATCTGTTGTTTTGACCTGTTTTATGGTAAATATAACACATGCTAACCACAGGGACGACAGCTTCGTAGAACCCCATTCATTCTGGCCATAAATAAAGCCAGCCCAAGTGAAACAGGAAGTACAGGGAGTGAAAGATCTGCATTTATTTCTCTTTAAATTTCTTTGTTCAAATCATCTAAACTTCTTTAAACTAGGCATCATTACAGGTCCCATTTGTCTATGTTGACGGTTCACATTCATGCCGCATGGCTATGAATCAGATACATATATATGATTTACAACCATGTCCTGAAGTAAAAATCAGGACTGAGGTTTGGACACTGACTAAATTCTGGGTGTGCATTTAGCTCCTTTAACCTTTCTGATTAATATTTCTTTTTCATTAGTGTCTTTCGCATCCGTTCCCTGAAACCTGCGTTCTTACTGTTTGAACACTTGAGCCAGTTTCTCCCTCTCTCTATTTACACATCAGTCCTTCTTCAGCCCCCCCCCGACATTCTCCCTGTCTTTCTTATAGGACTGAGAGTTCACAGCCCCGTCAAGCGCTTTACATCCCCTGTCCCTGGCCCCCATTAATCGGATTGCTCGCCTCCAAATCGGGAGTCGACAGGGCTAATTTCATGCGAGTTACAGATGAATTAATGATGAACAGTGAAAAGGGGATTTAAAAAGGAGAAGGGCTCTCGATGGGAGGGCCGTGCGAGGATTATGTATTCTTGCTGCAGGGCTCGCTCAGCACCTGTTCCACTGAACTGCCTCCCTGTGTGTGTTTGTGTTCGTGTATCTGAGTGCAACCTCTACATGCCAGTGAGTCTCTTAAATGTCACTCAGGCTTCTTCTTCCTCTCAAACCAGCCTCTTCTCTGCCGTGCATTTTAAAGAACAGCCTGACTTTACCTTGCAATCCTACTTCAATGTTATTTCCTCAGAATGTTCAATCCCGCCGTCCCGTGTGTGTTCTTTCAGAAACGATTTCTCTGCGCCAAGTTTAGGCCAAATTGAACTGGAGGTAGATAACAGGCCGGCTTTGGTCATTTTCAATTCAGGAGAGCAGACAACTTTTGAGTTAGCCCGATAGCCTTTCATTTCTAAACTCAATACCTGAATAGGTTTGGACATTTTTTTTCCCTTCGCTTATCCTCCGTAATGCCAATGAGTTCATTGCTCACTTTGGCAGCCTCCTCCAGTGGCTTGGATGAAAAGATGCTACAGAATTACAAATATTCCCCTGGCCTGATGTATGGCATTTGTAGACTGGCCTGAATGACTTTTCCTTTTGCATGTGTGGGCACCTACCCAACCACAGAGCTCCGTCTGTATCCAGCTGCGTTGCTGCCAAAGGCGACGACCCGGTTACTGGTGCCTCGTTGCCGACCTGTAGAGAGCCGTCTCGCAGTGCTCTGAAAAGGAAAAAAAAAAAAAAAAGAGAAGTGAGTCTGATGAATGCGTGTCACACTGAAAAGCTGTAAATTGTAGTTTCCCTTAAAGTGAAACATCAAGACTCTACTGCTCTACTGCCAGTACACTAAGCACTCACATAACTGCCTTTGCCAAACAGTGTTCTGAATGTGCCTGTCTAACGGCTAACAGATGCCGTCAGAATACTATTCGTTTTAGGAGCCGGCATTAGCAGACACTTAACAATTTTGAAGACAGGGCAAATTTGAACACACTTAAGTGGCCTTCTGAATGAGAGAGAGAGCGGGAGAGAATCATTTAAGGCCACAAACACAAATAGCTGTGCAGTTTAGTGAGCTATGTGCCACATGCTGTGATTTACACTATCATCTGCATCCAAAATTATGTCATATTCCAGCAGCTCATGTGGCCTCCCCCTGAAAGCCTGGGATGAGATTTGGCCAAATCCCTGTTTGGAATGGATGCAGCCGCTTTTCAAGGATCGATTATTCTTGCCTTACATGATGAAACCAATCTAATTATCCCCCCCTCTCCCTCCTCGTACTCCGAATCACAGTGATGCTAAAAGCAAATGTTCAGCAGAGATAAGGAAGAAATCACACAGAAGGTGTTAAATGGCTCGTTTTTAAAGTTCAGCCACTTAATTTGTTTCTAATGAACAGATCCATTACTGTGACATCATGGCATAAGCATGTTTTGTGTTTTTCTGTCTCTGAAATGATGATCCATCCATTATCCAGGTGATACAATGTACAATATTATGCCTAATGCATAGTTTAGTTATCATGCCTGTACAGAATAATACCTCAGGATGACAGATTATGATGATTGTGCCATAATTGCCTATATTGATTTGAAATTAGAGTAAATACAGTGTCAGTGAGGCAATCTTTAAATGTGCTTTGAAGTCATTCTAATGCAATGTCCACCTACAGTACACATTTTATTCTGTACACAGTGTGCATGTTAAGTATAGATACTTGTATTTATTTATTCATTTACTGCCTACATTTTCAATAACGTGCCAAAGCATGTTCGCTTGTTGCATCACGTTCTTCTTATTTGAGCATTCATTGCCATGTCTAAGCGATTTGATGCATAATGCGTCATACTCATGCATGACCAGGCATGAAAATAACCTTAATCTGAAACTAATCAGAGTCATCTCTGTGCTAGGGATCAGCGTGTAGCAGAGGATCACACATTTTGCAGCCACACAAATACAATATGGATTAAGTCTAATCCTGGTCTAACTGTAAAAAGCTTTGCCGCTGATCCCGCAGCGACCTGCCGTCTCCCTCCTTACCTGCTGGCCTTGATGCGTATCCAGCGGTTAGTGTCGACACGCACAGAGGAGCGCAGCACCACAGGCTTGGAACCCAGGTCGTACGTCATCTGGACGTGTCCGTCCACGATGGCCAGGGCGATGTAGTCCGAGCGTTCCACACCCTTCCCGCTCCACAGCACCAGGCCCTGGGTCGATTCGGTCCGGATGCTCAGCTCAAATTTGTTCACCAGCAGAGCCTTCTCGCTGAGAGAACAGAAAATTGATTAGTCAGCTTTTGGTCAAATGCAGGAAAATGACAGCTCTGTTGTGTTATTCATAGTTGCATATATGTAAAGGAACGCAAAGGTACATTACACACACCTCATTATGACATATGGCTCTGTTTGATTACACATTTGTAGCTGCAGTCTCATACTAACAGCTATGTTTTTAAGAAAAATCAGTGTTACAGACTGAGTTTAGGAGTAGCAGGGGGCTGTTTTGCTATTAGCTTTCCTACATCCGACTGAGCCTGAACTGCACCGCTGCTTCCTGTGTTGCTCTGTGCATTGCTCTGTATTATTCAGGCAGCTGTTTGATCTCCTGTCTCTCGACTGCTACAGCTGCAGGGGTTATTTGGATGCAGAGACGAGGAGACTTCTGCCAATCCTTAAGAGGCATCATACGCCAATGTCGCCGCTACGTGAGAAAAGTACTCACAGTGATATGCCTCTGCTTTGTATGCACAGATACAGACATTATCCAGGCACTACTACTACTACTGCAAAGAAACACACTTGTTTATGAGTCCAGCAGAGATACAGTAGACAGACAACACCGCCTCTAATATTTGTTATCTATCTGTTTTTATGACTGCACATGGAACCACCTACTTCAAAGAGTATTTAAACACAAAGACAAGGTGAGAATGTGTACGACAAAGAACCACTGACACATGGATTAAATGAAGATTACACAGCAGCATAGAGCTCAAGACACGACAGAGGACAAGACAAAGGAGTCAGCATAGCAAACAGGGAAGCACACAGGAGAACACACAGGAGAACACACAGGACAGGAAACACGGGGGATAAAGAGAAAGTAAGAAGAACACTTCTTCCTAGTGACACTTTCCTCTAAGTATCTTCCATTAAGTAATGAGCAAGAATAAAAAATACAAACAATATGTTGATGTTTAACTTTTTAAGCTCAGGCCAACAATCATGAAGGTTCACCTCAGCAGAAGTGGGAAAAATCCACAAATTTGACTTCATCAAAAAAATGCGTAGGTTAGACATTTTGACTCACTTGATTAAAACCGCTGAGGTGAAGGAACAAAAAAATAAAAAAAGATTTCTGAGCATCTGATTTTTTTTTCTTTGGGGAGAAAAAAAAACAGCTCAGTGAACCCTCTCCTGGCAAACCCTCAAAGAGCTTACAGGGCCCAATAAATCTCCATCGGAGCGGCTTGTCAGTGATAAGGTCAAGGTTATTAAAAGTGCTGAATATATCATGAATAAAACAACGCCGGCACACTGTGTTTCAAAACCTAATACACAACTGACTTCACAGATTTCTGGCGTGATGCTGTTTCTTTTTGGAAATGGAGGGGTTTTATCTGCCTCTTTTATGTATTCCAATATGGAGTGTGGACCTTTATATGAACTCTAGGTGGCAGTAGTGGTTAGAATAATAAAAAAGCCATACGAAAGGGAGGACCAGCTTTTACAAAGCTCTGGTTTGGTTTTTGTGCTGTTATCAGAGCTCTGAACTTCAGAATTAATTGAAGTCTATGCAGAGGCTCTTTGTGATTCGTATTGGTAACTCTATCTCAATAATGGAAACAATGTTGTCTCTGAGGAGGAGGATTTAGCCCTGTGAGAGGTCGAGGAGGGGTTGTCTGGAGAGGCAAAAGGGAGGGATGAGGAAGCGAGCAGACAGGAGCAAAGTTTGAAAGCTTTCAGAGACTCACCTCTGGTCAGATGGGTTCTCCAGAGACTCAGGACTTAAGGGAGCCGGGGAGAAAGTCAACGGCATGCAGTGTAAGCGCAAAGGGCCAAAAGGGGGGGAAAAAAAGGGAAGGGTGTTGTGAGCCCACTTGGTGACTCACAGAGGTCTAGTTTAGACCTGGAGCTGCAAAAAGCACAACTTATCTACTCTACTACTATATCGACCACGTCAGCAGTCGATAACGCCCATCGTTGTGTGATCATAGGAAGTGTGTAGCACAGCCTTGATAACACCACAACCGTAAAAGGAGGTTCTCAAGAGAACGGGTCAGATCAGGATGGATGACTAATGCACCAAAATGCCTAGAGATCAAGCATTTTTTTTTTAAACGTGAGAATCAAGATTAAGTACATTCATGATCAGGGTCCACACCGGCACAAAGCCTGCTTTAAGTCAGCGCCCAATTATTGAACAACTCCTTTATATTTATGGCGCTGCACGCTACAGCGCAGCAGCAATTACCTTCTGTCTTGAGATGAAAGCAGTGAATGAGAAAAATTGGCCAATTGTCAAAAAAGAGGGTCAAGCGCCATATCAGTTGAGAGTCATGGCCAGATATGATTTGTCACAGAAATAATGGGGCTGGAGCGAATCGACCGCAGCTTTCAGAGGTGAAGCAGGAGCGATCAAAGCTGCTGTAAATAGTAACAGAAACATTAACCCAAGGTGAGAGTTTGACATTTTGGCCTTAACCAGCACTTAATGGCCTCTGAAGAAATGTGTTCGTTTCCTTTACGAAATCAAATCATGCTGAATTGATCGGCACTCCTTCAGAGTGCTGCACCGAGTGTCTGGTTTGCTTAGATTCACGCTCATTGTGTCTCTTAGTGGATGTGACATCCATTAAACTTTTGACAGTCTGGCTCCAAGGACCACTGTCCCCTCCTGCTAAGTGAGATTGATGCCCATGGCTACACACTGCAGTGAGATCTCAATTGGAGGTCTAATCTACAAAGGGAGACAAATCTGTGATTAACATGTCACAGCCTATCTGTACAGCCGACTCCGTAATTATTCACAATTACAGTTAGAGATCTGGCAAAAATGAAATGACAGAAGCCCTGGCATGGACAGGAACACTGGGCTGCATCCAGTCGGCTTCATTTGAGCTGAATTCTGCTTCAGCGCTTTGTGGGACTTTTTATAAAGAGGTTACTTACCGAGCTAATGAGCAGGAAGAAAAACCCTTAATAACTAAGCCATGACCGAGGGTTTTCCCGAGCAGAAGCTCCTCAACAGGCACCAAAAACTAGGTTAAGGGCTATTTAGTATATCGTCCTCTTGCTGCTTTTTAAGGGGCCTCATTCATTTTCGACATAATGCCATTCAGCGCAAAGTGCATGGCAATTCATTTTGTTTCTTAAAACCATGCATGTAATATTGCACATTCTTTGTACAGCAATTCATTCTCTCTGAAGGGTTGAGCACAATGCCTATCATGCACACAGTCATGCTTCTTTTTGCACTGGGGGAAAAAAGGAAGGATCTAATGACATCTCAAAGTGTATTCGAAAAAATGGAATCTGTCAAATTAAATTATGGATATGGAGCTTGAATGTAAAATCTAACTTAAAGATGATTTCTGTGTGGAAATTAAGACAGAAAGCTGAATGTACTTTAATCTCTTCCATTGGGTTAACTATCAAAAATGGGTTTTTTGGTTGCTGTTAGTTAGGCTTGATTTGAAACTGGCTGGACAGCCAGTCTTAAAGTCTACTTACTCTGGGATCTCATTGGTCAGTTGGCTTGAGTGAAAAGGAAAGACAGTGAAGGACATTTACATGAGACAAAGACACGTGAGGACAACGAGGACAAAGGGAGTTGGACAAAGACACATGTCAGACACAGATCAGACAGAATGTTGAGTGAGCGTGAGTTGTGTGTCTCTGCGGAGTGCGTGGCAATCTGCAGGCTGTGACCCGGTTTTCGCACCTCCTGAGTGTTTGTGTGAAGAGCTCCGAGACGTAGATATAGAGCCATATGCTTGACGTTTTTTTCAGGTTCATCACATAAACATTTTTGTTTATGCCAACCTGGAGGCACACTGTTGCCAGGGTGTTAAAAACTGAAGGCAAATCATATTTGGATACCAGTAGTAATCTATTCAGAGTAGGAAAAGAAGTTTAATCATATATGTGTGTTTGCTTGTTGTCCAGTGTCAGTGTGAGTGAAGCTGTAGTCCACAGAGTGAACTGAACGCACCCAGGGCAGCACTGTGACTGTTAAACTGTCTCGCTAATTGGTGAAATCCTGTCAAAAACGAAGGAGAGCTGCCACAGACTAAAAGCTAAGAGCCAAGCGCCTAGTTACTGATGATATCATCAACACTGTCATCACAGCTTACCGAGGAACGAGATGGACAGACAGGGTGGGTATTTGGCTAATAGCTATTACAATGGAGGGGGCAGATGAGCCGAATAAACGATGATGTTCCACTTGTCCTCTTCCTTACCTCCTTGTGACAGCATTGTGGTACTCGATGAACGTCCGTCCGTCAAAGGCGACGGCCTCGGTCTCTCCGGCAGACTTTTCATAGATGGCTGTGAAAGGAGGGGAGGGGAGGGGAGAGAAGTGTTCAGAGGATGAGATCACACCAATCAATAAGAATAAGGGTTCAGTTATCAGAGCTGAAGGCAATGGAGTGTGAGCAAATGGGGTGGAGGGGAGTGCAGGAGGTTTAATTAACGTGAAAGGGACAGCCGACCACACGCCACAAGGTTAATGGCTAAAGCAGTGACTGAGTGTGTAAGACGCATCAGGCCGGAGTTTATGTAAGGCAGAGTAACACGGACCTGATGAAAGGGATGCGCAACTCTTTGCTTTCATGAATATTCAATTGGTGCATTTCATCATTTTCATAACTGCCATTAGAAATCAATGCATGATGGCGACGTCATAAAAGAGACATCGCATGTCCACGACTGACACACGACACATGTGTGGACAGAATTAGGGTCTTAAAGCACCTCATATACATTATTTTACCTTCCATTGAGACAAGCCAAGAACAAGCCGTGTTCTTTAATCCCACTCACAGTCAGCCAAAACTGCTATGTATCCTTTTAGAGCAACAGCACATCATCTTAGGGACAATTTGTACAGTTACAATGATTCATTGCAGCTGCCATGATGAGGTGATTTCTGCCACGCATGTATTGTTTGCTACAAAGAACAATCACGATTATCCGTAGAACTGGGGCAGGAAATGCGTTTAAAGCGCTACCATTTCCTGTGCCTCATTGAGTCATAATGCGTCTTTAAGGATAGATCATGAGGACGGCAGAGATACTCACTGTGCTGACAGTGTCCCCCCGAGAAACCGCTGAGGCAAACACACTCGTAGGAGTCCAGCTGGGGGCTGCAGCGGCCGCCGTTCTGGCAGGGATCCTGCGAACACGGGTGGCCCTGGAACATGAGCACGTTGCGGGAGTCTAAAACATTCTCCTGCCTGAGGACTGGCGTGCCCATCAGAATGATCTGGAAGTAGGAGACATAGGGTAAAAAGAAGCACGGGATTGGTTTGAGGAAGTGATAAAAGTCAGCTTCAAACTTGTATATGTGACTTGGACACCTTTGTGTGGACATTTTTTGACTTCTGCGGAGGACTAGAAGTAAGATATCTGTGATTCAGAAAACTTCATTTAAATTCTCTCTTCTTCTTCTTCTCCTCCCTATTTGTAGAGCAATAAGTGAATAGTAAGGCCACTGATCAGCTGCTGGTTATTGATTGGCCCTACATTGTGTGTGTGTGTACTGGTCGTGCACCTAATCTCATCTGAACATTCCAAAATAAAAATATTTTCTCGACAGCGCCTGCAAATTTATCACATGAAACAACACAAACTGCTCTGGAGCACGTCTTCATGTAGGCACGTCATTTCAGAAGCAAATTGAGAAGACATTGTTCAAGGCCTTTCACACAAAACACGATGAGCAGTAAATATAAAGCCCATACTCCAGCATGGCTAACATTACAAAGTCCTTGTTTTGTCAGACAAACTCCTGGCAGCTCAATTTAAGTGTCTCATTTTAAAATACAGGCGAGATTTGTCTGCAAGCACCATGGCAGCAAATCAATACAGTCTCTTAAATCACTTCTAAAGAAAAAAAAAGAGAATTTTATAAACGTATGTTTATGCAATACTCCAACTATTAATTGTTTTTGACCTTTTTTCGTTTTGAGTGATGCTTTAACAATAAAAATTCCACTCTGGCTTTTGTTGTTGAAATGATCCGATTGTATTTTTCTCGCCTAAGCCAGACACTTAAAGATTATCTTTTGTTACCGCTCTTGATTGTTATCAGGAGAAAACAGCGCTTTATGCTTTTTTTCCCTGCTGAACAATCATTAAACTTAATTATTGCAACACATATTCTGTAATGTGCTGAGTGTGAATGTGGATTCAGTCAACATGTACCTCATCACACACACACACAACAGAAAAGTGTTGTTGCTACAATGCACATGTTAAACTGAACATCAAACTCAGAATACATACTGCCTTCCACATAATTAACGATTCCCTACAGGCCAAGTAAGACAAATGCCACATTTAGCTTTTGATTTGCTCTAAAAACTGTCAAGGGAAAGTTTGCAGAGGAGAACTAATGACAAGTTTTCACAAACAGTAACATCCTGCCTTTGTTCTACGGGGTTATTTTTGGCACTCAAAGATGAGTTTTTTGCTGGAAAGTGGAGAGAAAAAAAACTGGAAAGCTGTCAGGGAAAGATCTGAGAACAGCAAAATGGAGGGACTTCAAAATGCACATTCTATTATTAGCGTGAGCTAATCCAAATGAGCAGAGCCACTGGCCGTCACAGTGTGAGCTTATAATGGAAAATTACTAATGTGAGGGCCAGTAGTACTGTGACAGCTGGACAGCTAATAACTTATCTTTTGACTTTGCTACTGTATCTTCCAGTGCATATATTTCAAGTTATTAAAATAGCACAGAATCCACATGCAGAACTAATGACACATCACTACTCCAGGAAAAATACATCTTGTACACATTTTACCTTTTGGATGGATCCATTGAAGCCGTCTGTGAGTGCAGCCGCTCTTGACAGCCGGCTGTAGTCCCGAGCTCCACCCACAAGAAGAGACTCTTTCAGGTTAAGATCTACGTGCATGTTCTGGTGAGACAGGACACAAGCTGCTTTCAGGAGCTGAGCAAACATATGCCCGGGTTTTTAATTGCTGGGAACGTATCTGGTTGTAATGGTTTATGGTTTTACTATTAAGAATGGAGTTATGTGTCCATGGAGCCTGAAATAAATTGCATCCTTTACTAAAGACATAAAGAGTGAGATTAATCCACATATAGCACATTTGGAGACATGTCACAGTCATATAGATTGTCCCATAAAAAAAGGATTTATCAATATTGTAGCTGGCAGAGGCTGTAACTGCACTTCCTTGCCTTCCTTCCACGCCAATTCACTTGATACATTACAACATAATTGATTTCTGTGTCTCTCAGAGAGAGTGGTCAATTATCCTCTATCTGTGTGACATAAAAAGAGACTACAAAGGGAAATCAGGAGCAGGCTGGACTAGAGATATGGAGGGTTCTTTACAGACATCTCTAATGAATGGCTGATTATAAGCACCGACCTTTCAAACAGTTGAGTGTGGAGACACATTAATTGCAATTCATTTGCGCAGTAGACGACTATGAAATTCGATTCTTTCCACCAAACCTTTGGGACAATTGCTTTGCATTAGCAAAGGTGCCACTTCCTTCTTTTGCTTGGAAGAGCCCACTTCAGAAGGAAGGAATTAATGATCTTTATTTTATGTAGGGCAGTAATTGCCAGAGGGGTAAAGTGGAGTTAATTGCTAGAAAAATGATGGAAGGGGCCAAATAAACAGGCTTTGTGCAGGCAAACTCGCATTGGCCGGGCTTTTATTTAGGTGGGGACTTGGAGTGCAGGAGGCAGCGGTGCTGGGCTGAAGCCCAGGGCTGTGTCACTGCACCTTGAGCTGCTTCCAACAGAGACAGGGCAGGGATCTTGGCCAAAGCTGCCAGAGTCAGTTGCGCCTGGTGTCTGCACAAACTCTAGGGTAAAGTTACTGATGTTACTGGTCTGCAACACTCACTTCCACCTCTTGTGTGAAACGTTCTAACACTGAATTGGGCATTCACTATCTATGTAACTTTTCTATGACTCTAAGTGAGATTTCATGCAATGAGATGGGAGATCTGTTTGCCTCAGACAGGTAATAAACTGCAGCTGAGGACGCTGCTTGTATGGATGTTCGGTGAGGTTTCTTCGTGCTGTTATGGACGAGTGAGTGGGTGAAAGAGTGAGCGACATCATGATATTATTGAAGATTGTTCCCGTGTGTGAACGAAGTGAGAGCAGATGACAAAAGAACAGCCCGGCTCGGCTTAGCACCTCGTCTCCTACGGTATATATCCTCCTCGCCTCCCCTGTCTTCGCCCTCACTGCTCGGCAGGCACGCGGCTCTGGCGTGATATACCCACCTACGCTGGACTAATGAAGACGTTTCTTTGTTGCTAAAAACAATGGTTGTCACAAAGATGACTGCCTCCTTTCCTTCTTTCCTCCCACCTTCCCACCCTCTTCCACCCCCACAGCAGATGGACCGAGGTGAAAGCCAAACCGTGGTGTTTAAGAGCATCTCATCTTCAGTGCTGTGTTTGTGTGTGTGTGTATGAGCTTATGAAATGGCAAAGTTTTTCCACAGATCTGGCACCCTTTAAAGCTGCCCACAGCTTGTTTCTCTGTGCTGTTGTTGCATGGAGAGATGGGGGTGAGAGGACGTAGTGAACGTAGCTCAAATGAAATAAGGGCTAAGGTGTGACTGGGACTTGTCTCATTACCTTGCGTGATTTCTTATTTCCAGACAGCACATCATAGAGAAGGAAAGAAAATAGGGAGGAAGAGAGTTATTAGGGGAAGACTAGTAAGTGTCCGTGCACAAAGAGGCATGCAGTGCGAGTGCAGAAGCTCCCTCATGCTCACATACACACACACCGCATACATCTGTAACAGCATTAAGAAGCACAGACAAGTAAGGCAAGCACATTAAATATAAGCTACATGAAGGACACACACTGCACCGTGTACTGTTCTTTACATACAGAACTAACCTGTGCAAGTGTATTTACAACTAAGGAGAGTGGACACAAAACTGACAGTCTAAAAGGCCATGCATGAAGCAGATGGTGCCATTAGAAAAAATAAAGATGAAAAGAAAACTTCATGGGTGAGAGACTGTGAATAGTGCCACTTAACCCAACCTCATTTACAGACTGCTGCCATTCAGTAACTGGTGAAGGAGATTTGTTGTTTCTACATATGTGCCTTTGAAAGTTTGGAATTCATTATGCAAGCTGCCTGGAGCTGTCTTTGATATGATGATCGCTCTCAGCATACTATATGTATCCATATATATGTTCCTGCGTGTGACCACCTTTGATATGATATGGGCTTCTCTAAGCACGAGCACACCCTAACTCCCTCCCAGCTCTGAAGTAAGCTCGAGTAGGAGAGAATTAGCTGTGAGCCTCACTGGTTAGAGACTTTGCATTGAGCTCCATAACTAGTCTCGGCTCATCCCTTCCGTCCCCCCCCATACCCACCCATCCTCGTTTCTCCCTTGCTCTCTCCCTTTAATAAGATTTTCTGCCTCTGTTGCTGGAGTAAAACACAATTACCATACGAACGATAGGAGGCGGTGGGGGATGGACTGAGAAAAAAAAAAGAAAAAAAAAAGAGTGTTGCATCTTTGAGGGAGATGATGGAGTTGACAGAGAGCATGTTCATAATCATAAATTACACTGTTGAATATAATTGGATGACTTACAGTCGTATCAAACGACCAGATCGCCTTCATTTGGAAGCATGTACCTGCTTTATTGGTCTAGGCGCTGGGCATAAGAGTTTCATTACGCTCTTCTCGTTGCTGCTATCTCCCTTATCTGTCTCCACCTCCCCAGACACCAGCTCAGAGGCTGAATTTATAAAACTGACTGTATACCAGCAGTAAAGGCTGCTTCTCATTTCTGTACGCAGTTTATCTTCATGGAAGTCGGAAAGCTGAGAAAGGATCAAAGTGTTTTATTTATTCATTAGCTAATTAATTAATTTTTTAAAATTAGAATTACTAAATGAAGACAGCTTGTCAGAGTGACCCTCTACACATCAGGAGCTCTCCCTCTTACCCTAATGGACGTCAATATAACTACATAAATTCATGGATACAAGCTGGTGAAACCACACTGCGTGGAGAGCGGGATACAGTTTGCTGATTCAACTGTGTCTGAAATGGTAACGTGGACGACCTTTACAATGGGGGGCGCGAAAACCTGAAGTCATGGAGCTGATGGGATACGAGCACGCACATGAGGATATATGGACAGAAGAGCAAAGGGATAGCATAGCACAGGCCCAGCAGCCCCACATGCTGAAAGCAAGGTAACAGTTCGCAGGAGCTTGTTAGCTTGCTATTTCTTACTGGTGCCTCTCCTCGGACCGGGTCCTTCTTGTTCACCATGATCTCTCCTTTGCGGGAGGAGCGTTCCAAGTTGATGGTGTTCCACACATTCAGCTGGATTGGTTCCTTACTCCTAAACAGCACAGATGGACAGTCATACATTAGGCTGTCTAAAAACCTGTTGTTGCTATGTGTAGCACGAAGCCCGATTGTTGTTGTTGTGTAACATAATCCCACTGAGGCTGTCTAATCATGTTAACCTGATGGTGGCTGGTCCCTTTCCCAGGTCGTAGCGGAACTCCAGGATCCCGTCCTTCAGGGACAGGGAGATAAAGTCTCCTTTACCATCTGATTTTTGGCCGTTGTAGAAGATCAGACCGTTGGAGTCGTTGGCCATGAGAACCACTGTCATGCTGACCTTTTGCCTGCAGACAATAAAACACTCAGTAAGCAAAGGATCCCTGGACGTGTTTGCTGCATTGGAAATATGTGTAAATTAGACCTGAACTTTATTCGGTCTGGGTGACGATATTTGTCTAACCCTCATTGACAATTCGGTGCAGGCTTAAAGAAGGCAGTTCTGCCTTAGGCACAGAACAAGCTCAGTCTCTGAAAACTACATGATATCCAGCGTTCAGTAATACATACAAGATTTCACAGCGTGGGTTTCACACTCAGACTTACCGCAGATCGTGCCGGTAGAGATGGAGTCCCTTCAGCTCCAGGTAAGAGTCCCCGTTGAATAGAGGCATGTAAGGACCTTTCCTCTCAGCCACTGCGAAAACAAAAGAGACTACGTTCAACACCAGGTTTCCTTTTTGTTGCTGACAGAATTGAAATTCAGGGATCGTCACTACATTTTTTTTGAGGGACCTGTCAGCATTATGGAAAGAGATGGATTTGTGTTTTTATAGCCTTTGGGATTAAGACTTTCTTTTGACAGGAATTCAAACATAAAAAAAAAAAAATCAAAAACCCTTATGTCAGGCTGATTACACAGCCCGCCATTGTATAACAAAGGACCTTGGGAGACATGCTGAGTTTAACACCGCAGCAGGGACCTATGAAATAATGCAGCCATTGTGTTTTGGCAGGGCCCCTTTTACAAATTCATGTCTTTACGACACGTCTACGTCTGGCTGTACTCTTTCTGGCTGTCTGTTGTGATTTGGACAGGCTGTGCGCCATCTTTCTAACAAGTGACTTGACATTAAAAATCACTCAAGTGTCACCTGAGGGTATGTGTTTATGGCATTGTTTGCAAAAACTTAATTTTAGAAGCATGTGCACACACACACAACTAACACACATACCAACACACGTAGCCAGCAAGAAAGCTTTTATTGGTAATTGGCTGGGATTAGCTGAGTCGAGTCAGGATGGAGAAGGCAGGCGGAGATGAGAAAGCTAATTAGCTATTGTGCAGAAGACTGCTAATGATGATGGCACGCACCATGGAGAAGAGGGAAAAAATAGTCCCGCACACACACACACCACAAAGATTCATGTATGAAAGTATTAAGAGCTGCTTAGAATTAAGTTTCTTACAGAGAAAAGTGAAGGTTTTTTCTTATTCTCACCCATTACTTGAACTGAAAGCATCCGTAATCAATAGGTCAGCAGAGGTCAAACATTAGCAATTCTGTTGAGGTTAATGCTAAGCTCTGTGATAATTCTATTAATATTTTAGTAATATTACTTAAATAATACTTAACATAATACTAATCAACAGGGTTCCTTCACAGTTTCTATTTATAAACTTCCAAACTTTTCCAGACTCAGATATTGGTAGTTTTAGCCGGATGCATATGTAAATAAATATGAAGGTAATACAGGATCAATAGCTTGATATTTAATTATTCATAATGATATGTCAGAGAGTATGTTTGATGTATGAATTACATCTGTGAGATGCACCAAATAACATTTATTTATATATCTATATCTCGTGTTTGTTTTTATGCACATAAAGACATGACATATTGCTTGCATGTGTAAACATTGCAATATTCTAATTCTGTAATTAAGCCTAATATTTGTCCGCACATCATCAGACCACACTCTGGTTTGAACTCCTTCACCCAATGGCCACTCTTTGTCCAAGTCATTGTTTCTGTGTGTTTGTTCTGCTTCTGCGTGGGATCAATACATAAGACCAATTACCATCCCAGAGTATACAACAACATCTCTAAACATTGTCAGGAAACATAAGCTAATAATAATAATTCTTTTAATAATAATAATAATTCTTTTTTTCAAACTCCACACTTTTCCATAATAAATGGTAAAATCCACATGCAGCTACCCACAATAAATCAGCTCTTCAACAGGGATGCTTACAGTCTGAGTCAAAGTCGCACAGTGTTCCTGCTTCACTTGCTGACTTAATGTAGCTACCAATGTAAAACGCTGCTGAAATTCACACTCCCTCCTGCGGTTTTATGAACTGCCCAAGTCCAAGTGATACTGCTTTCATCGCTAAATTGTAATGATTTACAGTATCACAGGCTAAAAAGCGCAGAGGAAAGTAGGCCATTCAATACTACTGGAAGACCCTTGAGGAAAGTCCTTGACTGTGAATATTATAGCATCGAGGTGCAAGGACAAACCCTAGCGGAATTGAAATGGAAACCGTGGCTGAGCTGAACGTGCACACACACCCTCAGATACAAACACTTCATAATATGACTAATTCACCTTCAGGCTCCTGATGAGTGGGCTCTAAGCTACCTGTCTTTTTTAACAGTTCTTGGTGCAGCCCTCGAAGGGGACGTCCGCCTGGCTGCCGCCTTATCTGTGAGCTCCTGTCTGGGCTGACACTTTGGCTGACTGACGCTCCCATTAATCACCACGGGCAGGAAGGACTGATGCGATTAGTCATCTCATTGATTCTTGTGGAAAAAAATAGCCTTTTGGAATGGGAGACGCTCTCGCTCACATGGCATTGATTTTAGTTCACCTCAATTTATTTTAATCACCTGCTAACTGGGACTCTGGGCTTGAAAAGAACGCTATTCCCATCTGGCTTTTCTAAATTCCCCAGAGGTACATGGGAGTATGTTTCTCTTTTGTTAGGAATGTGCGTGATAGTATATTCTCTTTAATTTGTGGTTGCAGGAGTCTGCAAACATTCATGACAACATCTACAAAGGCAGGGAGGGAAAAACATGAGTAGACTTCAGAATGCGACACCGCCAAAAGTGCTAATGATGAACTTCAAAAGCAGCTGAGCCGTGCTCTGGTCTTTCTCCCTTCCCAGCAGCGGGCCGGTTCTGCCGCGTGAAAATAAGCACCAACAAACATGTTTGAACACAACACCTGTGGGCGGACAGGCAGGGAGGGAGGCTGCCGCTTCGCTCCTGCTTTACCCACTAACAAGCCGAGTCGATGTGTTGAATGGCCCGACGGGGCCAATCATCCACCTCAGCTCTGTAACCCTTCCCAGCCTGAAGGCTCAACCCCTCCCTTCGTCTTGCTTTTGATCTCCCTTTTTCGATTCAGGACGGATGGAAATGTCACAGCGCAGAAATAAATAGAGACGATGCACCAGGATGTCCAGTGTTTAATCAAATTACCTTTCTCACAGTGTCTTCCTTCACGTCCCATGGGACACTCGCATTTGTAGCCTCCCTCGGGCAGCACCTGGCACTGGGAAGATGGATGGCACCTGTTCGGTTCGCATGGGTCGTGGACGTCAGCGCAGGTTGGACCTACACATTAGAAAACCACCAATGAAACAACAGCGATGTGATGGGGGGAAGCAGGGAATGAGGATTTCCTCTGTAATAGAGGTCATTTTCTAATAGGATTTGGAAATATTACACGTCCAGATTAAACAGTGGAGAGCCTCCCTGCCATGCGGCCATGTTTCTGGGCCAACGGCGGCTGTGGGAAAAGCTCACAAACGCCTGGTGGATGATGGTTTTGCCCTCTGCCACAGCCCATCTGAATTCACCCATCATTACTTTAGCAGTCAGAACCTGTGGTGAGGAGAGCGCTTTAATGAACCCCATCCCTGCTGAGCCCCCCCCGTTTTCCTCACTCTCGCTTTTGGAAGATGTCTTTTATCCTCCGCTCTCACTTCTTCTTTTTTTCCCCTCCCCTCCTTACATCTCTTCCTCCTCTCCCATCTTTTTAACTTTAATACTCTCTCACCTCCCTCAATCATCCGGCCGTCCTGACATGTCCTCCCTCAGACTACAACTCTCTCTCCAACCATTTATTCTCTCTTTCTGTGATCGGCCCCTCTCTCGGAGACAGGCAATCTTGGCCACTTTTCAATTGATGATCATGACAAAATTAACTTGAACGTGTGTCCACAGGCAACAGCCCAATTCTCATTATCACTATTCATTTTACACCACGGTGCCAACACAACTTTTATACCCTTCCTCTGAGGGTAATCTGTACTTCCTCTCAATAACAAAACATAAAAGCACCTATTATATGAAAAGCTATAATAGTGCACAATGTGATACTTTATTGATCCACATTTTAAATTCAAGGCAAAAGGCTCTTAAAACTTGGCTGATAGGTGGTACCTATAACTGTCCTATCCCAGCGTGAGAATAAACTTCTTTACTATTAAGGCAATAAAAGTTAACTCTGACATTTAATTTGGTTCTTGTGTGAAACTTTTTTGCAGTATATCCAGCGAGGGGCACGCTTGGCTAGGCTCTGCCCTAACTATATTCACTCTCAGTTGCTTGTTAGTTGCCATCTGCTGGAGGGAGTCAAAGAGGAGGAAGGGATGCAGTGATAGGCCAAAGGCCAATCACTGAGAATTTATTCAGAGTTTTTTTTTCTGTTCTGCGTCAACATTTAATCTCTCGTTTCTGTGTTGGACAGTGTCTGTGTTGTTGGAGACTTGATGATGTTGGTGTTTACGAAATGACTTCCAGCGATCCTGCTGGGGGCCATGAGTTGCACTGTCAAATTAGGCTGTCAAGCTTACTTAGGATTTGGAAGCTAAGGCATGACCACAGTGAATCCCTGAAGAGAAGGCAACGCAGAGATATGTAAACATAATTTGAACTACATGGGGTTAGCAAAGTTTGAAAATGATATAGAGGATGAATAAGTATTTTTTTTTTCCAAATTTCATAAGCGTCAAGAAAAGTCAGTTTGAAAACTGCTGAACTGCACTGAAACAACCTCATGCTGCTGCTGGCTTCACAGCACATGTACAAATAAAAGTTGTGCACAAAACTCGGTGGTTTGCATCAGTTGTAGTTCACAAACCTGAACATTGTTGTCAAAGTTGTTAGTGCTGAACCAAAATGCCAGCTGCACAGGTCTCTCAACAGCTTAGTTGTTTGACTTGCACTGTGCAAGTAGAGGATTGTGGGTCACAGTAGCCGAAAAAAGAATGCTGGTTATTTTTTATACCACAAAAGATCCACAGGCGGTTTTGAAGCTCTGTGTGGTTGTGCTGGGCTTTGCCATCTTAGCACCACAATGCTGGTGAGGGTAGTACATGTTTTCTAGACACTAAAAACTTTTTGTATCAGGCTATAAACAAGATAATTTCTGCTACAATTTGGGCATCTTAACATCTGGTCTAAGGTGAAGGTCTAAGGGGGACGGACTCACTTTTAGATCCAGCCTCAGGTGGCCTTTTAACAGAGCTGCATGTATCTGGCACTTCTGCATAAAGATTATCATCCTGATACTTTCAGCATACTGCATTGGCACATACGAAACAGTATAGGAGTGTATCACAATGCTCTCAGCAGCTCACCCCAGAATCCTTTGCTACACTTGCAGTGGAACATCTCAGCCTCCTTGACCTGGCATGTGGCACCGTTCTTGCAGGGATTTGGCAGACAGGGGTTGTTACCACATTCGCCAACTCCACTGCCATACAGGCTGTCGCCGC
The DNA here is from genome assembly GCF_900634625.1 of Parambassis ranga. Classification (NCBI taxonomy): domain Eukaryota; kingdom Metazoa; phylum Chordata; class Actinopteri; family Ambassidae; genus Parambassis; species Parambassis ranga. Next base: position 15,441,379 of record NC_041028.1, on the reverse strand, counting down.
CATTCTCCTGCAGGTTGAGCACGCGGTTGTTGACATCTAGCAAGCGGATGCAGCCGACCAAACCGGTGTCCACTGCCGTCCTTTCTTTTACACTGAACAGAGACAAATTGGTTGTATTATATCGTTCAGTATCGTTAAATGATCAAAATCTCATTACCTGCTTAATTTCATTGCTATCTAAGATTTACTCACACCACCATGACTGTCCTGATATTTCTTTTGGGACTGTGCACACTACAATCACACTGATGTGTAACAGAGGGTCTTACTCTGTCCTCATGTCCTCAGGCACTCCTCCAATGAACAGGTCGGTGTCGAGATTGAGGCCGTCGGTGCCCTGTGGACTCTCGCCCTCAATGTGCGGCTCGTTGTCCACGCTGAGCATGGCGTTGCGGCGGTTGCGAGTCACCACCAGCTGATGCCAGCGTCCCTGGCTGACTTGAACTTTGCTGACCACTGTGCCTGTGCCCGAACCCGTGTTAAACCTAAGAGGAAATGGATACAAAGCCCGTTAGACATGGATGCGATCGGCATTATACAAGCTGTTTACTTTCACACTTCATACCAGTTGACAGCACCACCTGCGCGGGTTATTTTCCAGAATATGCTTGTTTTCAATCGAGGAGCGCCTAATGACTAGAAGGAGTCTGCTCATATTGCACAACGAGACAGAGACAGATGAAAGAAAGGAGCTTCCAAACTCCAGAATGTCACTGAAATGAAGCAGTTAAAAATGTCTTTCACTGCCTCATTTTAATTCAACCTTTTATCTAATGAGGTTTTGTTGAGGAAAAAAAAAAGGCCATATCATCACAGAGAAGAGCTGTCGTGTATGCGCACCCACACATACGGTAGTATTAGCACAACCTGAGAGCAATTATCTGCCACAAATAATTAGTTCTTCTCCCCACGTCTTGGATTTGCAGAGCAGTGGGTGGTAATCTCACAGCTGTATTTCTGGAATTGAGGCAAGAGCTCCATTCGAAAGCACAAGTGACTAATGATCTTTTTTAGTTTGCTATTGATTTCACTCTGAAAGGAGAAATCTAACCTGACCAGGTTGGGAGAAACTAAAAGAGCTTCATGGGGTCAGGTTAAACAAAAAAAAAAAGACATAAGAAAAGTGGAATGGTGTTTGAAATAATAGGTCCAAAACAGATGTGGTGCAGAATGTCTAATTAGCCCATTCACGTCTTTTCTGAAGACTCTGAATTTCCCAAATGATTTCTTATTCATGAAATTCTGCTGTGTGAGAAGTGATGAATACTTAGTTTCTGACAGGAAATTTACCCAATTTCATAAGGCCGGATAGAACTTTTGCTTACTGTCAGCTTCAGCACAAAGGTGATGCTATATAAATATATTATTCACATCCTACTGCATATTAGAATCAGTTTACTAGTCATGAGAAGTGATACTCTGTCAGAAACCCTGAGGACAAGAACAGTTTAATACTTCTGCATATATTGCACTGAATGGAAAATAGCTAAGATATATATAACATAGAGCAGTTGCTCTAAAACCTGTTTATACACTATGTGTGCATTAATGTTACACTGACAATATGATACATGGACAAAAGTATGTGGACACCAAGGCACCATATGTGTTTGCTGGCCCTCATGTTTCTGGTTCACTGTCCAATCCATTAATTTGTAAAGTCTGATGAAGGGTAATGAGGTCAGGAGTGAGCCAACAAACACAGTGTTCTCACCTAAATTTCTCTTTATATGCTCTAGAAGCTACAACAGCTAAATGGGAGTTTTGACCTGGAAATAGGAACACTTCACCAGTCCTGCACATGGCGTCCATTTACTTTTGGTCACATGTATTTTTGTTGGCATGTTCCCACCGCCTGTAAACAGCACAACACATCTGAGAGCATGCCTTGACCTGCAAATCCATGTTTCATTTCCTGGCACGGCTGCATTCAACACGTTTACTTGCTGTAATTATTTGCCTCATTATCTTCAGTAGTATTATTCTTATTTACATCCTCTCTCAGCTGCTGCTGCAATGACCCTGTTCCCTCACGGGGATCATTAAAGTTTCATTGAATCTGTAAGAGCGGGAGGCACTGAAAGGATAATCAAACTAAATCAGTAGGGTCGATGGCTGACAAGGTCGCCGCCGCTCTTAACTTCGCTCACCTGAGCTCAACCCGACCGTTGACCAGTGAGAGCGAGATGAAATCCTTCTTGACTTTCTGGCCGTTGTAGAGCAGGATGCCGGTCATCTCTGATGCTCTGAACTCCATGGCGATGCGGACAGTGTGGTACGCCGTCATTGTTCTGAAAGCCAAGTAGGACTGACCTCCGAATGATGGTATGAAGTACTTGATCACTGTGAAGGAATGAGGACAACCAGTCAATCCTGTCATTAATATGTGAATTTTTTTTTTATCGTGGCATAATGGCAGTAATTAAGTGTGAGCAGCAGAGCAGGGCGACTGGCTCTTAGATAGAAAAATAAGCCTTTTTATTAGTTTATTTTATTTATTTAAAAAAAAACACTTGATGAGTTTATCAAAAAGAAAAGGTTGAGAAGAGGAGGAGGAGATTTTTCACCTACTCATTCACGTTTTTTTTTAATCCACTCTACAATTATGATTATTATCATACGTTTTGTCTCCTGTGCTCCTTTACTGTCTGTCCATCTGTCTGTCTGTCCATCTTTTGGAGAACAATGGCAACTGATGAGCTCCCTCTTTTTTAGTGATTTGATAGATCTTACGGAGGCTAGCGTGCAGTTTGCACTCACGTGTGTGTGTGTGTGCATGATTTCATTTAGCCACTCTAGCTCAGCATCAGACACTGATTCACACCAGCTAATCCCCATCAAAGCAATTAGTGTCAATTATCTTAAGATGCAGCTGTGTGAGGTTGATCCTCCTTCCCAAAAAAATCCCAGAGAAGGCTAAGAAGGAAAAAAACAAAAGTGTTGTACAGCTCAAAAAGAAGTTCTTCTTGATTTCTGCTGATTGGATTCAGTGTTGCCTTCGGTGAACAGCTCAGCAGTGGCTCGTTTCTGAGACGCTGAACCGGTCTCAACTGCTGGAGTTGAATTTGACATGCAGCCGGATAGGAGGGATGATGTCGGACTCAATCACACCTCAACTTTCTATTCTCAAATTTTAACTCACTCACTCACTCACTCGGCGTTATACGACCCAATAAATCCCCATCTGTGACCACTTAACATTACATTTACATATTCCAGTATTAACTGGAAGTCATTACTCCCAATGCCACTTAAGGTTGCACTTACTACTATTAGACAAAAAAATGACAAGAAAAAGTTGATTTAAAAAAAAAAATCAAAGTTACATTTAATAAAACATTTGGTTAATATTTCAGTTTTTTGTAATTAAATGGTGCGTTTCTGATATTTTTTATAAAAGCATTAAAGCACTTGAGGATGTGGATAGTGGTGATTATAAAAAAGCTAAAAGGCAAGATTGGCACAATGGAAGAGCAGAGCTGCCTAAACCCCTCTTAGCTGCTGCAGAATCTCTGCAAACGTTAGCCTTTGAAACTGCTAATTGCAAATTATAGAGAAAGTCTGTTCCAGCTCATTTTCTCCGATGAGTTTGAAATAAGCTCAGACTTTGAAACTTTTGATTTAAGAGTAATAGGAAAATACAGAAAGAGGAATAGTGTCTAATAGATAAAGAAATGAATACTCACCCTTCTCACACACGGAGCCTCCTCTGCCAGCGGGGCACTTGCAGCTGAAGTCACTGCCTTCGTCTTCGCAGGTGCCGCCGTGGAGGCAGGGGTGTGAGTCACAGGGCTTCTGAAGCTTGTTGTGGATCCTGCCTCTCACGTGAGCGGTGGTAGTGGCCGGAGGCCGCGTGGTCGTGGTGTGAACTGCGGTGGTGAGGCGTGGCGTGGTGACGGGTGCTGAGGTTGTGGTGGTGCGCCTGCCGTTGAAGGGCCTACGCGTTGTGCCCGGCGGGCGGCGGGTGATGTAAGGGGAGGTAAGTGGAGACCTGGTTGTTGTGGTGGGAGCTGCTGTGGTGATGGAGGCAGCCGTGGTGGTGGTAGTAGTGGTGAAGATGGGGGAGGAGGACAGGCCTGTCAGCAGAGAACAAAAAGAGTTAATGTTGAGCCTGCGGTCCTGAGACTTTCTATAAAGCTTTGATAAATCACCTCATGAATAACTTAAAACCCCTTTCACTTTATTAATCCTTACACACTCCTGTTAAATCCACACTGCATTACCATCATTAGTGAAGCGAATATTGTCGTCCTCTGGCTTCTTCACAGAGATGCTGGTGTCTTTGGTGGCCTTCAGCTGTTTCAGCAGGGCTCCTACGATGTCCTCCACCATGTATCTTGTATCTACAATAAACAACAGGTACAACCACTCAGGACAAGGTCTCTGCGGAGCACTCCAAAGCAAATACAGGACTGGAGCTACTTTAATGCTACAATGGATATATCAGACAGCCCAGGGTATGACAGGTGGAGGGTCTCTGTGGACCACTTGTCCTCCAGCAGTCGCTTGTCCGACTTTTTTTCCAGATGAATCGCTCTCATAACGTTCACCGCAGATGTTTGCTTTACAGGCCATGGAGGAGCGCTACATAACAGCCTCCACAGCCTGATGTGAAGGGTATGAAGGACGCTAAACGATGCTCATAAAAATAAAAAAAAGGGAAGGAGGAGGTTTTGTTGTTGTACAAAAGAGAGTTCAAAGGACCATTCAAAGTAATGGTAAATTTGTGCGATATGTAAGATTTCCAGCACTTAGTGGCCTTACACACAACTCATACAGTGTTAAAAACAAGTTACCAACAAATCAACGATTTAGTACTTTGAAATTTACAATTAAAACAGAAAGAGTGCAGGTGATTTGAACCAGTACTGTAGGCCGTTTGAAAAAGGGAAGTCTTCAACTTGGACTTTAATATTGTCAGTTGGAGTCTGTCTAAAATGCAGCCTGACCTCTTGGGACCACTAGCAGACCAGTCCCAGCCTGTCAATCCTCTGAGCGACAGGGAGGCGCTGAAGAGATTTTAGAGCTGAACTAATATGGTCATACTTCCTGTGTTTTTTAAATAACAGAGCTGTTCAGCATTTGATAGTGTATTGAGATGTCTGACAGTCACATTGGAAATAATAGCAGGTTTCATCCCCATTTTGAATTCCACACTCTACAGACTCATGCCAACAATCTGGCTGGCACAATAAATAACTTCCCTTTTGGCTCTGTCGAATAATAAACAAACATCTAAGCGGAGACACCTTCTTCTTCTTCTTCTTCGTGGTGGTGTGTGTGTTTTTTTTTATATATGCAGGCAAAATGTTGAGAGCAAGAGACTAATTTGGCATTGAATAGAAAATTAAAAAAAGGAAAGAACATTTACTCTATTCTCACAACAATATGAGCCACATAAAAAAAGACTGCAGGTCCGTGCCAAGGATGCACAATCCTCTGAATGTGATAACAGAGATGTTTTTAATCTATACGCAGCATCAGAATACACACTGCAATACAAAATTATGATGATTTTGGAGAACATATCCTAAATCCTGGTAATGTTCTGTAAAAGGATCAACTATGCAATATTTCACAATCAATGCAACACAAGGCATAAAATGACACTTATTTAAATAATATTGCACCGAGTGTACATTTGCATTGAGTCATTTTATACATGTACAAAATGCTACTTCACAAATGCTGTGAAGAATAATTATGTGGAATAGCTACATCTATGCTAATTCAGTAACAAGTGTTAGGAAAACTACAGTGGCTGAGAGAGCTCAAAAACTGGTCGTGAGGTGAGATATGGGGTGTTTACTAGGGTACCCCAAAAAGTGATGGACCTGGCTCTGTGACCTTTGACATTATTTAAGTGTGGTACTTACCTGTAATATTAGTTAATATATATATTTTTTTGGTTTATTTCTATAGCCTGGTTGCAAAATTTTCTATTTGCATTAGCATTTTGCTAATTTTTAGCCTAGACTGCAACTGTCCTTGATATTTCCAGAGTGATGTGTTGTGTATTGTATTGACATAAAACATGTGTGGATGTGGAATTCTTCATTTGAAGGTCAAATAAATAGATACTCTACATGGATAAATTCTTAATATTTACAATTTAACAGCTACAAATACACTACAACACTACAACAGTTGTATAGTATCAAAAAAACAGGTCTTTTGTGACTAATGAAGTAATTTCTGCCCAATTTATTTCAAATGTTTTAATTAATTGTAAGTGCTGCTCACTCGAGACAAACAAATGAGCACACAAACAGTATCAGTGTTCGCCAATTAAAGAGTTCTCACCTGGTTTGAAGTGCGCCTCAACAAAGGCCAGGACAGAGTTGCTGGGTGCCAGGGTTCGGACGCGGACGCTCATAAAGTCTTTGCGCACCTCTGACTTCCTGAACAACTCATTGAGCTGAAGAACAAGAATGAGAGAGAGAGAGAGAGAGAGAGGGAGGAGATGATAAATGAGGCTGGTAATGAGCTCCACACTATCACAGTCCAATTCCAGAAAACTGTACACTATCTAAAAGGAAGAAAGGCCGCTGCTCAAATTGGTGTGTAGAAAAAAAACCCATCGGGTGTGGGTGCACAAATTGACATTTAGCCGCTGCTGTGGCATTAATTATAGAAACAAGTTTTCAGGAGGAGCTAAGATAAATGTCGTGCTGCCCTGACATTCTGATTGGTTCTGCTGTGTGCATGTTGTAACAGCCCGAAGAGCGAACCGCTGCTGCCTTCAGCCCCCAAATCTGTGCCAGTATTTCATCTAGAAATAGGGCCATTTTCATGCTAAAAAGTTACTCAGTGTTTCTCCATTATGATGTTCTTGGTGGAGGATTAATTACATCCACACACAAATGACACGAAAATCTTTTCTGTGTTGTCCTCATTTCAGCGGCTGGTTAAAAATCACTGAAGCCACAGGGTCTGCTAACCTACTTTACCGCCGCCGCCTGCTCTGAGTGGCCACTTCTATTGTTTCCACTGAGTGCTCCTCCACACATCCATCTGCATCTCACAGATTTTACTAAAGCCAATCTTTGCCCACAAACTGCTGCTCTTAAACAAAAACCCCATTATTACATGATACTTCTCCTAAAGTGACATATTTACAAAGTTGCTTTTTGGTCAGCGATTCATGAGGGACGATGATTTCTTTTATGTACTGAATGCTTTTAATTTGTGGGCTGAGGTGTGACAGCAAAGTAGGAAAATAAAACCCCTTAAAGCTGGCTTAAGGATGAAAAAACTTACTCTCTGCATCTTTCTCTGCCTCGACTCTTTTTCTTACATGTCCTAATTTATCCTCTGGTTATAACAAGTTGCCATGTTGTGACAAAAAAATGTAGTGCAGCTTGATTATTTTTACGTGTGCAGCACATATCTGTGGATGTATGTGCACAGAGTGCGTGCTGGAAGATGTAAGAAGGGGGGCGGGTTGGTTGCTGTCAAGTGGCACACCAGGCTTCACACAACACACACACACAATTGGAGAGAGTTAACGAGCGCACACACAAGCGCACAAATCGCTGTGAGGTAGAAGATTAGGTCCCAGTGGGGGCCCGTGACAGTGATTCAACAGCTGGTACATGTGTACTGTGTACACAGGCGCGCGCTCGTTTCATCAGAGGAGAGGAGAGGGGGCCCTGGCTTGACAACAGAGACATTTGTTCAAAGGTCTGAGCTCAACGGACAGTAGAGAAATTCAACCAGGATAAACCACACAGGCCCAGCTGTGATTACTGCACAGGCTGTGTGTGCGTCTGGGCTTTTTTTTTTTTGGTACAGTGACCTTCCAAACTTATAGAAGACTCATATCCAGAATAAGAGCCTGATTTTCCCCCCAGAAGCTGAAAAAATCTTAATTAATCTCACATGAAAAGCTGTTTTTGAATACTCTGAAGTGTTTGGCAAGCGATCGACAAATTAGTCTTTACACAAGTCTGCAGAGAGCTGTTAGTGTTTTTATGGTTGTCTTATTAAGCTTGAAGAGTTTCTCTCTATGTTGACTGTTAAATTCAGTGCTTAATTAATCAGCAGCATATATGTAGGGAACATTTCAGTCTTTGAATTATAATAGAATAATGATAATATTTGCATGTTATAACAATATTTTTGTAATTGCAACATAAAAACATATCCTTTTTATATTGTGCTGATAAATTTGTATGTGGCAATACAATGAAAATATATTATAACAAAAAAAACAATTATAAACTAAAATGACTCTGGGCAGTCTTTTTCTCATCTACCTACCTGGGTTAGGAAAGGTTTTCAATTACAGCACCTTTCGGTGGCTCACCTGATGTAACAGATTGCCAATATTCCCCTTTTATTAAAAATCAAATATCAGCCAGGCTATGTTGTCTCCCCCTCTGATATGATGCATGTTGGTCCCTGACCATGGACGGCAAATACGTTTTTTTATCATTGTTATTTTTCTATCAGATGTCTGACCAGAGAAATCACTCCAGCTCAGCGTGGGAGAATATTGCTCAGCAGCTTCAGGGGTGTCAAGTCTGTAAATCGTGCAGTGAAACCTGCCTGAAGGAGCCTGGCGAATTTGATTAGTCTGGCTCTGGGCGAAGAGTTTGAGTGCGTCACGATGCTTTGAATGTTTTGTTTGAGAAGCTTTTCCGCTCTTGATCATACATTTCTTGGAGGAAAAAAAACACAGTTGAATTTTCCTCACAGTGGTAACTGTTAAGTGAGCCAGTTGCATTAAAGAGTCGCTAAGCGTGGAGGTGTAGACAAAGCTGAAATCACAGCATGTGGTGTGTTTTCATTTTTTTTTGAAGCGGTTATAGTGAGGAGCTTTATCTGGAGTCACATTTGAAGTCGGTAAAATAAGAAGCAGAAAACAATGCCAAATGTAATGTAAATGTTTTTTCTTACGGCGCTCTCGATGCTGCGGGCTGTCTCTCCAAACAGCTCTGATTTTGGATCTTCCATCTCTGGCGTGAAGATAATCTCCTGGCCCTCCACCTGGTCCAGGTGCAGGTAACCGTTGAACTTCATGGTGGCTGCGGGGGAGAAGAAGTGAAGATGTGACACAGAAAACACAGCAGCTCAAACCTTCCTCCATCACTCAGTTCCCGCTGCCTTCACACAGGGCTTGTCGTGCGAATAGTGCCAGTTTTGGGTTAGTGATGGATTGTGTGTTGGTGTGTGTTTGACAAGGAGAGGTTAGTGAGTGCGTTGCTGATTGTGTGGAAAGGGGGGGGGGGTATTGGTGGTGGTGGTGGTAGAAGAAGTGAAGTGTGAAACATGAAAGGAAAGGAAAAAAAACACAAGAGTGGAAGAGGGGGTGGAGAAATGGGCCAGTTTTACCAGACTGAGACTCATCCCAAAAGCTGGCCGTGGCATGGAGGGCTAGGTAGAAAGACAACAAGTTAGACAGACACACAAATACAAAAAGACAACACAATACACTGAGGAAACAAGCACACAGGCGCTCTCTGAAAAGTGCCTTCTTCAGCAGAGCCTCCCTGTGTGACCTTGGAGGTTATGTAGTCCAACATCTATCAACTCTCTATATGGTTTCTTCATGCTGCTGCCAGACAGGAGAAGGCTTGAAATAAAGCTGAAAGTCGAGGAGATTTGTGTGTATGTGTGTGTGTGTGTGTCAGAAAAGGGGGAAAAGCATGGAGCATGTGAGGCGCTGATGCCGGGCTTCCACGCTGCTCGTAATCAGCAGAACAAATTGCCCAAATCAATCATGGCTGCCCCTGCCTGAGCTATGCCAGGGAGACTGGGAAGAGCACTTGTATGATTATCGTGAAAGATAGTCGTAATTGTCTCCTTAATGCCACCAGACCGATGACTGACACAGCCTGGTTAAAATTGCACGAAAAGGACAGCAGACACTACCGATGTACGCACATACACACTCTCACTCACGCACACACACGCACACACACACTTCCACTCTCGTCTTTACAGTATTTTCACAGGCACCACACATCGATTCAGATGTGACGGCGGCCATAAAATAGAGTCAAACGGGCAAAATCTGGCCGATAGTGAGAGGGTAAAGAGAAAAAAGAGAGGGGACAGCGAGAGATCTGACTTTTAATCTGCAAAGACAAACATCAGAGAGGGTGATTTTCCAGCCCACTGCCATGACGGACGTAAAGAGAGAGAGAGAGAGAGAGAGAGAGAGAAAGAGAGTGATAAAAGGAGGGAGAGAACTATTTGACTATCAGATTCTAGTGGACTGTAAAATGTAATGGATTTGTCAGACTTCTCCTGGCATATGGAAGAGTTTACAATATCTGGAGCTCAGTGTGCCATTAACTTTCACATGAGCATTTGCAGGCCATTATCTATGAAGTCATATGAATATGCTATTACATCAATTCATTCTGCAAATGACTTGGTCCATCAGTGGGAGAAACAGAGCTGCCCACCCACTTCCTGCAGCTCCCAGCTATAGGCGTGGTGGACTTTTAATGGGGTCCTTACTTATCTGTTGTTGACTGGCTCATATAAATGTGGAGGAGAACACAGTGTACTCCACCTTGTATTTATAGTCCTGTTCTTATAGGGATGTTACAGATTTCACCTTTTCACCGTAATGAAACAACATCACCATCAGAAGTAGCAGCTAACCTTCAGTCAATGTCACAGATCTCATCACCTGAGATTCTAACACTACTTCAAGTAGACTATTCCCCTTACTATATTGATGAATATGATATAGTAATTAATGGGAAAACATGTGGAGTGTTTGTTTTTTACAACAATTGCTCATTATACATCAGGTAAAGAATACTACTTTTGCAATATGAATAAAGCACTCTTACACATTCATCTGACATTCACTCTAAAGCCTGTTTCACAGAGTATATTTAACCCGAGCTGCCTCACCATTTCATCAACAATGAACAATTAGTGGTTCTTGTTATGCAGCAGATGTCGATAAACTGAAGGGACATGTCATTCGACTTCTATTCAGATGGACGTCGGCTGAGCCCTTCTCAGGAGGAAAAAAAAGATCGGCCGTATCAATCAGCTTATCAAGCTCTCTGCCTTTATTGGTAACACTTGAGCTGAATGAAGTATTGATGGCTGGTTGTCTTATCATTGTTAGCAGAGATAAATATTTACAGACTTCAGCAGATTTTACAGATGAAGCTTCTAGATTTGCGGCCAAATATCATCAAATGTAACCTCAACAGAACACCCCCTGTGTGTGGCTGTAAAATCTGTGGGAGACATAACCTGACAGAGGAGCTGTAGAAGGTCAAAGGTGGCCTCATATCTTCAGATCATGTACTGGATCGTGTGGCAGCAAAGGCTGCTGGTTTATATTGGAAGGCTGTAGGACCTTCAACACGCCAGAAATGCAACTCCACGCGCTAATTTGTGGCCTCGGCTCTTTCAAGTCGTGACCTAGAGCTCCCTGGGGAGCCAGAGAGAGAATCCCTCTTTTCACAATCAGTCAGACTACCAGCACTAGGACAAATAGAGAGCAGACTTCAAGTGAGGGATGAACGGAGAGAAAGAGAGAGAGAGAGGAGCGAAAGGGAGAAAGAAGCCCTTTATCTTTATGAACTGAGTGTGGCAGGAGGCAGTGATTGGTACAACTGTGCTCGTCGGCCTCTGGTAGTCTCTTGACTTTCTCTCCGCTCAACTCCAGAGAGAAATGAACTGATGCAAGACTGGATTGAGATTGACTGGGTTGAGGGAGAGAAAAGAGTGAGATATAGCTCAAGAGGGAGATACGGAACAGTGGCACTGACTGATAAAGGAGTGTGTGTGTGTGTGTGTGTGTGTGTGTGTGCAGTCAGGAGGGTGAATAAAAGAAGAGATGGGAGATTTTAAAAAAAAAAGAAAGAGGTTGAAAAGATAAAACACAGAGACGCCGATGAGTATTCATAGGCCAAAGCTGTAAAAATATGATATTGCAGTGAACCATTCAAAAATATGGAGAAAATGAAACTTTTTATTTTTAATTTGGGGGGGTGGGGGTCCAGTCTCAAGGTCAGTCTCCTAAAGAGAAATTCATAAACAGGGTTTGCTAATATCAGACTTAACATTTCACTGTTTGTGTGTCTTTTAATTCCTGCAACCTGTCAAAAGATCATGATTCATGAAAGCTGCTGCAGAGAAACACCACCTGTTCTGGTTACTGAAGGCAGATGGCCAAATATCAGTATTTCCGAAGTAAACAATTAAATGTGAAGGAAGAATATTTTGCCGTGTTTCATAACATACAAACCAAATTAGATTATAAACTAAAAATGCAAATGTATGTAATTCCCTAATAGACTAAGGAAAGCTGCCATCCTCTTGGTCAACTCCAGAGACCTGAGTAGCAGCGTCAATGCATGCATATTGTATTTGTTATGTTTTTTCCTATAATTAACTACACATCTAGAAGCCATATTTAGCATTATTGTGCCGTTGGCAAATTTTGTAAGACATACCCAGATACAGAAAATAACTATCCAGTAACACCAGGTTATTTTTGAACCCTCTCTGAAACTCAAACACAACGATAGAAGTTGGATTTCTGTGATGCTGTTCCAACAGTAAGATGAGAAACACAACTCTGTAACACACTTTTAAAAGTGTGTTTTGGCAACATATTTCTGCTTTTAGTAGCCTTTTACAAACAGTTTCCCTGCAAAGATCGATGACTGAAGTTTGGGGAAAAACTGCAAAATGATGCAAACAGAAAGACTGAAAGTAGAACTTTGTGTGTAGTAAGTGTGAAGGTGAAGAAACAGGAAACTGTAGAACAAGTTCCCTTAAAACTGTTGAGTGGGTTTTTAGCTTTACACATGATCAAATTTTTTTTAAAAAATTTGGTAATTATGGTACCAGTGACCAGAAACATTTCAGCTTTTCAGGAACTCAGTGATAAGTGAATACAATACAGTGTAAGAGCTACATATAATAAAAGAGGAAACAGGACACAGAGCAGGAGGAGCAGGAACATATTGAAGGTGGTGAAAGTGTTCTCTGAGAGGGCATTTAAACTTACAGGGGCAGTTGGCGCCCTCTGGAGTGCTGGATGGTGTCTTGCCGTCGGGGCAGCAGCCAAACTCCGAGTTGTCACAGGGTGAGCGGTCCTCAGCTGTGGGTACAGTGGTGCTGGCCACTGTGGGACCTGGCGGTGATACACAGGGGTTCATAATAATTCATGAAGCTTCAAAAAATTCATAAATTCAAGCCAGCTTATCTCAAAAACCCAGAGGAGAGCAATTTTTAAAGACTTTTTAGGCACTGAGGTTGTGGTTCTAAGGTCAAAAGCTGCGATCTCCTGTTTGATTGTTTTTTGCTTTTTTGCAGTTGGCTTCCTGTAGTTTTCAGTGATTGGATGCTAAGAGAGACAGCAGTGATTATATGTAATGTTCATGGGAACTGATTTTACACATGGACCTCATTTTAACAGGCAGTGAAAACTTAATAGGCACCGTTGCCAGTCATGTCACACACAGAGCACTTTAAACGTGACAGGTGCTCACAGCCGATTGGCTGATATTTACCTTCAAGGCTTCCCAGGGGAAGAAAAAACACACAGCCACATACAGTCCTCTTCGTGCTACTGTCAGTGTATATCTGGCTATCTTGGGATATAAAAGACATAAAAGTGGCTGTGCCTTCTTTATCTGAAGGATGAGAGTGTGCAACAGCAGCCAGCCTCCGTCCCCTCTAATGATGGAGCTGGTGGTGGGAGGGGTGTGTTGGTCAAAGCGGTGCAGTTTATGGCCGCACAGAGATTAGAAATAATCGTGGCGGCAAACAGCTAGCGGCTAAACAAGTCGTAAAGACGTCAGAGGAGAGGGACATCCTGCTCAAGGACTCGCGGTCAAAGGATGTGAGAGGAGGGAGGAGAAGGAGGGAGGAGGGGACGCTGGGGGTTTTATGGGGCATCTGTTGGCGTGTGGTCTACAGATTTACAGATGCTGGACTGAAGAGGAGAGTGCTGGTGGGGAAAATAGGGTATGCTGTGTGACTCCAGTGGGAGCCATGAAAAATTTTACACACACACACACACAGTCATACACACACATACAAAGATAAGTGCAGATTTCAAAGGACATGGATACAGAAACTTGCAAATACACACCTCTGGCCTACTCACATTTATACAGACAGACAGTGATATGTGCACTCTGAATTGGACAAACACAGTGACATAAGGAGACGGAGATAAGACTCACAAATACACACACACACACACACACACAAATGAAACTTCTCAATACATAAACTAAACCTCCCAAAGATCCAGGCAATTAGGAAGAAACATAGATTAGTTTAGTTTTGATATCCATGTTGAAATCTGCACTGTACTATCTGGTGTGTGTGACAGCTTCAACAAAGACACTATGCAAAAACATTCATTCACACACACTGGGTCTTCTTTTGCAGACATGCTCTTCGCACCACAGAGCGCTTTGGTCAGCTTCTGACAAGAGGATAAATCTAAAACTCTGAGAGAAGGAGCAAGAGGGGAGGAGGAGGAGGAGGAAGATCTGAGGAAGAGCACATTGGGGCCATGCTGTTCCATCAATCCTATCCTGTTACTGCAAGCTGTCAGGCGAGGTGGATGGATGGATGGGAAGCAACTTGTCTTAAATAAAAATATAAAAAAAATTTGATTGAAAAGTCTCAGTCATCTCTTGTTGTCCAGGCCGAGGCACAGCAACCACAGCTGGCTGTTACAGTCAGGAGGGCACGTCGAGAAAAATTTAAGACTAGCCATGTGATGAGGTATCCATACACACACACACACCTTAACCTCCCAGTCACATCAGCCTGTCAAGTCAGGCTCCAGAGATCTCCAGATCCGGGCCAACAGTTTCATCTATCTGGCTTGCTGTGAGTGTATTTTACAGAGCTTGGGTTTGTTTTTGCTAGCTGTAGAGAGCAAGGCGCGCTGGTGGAAATGGGAAGAAAGAGCATGGGTGATGTAGTAACAGTGAACCATGCAAATACATTCTTTTCTGCCTGAAATTGAGATATACATCTTATGCAAGTGGAAATAAGAGCATCTGTTTACCCGCATTTCTCTCTTCCGCCTGCCTGACTTTGACATTTGTCTCCTCAAAACCAATTTGCATACAATTACATCAGCCTGTGCCTATTTTTAATTTTCAATTAACAAATGATGGCATGAATGTGTTATGATGTCAGATTACAGACTTTATCCAACCCCATCTTGACAACCAGGCCCTCCCACACACCCCTCAGAGCTGTATGGATAATGAAGTGAAAGAGCAGGGATTTACCAACAGGCTCCTCTGCCCCACTGGCCTCCGTCGGGATGCCACTACCCACTTCGCTTTCCTCCTCTTCTTCTGTCTGGTCGTCACCGCTCGGTTCCCCGCTGCCCGAGCCATCGAAGGAGGTGGCGGCGGCGGATGGGGCGGGGTTACTGCGGGAGGAGGAGGAGGTGGTGGACGTGGCAGCGGTGGGCTGCAGCGCCTGAGGCTTTGTGAGGATGGAGTGGCGGTGGTTTGTTCGCGCGTGCTTGTGGGAGATGGCTGTAAAGGGGGCGGTGGCCGGAGGCTGCATGGTGGTCTCCGTCTCCGTCTCGACCGTCCTCGGAGGCGGGATGGCCCACACCATGTTTGGTTGGAAGGGGGTGGTGGTGGTGATGGTGGCGGCAACGGTTGTGGGTGGGGTGGGGGTGGGTCGATCTGCCGGCTCGGAGATGGTTTCTGGTGGAGGGAAGGGGAGGAAGCAAGGAATGGATGAATGACTGAGCAAAGATGGAAATGTTTGGATCTGTTTCACCTAACTCCAGCATCACCTCAGAAATCACACCAAGGAAGTAAAAGACATAATTAACCAATAAAGCAAAACAAAGCCACTTAATGATTATTACAACCTACTGATGACAATAACTTTTTTTTAACCTCTGCATTTACTGAATGATTATGGCCTGTTTAATCATCTACAACCCCCTGATGCTCAACAATGTCATTATAAAAATTACATTGAAAAACTACACACACATTCAGGCAACCTCTGATTAAAAACCTGAAAATGGATGAGATGTCGGAATCATTTTTTCTTCACAAATCTTAACAGTGAATATGAAATGTGCCAACAGATGCCATCAGACTTATATGCGTAGCAGTATGTTTCCCCAGCCAGTTGGTGTCAATGTATTCCGTGTGGTGTATTTGTGCTTGCGTGTGACATATAGGAAGCATTCTGTGTGCATGGTATGGATGTTTGTGTGCCAGCCTATGAATTATATATCCACATTCAAATGCTGCCCTCCAGTAGCAAAGCTTTAATCACCAACAGCCAGTGCCTCCGGTGATGAATGATTGATAGAAATGGGCCAAAAAAAAAGAGAAAAAAAAGAAAAGAAAAAAGAGCCGGCTCTAACTCTGGCTTCAAAGACGGCAGACTGCTGCTCGTGGAGAGCATGAGCATCCGTCAACGCCACCACAAACACACTGCTGTCAACAGACGCACGCAAACACACACATACATACACAAAAGTAAAACTCCAAATGAGGGAGAAAGAAGACTCTCTCTGCAAAAACACCATCATTACTGATGCAAAAAGCTCTGGTGCAAAAGGACAATCTGTCGGTGATAAGAGAACGATAAATAGGACAAAAACTCCTGAGGGGGCCGAATCAGTTGGCAGAGAGATGCTATGTAAGTGAGCACTTCAGATTTAGCCGAAGCAAGCAGGCGTGACAACACTGTCGTTTTTTTCCTTTACTCCTTTACATCCCACGAGTATAAATGTGTGTTAGTGAGAGGATGAAATGAACAGAAGATAAAAAAAACCTATACCATAGATTTTTGCTTCATTAAGATTCGCCTAACATTATGTGTAGGACTTAATTACACTGTTATAATCGCCTAGTTGATCGGCAATTCTTCACTGAGGTGTGAAATGTGATACCTACTGAGACGGCAGAAAGCCTCGGAGACACGCAGAGTGTCAGCTTAAAGCTCGGCTGATATTTGTGTATAGAGAGATTTGGATTGGGGTGCACGGAGCGGCGATGCTATCACCAAGAATGGTGGCACGCGTTGCCTTTCCTCTTGGCTACACCTGTCAGTCAGGTGCCAAGCTTAGCGTCAAGCGGCTTGCTCCCTGGAAAGGGCCTAATGTGTGTTTGGGTGTGTGTGCATATCTTGAGCGGTGAGAGCGGTGACATGGGACAAGGAAAGAAAAGAAGAACTGGCAGCAGAGTCTGTTCAGTTGACGCTCTCTTAATCAGGTTTAACAGTCCATTTGGCTTTTTTTAGGGCTTTTTTCTCCACTCTCTCTCAATCTCAGATGAGCAATGGAGAGCAGTGCCAGTGTAGAGAAAGGAAAAAAATCCTTGTCATCTTAGCTTGCCTCAGCTGTGTAGTTACTGTTGAAAGGTGGTCATTAAGATTGTTTGTGGTGTCAGCCGCCCTCAGTGAGGAGGACGAATCAGGATGCAGGAGACCGGTGGAGAAAAGACAAGAGAACCACAAAGGCAAGGATAAATGATAGAAACTGTGTGTATAAAGAAGGGAAAGGGGTTAAATCACAGAAAAAAACAGGTTAACAAAACAGCAGTGGGAGAATATGCCAAGACAAACAATGAATAATGAGAGAAAATTGCAGGACATGGGAGGAAAGATGGTGGATGCAATAGAACCCTGACTACCACGCAGGCAGAGGGCTGTCTGCGCCATATGCTGGCACTCGTTGCCAATTTGCTGCAAACCTACAGGTGATAACACCATATGGGAGAGGCGGGTCATTGCCAACATGGTGGCCGTTTTCTCCAAGCGCCAGGATTTGCTCATCGGTACAAATGCCCTCCCTCTGGTGCTTGGTACAGTGGAGTTCTCAGTTTTCTGGCTTCATCTTTTGCTGAGAGACAGCAAAAGAAGCCGGGAAAACTCCTCCCTACACTCAGAGGCTGCTCAGAGACTTCAGAGAGAGCTGAGCAACATCACACTCAGTTCTCTGTCACAAGCAGAAAGATTTGAGGAGCTGTGTTTCTGCAGGGTTGTGATTTTTTTCTTTTCTCCATGCCCATTAGTGGCAAACTGTGCTGCACAATCTGTGGTATAACAATACGTTGTAACAGATCAATGATGTTAAAAAACATCAATATTCACTCATTCATATAAGCCGTTGGCATTGCTCTCTTGTCAAAGCTCAGAGCAGCTCGGTGAGCATTAGCATGGCACAGAGCTGAGGCCGGGCGTCTGGAAGCACTGCATGTAAACAGCAGGAGTTAGGGCAGGCACGGCTGCAGCGTGGTGAGGGGTGGAGGCAGAGCAAATGCTAATTCGCACCCAGCCACACGTGAAATGAGCTCCAGATCTAACCCCCGAGCCGACAGCAGCGGCAGAACAGCTACCCGTGGAGCAACCGCATCCGGGAGAAGAAATTAAAAGATCCTCAGTGGCTGTCGGTGGGCCCGAGCGCTCGCCTGTCTGTTCCTCCCCTGAGGGTTTGATAGAGAAAGAGTCCACTGCGAGGCATCTTCTTGCCTTCTGTGTGCAGCAATGCTAGGTGAGGGATTACACACAACCCACATCACTATTGCCAGGCAACAGAGAAATGTGAAACAAGGGTGGATTTTGGCTCCTTTTTTGCTGGTAACCCACGGCACTGAATTTGTAATTACCAGATGTTCAGGGACTTATCAAAGACTTGTTGATCTCTTGTAGAGAATATTCTTACTCTTTATAAGAATACCTGCAACTGGAGCTCAACCTAGACCACACCAGCAGCACCTCCTACTATGGATTTGCTCTAATTTGGTTCTTTAAAGAAAACGGACAAAAAAAAGGACTCAAGATTTGGTGATTTGATCTGTGGTCACTAAGCGATCAGGTGAATGAACATTTTCTCACCCAAAAATGTGAGACACCTGGTAGTGGCTCATCGCCACAACTACACAGCTGGCACTCGTCTTCCCCACTGCGCTCACTGGCAGCTTCTCCAGAATCCTGTTGTGACGCAAGCTGGCAGTTGCCTCGACAACTTCACTGTACATAAAAGCTGTAGCCTTGGCGAGCGTCCCAACACCTATTACATCGATCCAAACAACGTCCATCAGCATCTGGAGCAATGGGACGAGAGCTCTGCACCTTTTCCCCCTGTACGCATGTACATGTGCATTTACGCCCCCAACAGCAACATGTCCCCGGCTGCGGGATTGATGCGTTCCCCCAACAGGCAGGGATTGAAGATGAAGTCAAATCCCAACAGAGTGGTGAGAAAGCAAAGAGGAGGTGTGACTGCTGTCATGTGGGATTTCAAAGCACAGATTCCAGTCAAACTTAAGTTTCTAAAATGCCACGAAAATTTCCATCTTTCTTAATCTAAGATTTCTCCAGAACTCTCACTTAGAGAAGAAGTTACTTTACTTATATTTGCTTTGAAGATGTGGTATGTCTGATGCTTTTAAATAAGAGTAACACTTGCTTGCGCCTGATAAAGAAGCACATTTTGGCACTTTCCTGCAGACACATCACTGTGTTTTTTCCTTTCTGAGACAGAGAGACGGATCTGAGGTGAAACAGCAGGAAGGCATAATTTAAAGCTCTCGGCACTGCTCATCATCTTTTGATCGGGGACCGACAACAGTTGGCTGGCTGTGTGACGCGTGATGCATTTAGGTGTCGGCGGGGCTCACCTGTGCACTGTCCAAAGTGTTTCACTGTGATGTCCTTGTCCTGCCTACAGGCTATGGTCCTCAGCTGGCACTGGTCGGCGTAGGTCACCCCATCTGAGCCGCACACCTGCTCCACAGTGACAGAGATGGAGAGATGGGAGACAGTAACACATGTTAACTCCCCACGGGCCACTGGAACAATGTATTTCTGTTAATGTGGTCGATCAAACCATTCCATTGGTGCACACAGTCTGAGAGACCCACCTTAGTTCTGTTTTTCAGATCGCAGTCTGGTGAAGGGCACTCGCAGTGGGCCTGACCGTTCAACTTGATGCAAGTAGCTCCAAAACTGCACACTAAGTCTTGACAAGAAGTCGGGGCATTCGGACCTGAGAAAGAGAAAGACTCCAGTGTTACACTTTGCTGTCCACAGTCCGATGATCACACAGCAATGGGAGCTGCTTTATAAATTCTCACTGGTGCACATATATTTAATGTTTTGGGGTCATTTTATGTCTGGACACTGGGTTCTCTGGAAACCTTTATGTAGTTCTGTTGTGAGCAACGAGTGTCATGCCATGCACATGGGTGCAACATCTCTACACTAGTCTAACACACTTAAGGACCCTTCATCATCACAAATGAGGATTTTTCTCCTTTAAACTACTTCTTACTATCTTTGCAACCGGAGTGCAAATTATTCATAACTTTTATAGACTACAGCATTTTTTAAAAAACTGCTGTACCACAGCAAAAAAACTGTATTTCTTTTATAAAGGTGTGCACTCAGGATGTTTTGGCTCTACCTCTTCCCCCCACAGATCTCTCCCAAAGCGTGTTTGAAGCCTTGAAGTAGCCGCAGCAGGAGCAGCAGTCGGGGTGCCAACCATCCACCCGCCGGTGCTGAGTGTGGGGTCTTTGCATTGTTGCAACATCACAGAGGCTGTGAGTGCGCCCCACCCCTTGGCTCCCGCTTTCATGTGCGGCTCCCTGTGAGCACCTTGTCTTTTTATCTGGCAGGGTGTGTGGCGGAGGGCCCCACCACTGTGCCGGGACTGCTGGCTTCATTAAGTGTTTGACTACCAGTCGATACCTGATGGTGCATCTTAATCAAGGAGCTGCAGGCCCCCGCAGCAGGAACTAACCTTTCCTTCAACTGTTTTTTTTGTGCTCTGGAATCACTGGGGCTGTTTTCATTATTAATCAAAGGTAATCAATAGTCCTTATATGGTGGTGTAAATGATTCAGAATCATCCCAAATGGAGTATGATGTAGAGGAAATAAAATGTCAATGGGCAATGCGTCTTGCCCATGCCATTTGTATACTTGAGTATTTTCCTAATCACTATTGATTAACTATCCCGGAGCTGCAATAAGCCTGATAGATGTGAAGAGCTGATGAGGAAAGAAGTGGCTGCCATGAGGCTGATCCAAGAGCCAGATAAGTGACAGAAAAACACTTCAGAGTGACATACAGGAGCTGAGAAGAAGGATAAACATGTCTTGATTGCCGTGCTTGATGCTTTCTCTTATTACCTTTGTCGCAGCCATTCATGCCCATCTTGCTTCCATCTGGACACACGTTGCACTTCAAACCCTTCACTCCCACCTTGCACGAACACAGACCCGACATCTGATCGCAATCATCCCGGACGGAGCCCGTGGCATCGCATTTACAAGCTGCCATGGAAAAAAGAAAAGAAAGAAAAAGGATTGATGAGAAAAAAAATGTCAATTAGTGACTTTGACAGAGGAAAAATGAGAACAGCTTGTTTTATATAGTCTAAGAAGTGAGATGAAGCAATGTTAGCCTCTGTAGTTTGCTTTAGATACACCTTTATCTTAAGAGTCAAGGGTTGGGAATAGTTCCACCCCGCCTTAGGGCCCACAAAAAGGGAGGAGAAGGAGGAGGGGAGGATGAGTACGTAACAGAAACTCAAGAAAATAACCCCAGGGAAGGACATCAACCCCATCATGTTCCTGGAATCAATGATGTGTGCTTTTTTTTTTCTCTCATCCTCTCCTGCTGAACGAGGTATTGGCGTGCGGTGTGCTGTCTGCTTGCTTTGGGTAAACCTTGTTAAGGTCAGGCTACGGGTGAGGCACCTGCAGGCTTCCTGCTGTTGACTGAAAATGCTCTGCGGCTTTAGGAGCGAATGTCCTATGATACCTCAGCGGCAGGATGTGAGCTGGTCACCATATTGCATTACAAGAAGACAAACAAGGGGTCCTGACCCGGTTCTTTACTAGAATACAAATGAGGACACTTCATTCAATACAGTTTTGACAGAACTAAAGGACACAGACCTCTTTGTACATATACTAGATAGTTAAGCTGTATATAGAATATGTAACTGGTGATTTCCATTTTTATCAAGACAGACATTTCTTCTATCAGTGTGTAGATATATCACATACAGAGAGAAATGTATTTTCTTAATTACAGATGCTATGTGATTGTTTATGCCGTGATGGATGGCGACAGACACCTCAACTGCAGAGGATTTTTTTTTCGTCTCTGATCCTTCCAAACATTTTCCAAGGACAATTTCACAGATGGTTCTCTATAACAAGCCATCTGGCACATCAAGTTAGGAAAGCGTGTTTAGAAAAATTTGACATATTTTTGCAAAAAAAAAAAATAAAGATTTTGAATACTTCGGGTGTATATGTTGTGTCTTGGAAAATGGACACATCCTTCATTCTTTGGAATGAAGGATGAAGGAGGCAAGACACGGATTGGTTCATGCAATTGACAAGATTTTGTGATTCGGGATAACAGATGCGGAAAGAAATGTAAGGAGCATTTAAAAGTAAAAGCACGTATATACTTACGTGTGCAGCCACTCATGTTTTCAGTCACGATGCCACGGAAGTTCCAGAAGCCCGGCTCGCAGCGGTCGCACTTCTGCCCCCCGACGCCCGGCTTACAGGAGCACTGTCCAGTGGCTGGGTCACATGTCCCCTTGTAGGAGCCATAGACATTACACTGACAGGTACCTGAGGAGAACACCGCAACATGGATCAGACAGAAAATAAGCACACTATCACATCACTTCTGACAGTTAGATTCTGCTTACTATGATGGAAATCATAGTATCTGTATTATAGATGTTAGGTAAGCCCTGTTTCACAAATAAAAAGGTTGGATAAAGTGCGCTTAGGTGAAATTCCTCTTTCCTAAATCTCTTTCTATCCTTGTTTCTAAGTCTGCATTTTCTTCATCCATACTGTATGCCCTGCCTAACAGCTTGATGCAGCATTTTCTCCTCCATCTGTGTGCTATCATTTGTCAAGATCATCAGCTGAAGAGATTTTTCTGTTGATACAGTGCAGCATTACCATAATTATTCCTTGGATTAAGATGAAACGTTTTCAGCTCTGCAACTTTGGTACTGTAATTGCAGTCAAGGACAATAAGCCCCAGATGTTGTTGCAGCCTGATATCTATCTACAGCGCACGTAAACAAACTCAGGACACACTGATGGCAAAGGGTCACGCAGGGGGTAGGGCAGGACTTACTGGGACATCCAGCCAGTCCGACTCCTAGGGCGGCCGTCACGTTGTCGGAGCAGCAGCCGTACACAGACAGGCTGCAGTGCTGGGGTGCTGTCAGCTCAGGCACTGATATGGCTGAAATTGCTGATGTGATAGAAGCAAAAAAGGGAAAAGGGGGGATGGAAGATGGCACAAAATAAGAAAGAAGAACAGCAACTTTTGAGTGATTACTGCGGGGGTGGGGTTTGTTGAGAGGGGGAAATTAGACAACAACACAATCTCCGAGCAACATGTAACTTTTTTTTTCTTTCCCAACAATGAGATTGGCTTGAGGGGCAGAGGTGGAGAGGCTGGCAGCCGGCTTCAAGATAACAATTCTATTTGCTACTTTCTCCACAATGGCTCAAAATCAGGGGGAAAATGATGCTATTACCTCCAGTGAAAACAAACAATGGCATTTCTGGTGAATGTGCAGCAGCTGACATTTACCACCTACTAGGAGGCATGTTCTCTTCATTTGTTCTTGTCTAATATAACGGAATTGCACAGCCGCCCTACAACCTTCAAAAAATAAAAATAAAAAGACAAGAAAAAGAAAGCCTGCTGCATAATGTGAAGGAATGTGCCAAGCAGCTTCTGCCTGCACACTGAGACTCTTTTGTCTGAGGATGCAGCAGCCGCCAAACTAGTGTGACAGCGCTGAATTCGGAGCTACATTCAACAAAATAAAAACAAATGTGTTCCTAAACCTGGTGCTTTTCCACAAATTGGAGGAGAACAAGAAAACATACAGAGGGGAGGAGAAGGGGAGCTTGTTTAATGGCCAAGACAAAAAAAATATCATTGTTCTCTCCAGGCTTTAGAGTGAAAAGTAAAGTTGTAGATGTAGAGGAGAAATCTTTACCTCTGTTTTCTCCCCCATCTCTCTACCCCCCACCCCGTCCTCTCTGTCTCCTTTTCTTGTGTTGCTCATTTGGAGTTTGGAGGCTGGAGATACAGGGGCCATAAATCACACTGTTACTGGTGTGGATATGAGCCTCAGCCTAATGGTGATGACTCGGCTCGCTCTTTTTCCAGTGCTTTCCCACTCCAGAGATGGGCTTTGGACACAGTTCATTTAACTTGCCACTTTCCAGCGCTCCATTCAGCTATCTGCACTGAGCCTATTAGGACAAGGAGAACTTTTAATTTCATATGTTCTTCCACCCTTCAAGGGTTTTTCCTCTTCAGTGGCCATTGTCCAGCACAATGCAGCTCACTGTGACGTGCAATATTACCCTCATATTTTCAAGGTCCGCTGCTGTGCTTTCTCCGCTGCTAGTCTTTCATATTCCTGCACGCTTATTTGTCTAGTAAACCAGTGAGTATTTCTATGGATTATGATAAAATCCCTTTCCACAGATTTGCAGGATTGTTTGAATGCTGTGAAAGGCAAACTTTACAAATATGCACACAGCAGATGATAGTGTTGACACCATATCAAAATGTGGCAGTTTTTCAAACTCCCTTCCTCTTAAAAAACAAGGTTGCTTTCATGCTTCGCTAGTGAGAGCTGGCATGTTTTGATAAGTTTCAGGAGTTGAGGTCGAATGAAGTTTCTCTGTACATAGCTAATGTGGAGGGCAGCGACTTTTTTTTCTTTCTATCAGCCAATAGAAGAGGAGAGCCCAGAGGTCTCGTACCCATAGAGGGCTCTTCAAAAAAGGATTGATTTTCCATGGATGGTAGAGAAGCGTGACAGTCAGTGCCCAAGGAGGCCAGCTTAGGAAAGAGAAGAATCTGCAGGGGTGTGTGAGAAAACACTGGCAGCTCCCTCATTCTCACTCCTCATCCTCCTCCCTTTTAGACCCACGGGGGAATCAAACAGGCTGGAATGATCACACAAAATCCCTTAAGTGCCTTTTGCTCTACTCCCCGGGCCTGTGCTAGCTAAAGCACTTCATTTAACATGGCCAAAGAGAGGACGATGGTTAACCTTTGGTGCTTAGCCACTGATTTAGAATGGTTCTGACTGATAAATGCCATTCATTAAATGCAAAAAGAGGCAGTTTTTATTAAAAAAGAGTGGTTTCCTGGGGGTTAAGAGGCAAGCACAAGTTGAATGGTTCAAATTGTCTGGGTGGAAAAAGCTATCAGCTCAGTCTATACATGTAGCCCTGAGAAGGATCTTTAAATCTGCACACCAACAGGCCCCAAAGGACCGGCCATTTAAGCAGAAAGGAACAGGAATTTCGCAAGAATGTGTAGCCAGTACTCCCTGAGCACAACACACGCACATCATAAGAGTCCATCATTCCATTTGCTTGTGGCTACATTGGACACACTGAAGTGAGACAACAGCAGTGCTGTCAGAATTATATGGCATGTAGACACAATTACTACCCCATCAATGGATGAAATGAGCGGAGAAATGGGATGTCAGTGACAATGAGTCTTGATGAGGGTGCTCCTGAACACTGCAGTGACATTAACTCTGAGTGGTGCGATGTACCAACCTGCACATGGTCCATGATTCTGAATCAACAAGTGCTCTTGTCTCTCACATCTGGCCTTGTTCAGCTCACACTCGTTGCTGTAGTTCTTTCCATTTGAGCCACAAACCTGCAGGAGAGTTACAGAGTGTTACACAATGTCCACTTTAAGTCCACTACGGTCCACTTACACCTCACAGCCTGGTAGTTCCCTCAGCTGTACTGGAACTGGCTCAAATAGGTAGATGATGTGATGACAGCTGAGACTCATCCATTAAAGCTAAGAAACTTTTAAAAATGTTTGTACACTTTGAGTTGTAGAGTGAATTAGTGAGACATACATCTTTGGGTGTTTTTAAAACCTGTTTACAGGAGACCTCTACATTCCTATGATGTCTTATTTTGTCATTTACTTAGAAGTTTTAGAAGACACCAATGAGCTGATCAAGTTAAAGCTTCTCAAATTACTGCTAGAGATGGTTTGCACGACCACTGAAATGAAGAAGCAGAAAGGCCGGTCAGTTTCATGTGTTTGTTTAGCCTCTGAGAAACATGGTCAAGGTAGATCTGATGATTCCTTGCCTATTATTAGCTCCAAATACAACACGATCCGATCCGTTGAGCAGCTGACAATATGCAGGAGGAAATAAGATACTACCAAGCTGACCAATCACTGTTGTCGTGGTCTGTCTTGTCATGACTGTAGCTTTTTATAGTTTTTTTTTCTGGGGATTTGCATGTCAGATTACAGTCTAACGTACCCAAATGGCTGCAGACAAATAAATCAGGCTGTTAATAATACATTTGTTTGGCCAAGTGTTTAAATCAACTTCATGATGTCAAAGTTTCCAACACTGCTGCCAGACGTTGAAAGCCTTTTTTTTTCTTCCTTTTTCCTAAAATAACTGCACAGATGACATAATGACAGAGCTTCTGACACCTCTCATTCTAGCTTCTGGTCTTGTGAGTCAGGTTACTCACCTGTTTTTTGCTTTTACACATTTCTCTCCTGCTAAAGTGTAAATTACATGACTTTTCTGAAGTGTTTTAAATGACCTATTTCTGTGCATATCCACCTCATATTTACTCATATTACCCTAAGAAGCAAAAAAGCTAAAGAAAACAAAGGAGCACAGTTACAGTTTTTAGGTCATACCAGGTTGTGAGGTACACTTTGGCAGCTGAAGTCACAGACACAGCGGTCTTCCTCGGCGTCCTCATCCCATGAGCCTCCGAACGTGTGACAGCGGTCCTGCTCGCAGCTCTCCACACCTGAGCCTGACCCACCTGAGCCGCAGTCTGCACAGAAAAACCCACAAAAAAACACAATCAGCTAATTTATAAATGCAACAGAGACAAACTTTGTCACACTGTAGTTTTCTCTGTACCAACACTACACTTACACGTTAGCAGCAGCATCACAAAATTTGGATAATTTACATTTTCCTCACGCTGGTGGCGGGAAGAGGGAACCAGAGGCGCTGCTGCTAGTGCAAGATAATGACCAACTGTAGCGAGGGCTCGAGATTGACTAAATAAATTAGACATCTCTGCACCACCAGTGAGGCATCCTTTTCATTTCAATTAAATTAGAAACAAAAAGGGGAGGGGATTATTAACTCTGGCCTCCAAGTGTGCAGAGAGAATTGGTGGCAAGGCCTGCTTTATGGGTGCCTGCTTCCTGATATGAGAATGCGACTAATTGCAAAGTGTTCTGTAAAATCTAATTATCTCCTGAGACTTTAGAGAAAACTTGTCCCAGCAACTGTTTATTTGTGACCTTTTATTAGCACTGTATTGATGCAGGTGAGCTACTCAAGTCAGTAAAAGTGGGGGCAAAGACAAACAAAATCCCATAATCGCTGTCTAGGCTTTATTGGTTTGTACAAAAAAAAAAAAAAAATCACAAGGGGGAAATAAAACGACAGTAATGCGTGGAGTTTTGTTTAAGAAAAACAAATCGGGGGGTTACTGCAGAGTGCAGGCAAAGAAAGGGGGAGGATCCTGTTTTTGAAGTTGTGCAAATTTCACCTACAGCGGCACCCCTGAGGGAGATTACGTGAAAAAGTGTGTGAAGGCAGGGAATGAAAGCAGTCAGCATGATAGATGGAGAGAATGTCAGACAGAGAGAGGTACCCTGGGGGCTGGCAGAAAGTTCATTTGAATCAAATTTGTTATTCAAAAAGGAAACGCAGTCCAACTAAAAGCTCCCAGTGCAGCTGAAATACTCCAAAAACATTAGGTAATCAAGGTGTTTCTTCCTGCTCTTGTCTACTTTTGGGGCTCATTCAACTCGTGTATTGATGTGCCCGAGCTAATGGCGAAATCAATGTAGTAGTGATGGAAGTACCACTTAGCATAACCCATCTTCTAAAGTAGATTATGAGGTCGGCCACAGTGCAGCAGAGGAGGGGCTGATGAAGCCTTGGCTCTTCTCTTGATATGGGTCATCAAGCGGTGGGCTGTGAGAGCATTGAGTGGTCGATACAGTGGAGAAGCCTCAACTTCATTAGTTGCGGCTACAAGAAGAGGAGCCGCGGCTGCGTGTAGCGTTTCAGAGGCCACATCCCCCCCACAAACATCAAGGCTTGTTAAGATCTCGCTCTGTCTCCATATTAAAACCACACAACCTCTGACCCTAATCCTTTTACTGGAATTTGCCGTTGTAGCAGCGTATTGATTGTGAACCTCAGTGAGGGTTTTACATAACGCTTTGTGACGGAGCTAATGGTTTTTTTTTTAGCTGCCGGTGACATTATTGCAACAATTTGACATCTGAAAAGGAGAAGTCAGCCCAGAGTCCAGAAGAGATCAGAGAGATAAAGCCAGCTCACGCAGTGATGGCTGGTCACCTGTATGCCTTGACTGTACGCCAGCTCAGCAAGACACAAGAAAAAAACAAAAGAGAAATGCAAGAGTAGCCAATTTATATTCTGCTCAGGCCCCCTCACAGGGACAAGATAAATAAATAAAGAAAAGGGGTAAGACATTAGAATGGAATAAATAAAAGTGAAGGGTGAAGGAGTGGGGGTCCTAATTAGCTGTTGTTCTTTGATGTGCCCGCCACCCGCGCTGCCTATGAACCTTTCAATTAGTACATCCCCAGCTAAGATGGCTGCATCAGCTATTCTTTCTGCACTGCCCATCTATTCCTTTTTACTCAATCATGTCAGAAGTCTATTTAGCCAAGGGAGCTCCATTAAGAAGACAGAAGTCAGCGGTGGAGAGAAAATGGAAATGAATAGCATGAGAATAATGTCCAAGAAATAATACAAGAAGAAGCTATTGTCAAAGCTGCCTGGAAAGGTGTGCAAAAAAAGCAAGAAGAACAAAGGTAGCCAAACATTCATTTAAAATATTTAACATGTTAATCATAACGTAGCTAACGTTACTTTTATTTCTCGTGGTGGCTGTATGTCTACATATGACAAAGATATTTTAGGCAGGATGCCTCACTAGCCCTTTTCATACAGCCTTTTAAATCCACTATTGTTCCATTAATGTGCCCCACTGTTCTGGGTAAAAGGCACACAGGCAGAAGCATTTTATTAGGCATCTGAGATGTTAACAGAGGTAGTAGCAGTGCTGAAGCAACTGCTGTGTGGAAGAAGAGCCAGGACGGCGGCACAGACTAGAGTGACAAACCTCAGATTGTGCCACACCCTTTGAAAGTCTACACCATAGGGGCATTACGCTGATTCTGTCTGAGCAGCATAACGCCACAACATAGTACAATATAATATTTGTATGACAAATGATTCTTTAAAAAGCTGACTAAAACCACAGGCAAACAGCTGTCATGTCCATATTAAACTCCCATACCCCAACTCCATATCTGCTCCCCAAAAGACAAATTAGACTACATTCAACTTTTGATTGCAGCAGAATAGTTTACACAGAATAGTTTCTTAATCTGCTTGTACAATGACCTAACCATTGTTTGAATCAATCAGAGTAGCAAAGGAGAAAAAGTATTACAGCAGGATTGGCAGCCCTGATAGAGAGGAGCAAATGTGTGTGATGGATTGAGGATGTTTGTTCATCCAGATTTGTCATGTCAGTGGCTCAGGAGTTGCTGATATTATTCTGATACCTCTGATATCATGACCTTAGTAAATGCCAACCTGGACATGTATTGTTGGAAATACATCCTCATTCATTGTAGCCTGAGTCACAGCAAAGATCAAAAATGACAACGGCATTTGCAGCAAAGGCATTTGCAGAGATTTGCCGTAGTTCTCGATTCATCTTTCAGGCTCTTCTACACTCTTGGTGGATGTGAGAGTCCAAATAGAGGTCCCCTACGATAGAGGGGGGCCGGAATGCCACACCCGGCGTAGACAGGGGGTGGGGGATGTTTGGCAGAAGGAGAAAAGAAGTTTTGTTGCCTCAACATAAGGTTACGAGCTCTGTGATGGATGGAGCATGAAGGAAAAATCTGCTGATCTGACTCCGAGGAGCTCCTCCACCCCAGCCAGTCCACCTCGCTCTGTTTTCCATGCCCTTTCATGTATGCTGGAGCTTGATCTGATCTGTGCGTGGACCGTGCATCACTGTGTGATCCAGCTCTTATAATCTTGTTTATTAAATGTCTATTCAATTAAAAAAAGGGGCCTGGGCCCCCGTAGGTGATGCACCGCTCTCAGATGCCACTTTGTCAGTGTCGAGAAAAGAAGCTGAGGCCAGGCCTACCCGAGTGTGAAATTAAACAGGTGATAAATTTCCCTGTATGGCCAACAGTGGGAACACTGTCATTTTTCATTACTGCTAAATAAAAGGTGAGAGAAAACAACTTCCATTTTTATGCTGTATGCTCCCCTCCTCCCTACAAGACTAATGAGGATGGTTTTTAAGGCAGGTCTACGTAAGCAAATAAATCACATGTTCACTTCCTCTGCAGGCTTATCTTTGATTTGAAGTATGGAGTCGGTGGTTCTGCATACCAGTGATGTAGAGCTTTGCTGCTGTCTACAATAGAGCCAGAAAATACAGCATTACATTTTTTTGACAAGGGTGCTGTATTACACAATATATACTCCTAATTTTGCCAAAACCTACCGCTCATACATCTAGGCAGGAGTGAATACATCAGCAACAAATCCTTTTGAAGGCATGCAGCCAAACAGAGGCAGCGAGGCAGATATTTCACTGGGGAAAACCAGCAACTTGGTTTTGACTTTTTTACAGCCTGAACGGATTTCCTGTGTGAGGGTTCGGGTCAGATTTGAGAGGGTCTGAGAGATTCAGGGAAAGAGACAGAACCAGTGGTTGCCCCTGGGGTGAAATGTATTGATTTCAGACGATCCCATCTCCACCCCTATCTGTGAAAGCATTGGTGCCCCCTTTTGTCAAGAGGCACAATTTTGATGGAGAGGAGTGCAAAATGGAGAGACACATGAGTGGGTGTGACAGCGGGGAGCAATGGGAAGCACAAGAAAAAGAAAAAAAAGATTCTATTGTGTAAGCTTGATGGTTTTCTCTGAATCAAAATGAGCAAGTGATAGGGGGAAAAAAGGAGGATGTTCACAGTGTGTGTGAGAGAGAGAGAGAGAGAGAATAACATAGAAAAACGAAGCCATCAGGCCCCACAAGCAAAGCGATGCCCTTGGGGAGGGAGATGAGAGCATTTTTGCCTGACAACTGTTGGGTGAAAGAATTTATTCTGCATGGTGTTAACATGCAGTGTGTTCAGATATATAAGTATTCATGTTTATATGTGTTTATCGCTTAATAATGTGATTTTCATAAGTGTTTATGTGTTAGGAAATTTTATAGAAAATCAAAGTAATTTGAGGATACTGAATGTATTAATAAGTAATTTCATAGTATGTCATATAACGTTGTTTTCTGCAGTTCAGGCTGTGGCAGATGAGATCAGTTGTTCTTCTGCTCTCTGGAGAGAGCTCCGGTTGGTACGAGATGGTCATAAATTCAGACTAAGGACAGCAGCACCTCTGACCTGATAAAAGCCAGATTCTAAAGGAATGTGTTTTTCTCCTGAGTACCCAGTTTTATGGTCACCCCCAGATTGGACTCACAACCTATGAGATTTGAGGAATTGAAGTTTTACCTTATTTGGCAGTAAACACTAATGGTCTAGTTGCTGTATGAACCAGGGTCTGCAGGGGGGCGGTAGATGCCCCTGTGGGCCGGCAGGCAGGAACGCCCATGGGGTATATCAATGTGTGAATTCCATGTCCAGTTGTTGTTGCATTGTTCGTTGTTGCTGTGTGGTTGTTTGTTCTTGTTGGTTGTCCTGTTCTTGTGTTGTTCTTGTTTGGTTCTTTGTGTGCAACAACCCAGAGCTCTGCGACTCAGAATTTGCCTCATTGTTTAATAAATTATAATTTTGAGACCAGAATTTATCCGCTCCTTCCTTACAAACTAATTCAGGGGGTGATCAGAAGGAAACAAGGGGATTTTCACCCCGACAATTTGGCGCCCAACGTGGGGCTCGAAGGAGTGTGGGTCAAATGACATCTTGCCTGACGGAGTGACTACTGGCTGGCCAATAATAACAAGGTAAGCAGATACCTGTTTAATCAAAATTCTGCACATTGGACAATCTAAATTAAGTAGTCACTGGGATGGGTACGGTGTTTTAGAGTTCAAATTGTAAGAGGCAGATTGTAAGTCTTAATAAGTGAAGTAAAATGAGATGAAGTAAAAGAAAATGAGATGAAGTAAAAGAGAAAATGAGATGAAGTAAAAGAGAAAATGAGATGAAGTAAAAGAGAAAAAGGAAAAGTGACACTGAGAGAGATATTAACCAATTAAAAATAAAAAGAATAAAAAAAGGGTTAATACAATAACGTGAATGAGCGTTATGTCATTGGGAGTGGCATCCCCCGCTATATTTGGACGCGAGCATAGATAAGCTCGGTTGAGAGCCCGAGGGAATTTGATGACCCCTGAAAAGAAAGAATGGATTGGCAGTAATAGAATCAAAGTGTGTTAAATGAATGAAAAAGTGAAAAACTTGATGTAAAGATTGGGCGTAACCAGAACAAAAGCGGATTGGCAAAAATAACGATTGATTGGCAATAAGTTTAAAATGTTTTAAAACATTGGCAATAAGTTTCAAATATAGGCCTAGGTAAATTGAGAAAGCGCTGTATTGTTAAGGAAAAGATAAACCGGTGATTTGTTGTCTTGTCTTGTCGTGGTTGTTTTATGTACTCCGCGCTGTCGGAGAATTGTTGTGTTTGAAACTGATTCTGCGCTGGCAGAGAAGTGAGTTTGTACAGAGTGTTTGTTGTAAGTTGAATGAGTGACATGTATGTGTGAAAGTGTGTTTAAGTGAAGGTGTGTGACTCTGTTGCCAGAGTCACAGTGAGGGATAGAAGAAGGCACATATAGAAGGTACATTTTTAACATACAGCAGGTACGCAAGAAGGATTTGGTGAGTGGTAATCATGTCTACGTGGAAGACAATTGATGAACAGATGAGTAAGATGTTGAGCCATTGCTGCGGACAGGCAGGACCAGAGGGACAACAGAAGGCTGCAGCTAAGATGGAAGCAGCAGTGTGTACAGCAATGACAGGACAGGGAGTGAAAGGAGATGATAAAAAGCCGCTAAAAAGTGTGATTGCAACAGTGGAGAAGAGAGTTAAACTAGAGAGAGAGAGAAAGGAGGAGATTATTAGATTATTAGTGTTAGAGACAGTTGAGTTGAAGGAGGCAGTGAAGGCTGATGAGGAGAGACGTAAGATTCTATATCAGGCATATCTGTGCTGCATAGACGATGATTGTGAGGAGTCTGGTAGTACCACTGACATTAAACAGGAAGTAGAGAGCGAGGGAACTCAGGGGGCGGAGATACCGTCCTCCCTATTCACCAGCCTCTGCTGTAGCTTCTGCTTCGCCTCAGACCCCACTTCCTGGGATGTACCCCATCATGACTGTCCCTGATGGGAGGGGGCGAGTAACAGACAGACAGACAGGAGTGAACTCTAGTCAACCTGGTGCCCAGCAGCACTGGTACAGACAGGCAACAGAGGAGGGGCTTCCCCTGTTGCTTCAGCAGGCCCTGAAAAATGACCCTGATTTACCAGGAAGTGATTCTATTGCTTGGGAGAGACATGTTGTACACCATATGAATCTACACACAGACACAGAGACCATGGAGATGAAAAGGCTGCAGACACAATTATTAAAGCTGCAGTTAGCTCAAGCTAGAAAGGAAGCAGCATATCAGAGGAAAATGAAGAAATACACCCCTGCATCACAGAGGGTGGTTCAGCCTCAGCCTGCTCCCCCACCTCAGCCACAGTCCCTAGTTGTGGGAAATCCTGATATGTATTTAACCCCATCTTGGGTCACCCGCCCCCACTATCAAGGTGGGTGGGGTCAATATCATAGAGGAGGTAACTGGAGGGGAAAAGAGGGTGGCCGTAGGGGAGGGGGGCATGGAAAGGGTGGATACAGCGGTTTGAGTGGAGGTGACTGCTTCTATTGTGGAAAACCTGGCCACTGGGAAAGAGACTGTGACTACAAGCAGCCCCGTCAGTGACCACAAGGGGCTCCCTGGTATCCTCCCCAGGGAAATGGCTGTCAAAGATCACACCGGCATCTCACATCGTTTCGTCGGTTGGCTTCTTTTGGGAAACCTTTGCCATTCACAGAACTTGTGAAACTGTGTTAGCAGCACCACAGACATTGTTTCATTTGCTCCAGCTCATCACCAGTGAATTTGATGGGCAGAGACTTGTTGATCAAAACTGGAACCTCCATTATGTGCTCCCCAGATGGATTAATGGTGACTTTTCTTACTGGACAGACTTTTTATGCTCCCAGAGTGTTGGAGTAGCTGGACAGTGGCTGATGAGAACCACTATGATACAGATGTCTTGTGAAGATATCTGCTGGACTCGTTTTTACCTGAGTCTCCTTAAGGGGGCGGTCTCCTCAGTCTATTCCAGCTGTGGAAACCCTGGATAATGTCTTTCTGACCCTATAGGCTGTCCACTGATCCCTGTAGGTTATTCTCTTCTATGACAGGTGTGAGGATCTCTTCTATCAGGAGAGGTTCTACCTCCTAATGAGAGGGACTACATTGGTCCATCACAGCAGATAAATTGTTTGTGACTGAGGAGGGAGTAGCTGCTGACGTATAGTTAACACCAGAACAGTTTTAAATGGCTCAAAATGGCAGATGATAGTGTGCCACTTGTTTGCTTAGTCATTGTACCACACATAATATTATAGAATTAAGCTCCATGGTTAAGAAATGTAAAGCTATTTCTAATGAATAGGCACAGAGGATAGGTGTTTAGAATTCTTCATCCTTTAAAGCTTATTAGGTTGCCATTCATACAGTAGAGGCATAATAAGGCTCAGGAGATGTTAGCCACACTACCACATAACATCTGGTCTTCATCATTTACTGATGTAGGTTTTGTGCCTCCTGTACTCTTGTCTCTTTCATTGTCTCAACTTCCATACCGATCTGGCTCACCTAGATTACTTTTTATCTTGATGTTTCTGAAACAGGTGGAGTTGTGAATGGTGTTCTGTTTCAGAAAAAAGAGGGTGAGACAGGTATTAATGTATTTGAGTTTTAAACCGGACAATAAACTGTTTGATTAACTATTACATTCCACAGCATGGATTCCCAGAATGGATCTCATTTTAAGAGTAGACCTGGAAAAGGTGGAGCAGACTTTAGGCCTAAAACATAGGTATGGTGCAGTATATCAACCACAGTCACAGGGAAAAGTGGAAAGGATGAAACTAAAACCTAAAACAAAAATTGGCTAAAATCTGTGCACAGACCAAATTTATATGGGTTCAAGTATTGTCTATTGTATTGATGTTCTGTTAATAACGCCATATAATGTACACCCTATGAGCTTCTTACAGGTCGACAGTTTCCTGGACCAGCTGGCCGGCTGAGACTGAAGAAGTATGCAGTATGGTATTAATATAAACCATAATATAATGAATTTAAAGCTTTGGTGTTAGTATTTGTATTACAGGAAAAAGGAGAGATGGAGAGTCCAGAAGGAGCCACACACAGCCGAGTGGGTCCTCCTGAAGGTGATAAAGAGAAAGTGGTCGGAGCCAAGGTGGACAGGTCCTTACCAGGTGGTGGAGCGCACCTCCCACGCGGTGCGGCTGAAAGGCAAAGGAGACACCTGGTATCACTGGAGCCAGTGCACCCCAGCTACAGAACCAGGGAGAACGCTGAGCGACATTAGAAGGAGCAGGAGGAGGATAAAATAAAAGGGGCAGAATAATCCCCTGAAACCAGGAGTGTGACCAGTAGGTAGTCTACCCTACTTGGTTGAAGAGGATGAGACGGTGAATACACATACATGAGCAATCATCAGGATCAGCATGGGACTAAGAGTGATAGGCGAAGTTAAGCGCATCACTCCAACTAAGGGTGATAGGCGAAGTTAAGCGCATCACCCCACCAGGAAACGAACCACAGTCATCAGTAAGGTCAGCTGTCGAGAGGAAGGTCTAAAGTTTCAGGAGCAGAGGTTCTAGTTCCTGTGTCAAGAAGACTCCGGCTGACAAGATGGGACTGTGGGGTAACTGGAGGGTGTTGGGAGCTTGTGTTTTCATGTCTGTAGTTAGTGTATCTTTGACTTTTTCTGTGTAACATAATTTCGTGTGTACTTATTTTGTCAGTTTTCCAGGATCCAATGGTAAGTCAAATCCAGGGCCCAGCACACGCAGGGTGAGGAGAGCACAAGGGACAGGAGGAGATGCATGTGTGAGAAACGGGGGAGGTATAGAGTTAGACTACTATAAGGGTTCAGAGTTCTCTTTTATCTTTGATTTGTGCGCAGTAATCAACTGCGGGGGACATAATGTGTCGTGGAGACAGTATGGCGTCTATGTTTGTGGATTGGGGTGGCAGCACACAAATTGGGCACCTAAAAAAGCTAAAACCACCTCAGGCGGGCGGATCTTGTTCAGTGGGTATTTCCATATACAAAGAGATTGGAGCTGCACGCAGAATCCCATTATGTTATCAATTACTGGCCTGGACCACAACCCTTATGTTAAATCTTCCGGAGTGCCTGGCCAATGTTGGGACTCCCAACCCGACATTGTAGTCCATAAGCTCACCCCGTTCGATGTATTAGCGTTATCTACTGGTTATGAGGATGGTAATATTTGGTTCAGATGGATGGTAAAACAGGTGAGGGAGCAAAATATGTCAGGTTGTGTTGCCTGTGCATCAGCGAGGCCCCACCTGTACACTGAACCTGCCCCATTATATCCAGACGATGCATGGGGATTTGATTTCGGATGACTTTGGATATGTTATTGGCAGAGAAAGGAGGTGTATGTGCTATGTTTGATGAAATGTGTTGTACTTTCATTCCCAATAACACTGCTCCCGACGGTAAGGTCACTAAAGCTTTAGAAGGTTTGAGAACTCTTTCCAGTATGTTGCATGAGCACTCAGGGATAGATAACCCCCTGGACGACTGGCTGATTAGGGTGCTGGGACCCTGGAAGGTGGTAGTATGGTATGTCACTAATCACTTCTTTTGCAGCATTCTTGGGTATTTTGACTATATGTGGTTGTTGTTGTTATATTCCCTGTGTGCACTGTTTAGGTTACAGGTTAATTGTGTCAGCAATTGAAAAGCAGGATTCAGGTTTTCATTCTCCTTCATATCAGATGCCTCTGCTGGCAGCAGAGGTGCCCGTGCCAGGTGACGACGAGGAAGATTTGTTGTGAGCTCTTATAAGAGCTCAAAAGAGGGAATTGTTGGGTGAAAGAATTTATTCTGCATGGTGTTAACATGCAGTGTGTTCAGATATATAAGTATTCATGTTTATATGTGTTTATCGCTTAATAATGTGATTTTCATAAGTGTTTATGTGTTAGGAAATTTTATAGAAAATCAAAGTAATTTGAGGATACTGAATGTATTAATAAGTAATTTCATAGTATGTCATATAACGTTGTTTTCTGCAGTTCAGGCTGTGGCAGATGAGATCAGTTGTTCTTCTGCTCTCTGGAGAGAGCTCCGGTTGGTACGAGATGGTCATAAATTCAGACTAAGGACAGCAGCACCTCTGACCTGATAAAAGCCAGATTCTAAAGGAATGTGTTTTTCTCCTGAGTACCCAGTTTTATGGTCACCCCCAGATTGGACTCACAACCTATGAGATTTGAGGAATTGAAGTTTTACCTTATTTGGCAGTAAACACTAATGGTCTAGTTGCTGTATGAACCAGGGTCTGCAGGGGGGCGGTAGATGCCCCTGTGGGCCGGCAGGCAGGAACGCCCATGGGGTCTATCAATGTGTGAATTCCATGTCCAGTTGTTGTTGCATTGTTCGTTGTTGCTGTGTGGTTGTTTGTTCTTGTTGGTTGTCCTGTTCTTGTGTTGTTCTTGTTTGGTTCTTTGTGTGCAACAACCCAGAGCTCTGCGACTCAGAATTTGCCTCATTGTTTAATAAATTATAATTTTGAGACCAGAATTTATCCGCTCCTTCCTTACAAACTAATTCAGGGGGTGATCAGAAGGAAACAAGGGGATTTTCACCCCGACACAACCAACAGACAATGAGCACAGTATGTGCGTGTGGTGACAGTAAGCCTGCATCGAGGGCATACAGTTTCACATTTCTTCATGCTCCACATACAAAAAAGGTCACTCGTCGCAGTCAATGAAATGATGTTAAATCAACCACAAGAAGCTTTGGCTGTACAATTCGCCGCGGGCCAATACTGTAGACAATGGTAGTAAGAAAGAAAAAAGATTAAAAAAAAGAAAGAACCACCCCCAGCTATAGCAATCAAGTGGAAGTGGATTCCCCTCATCTCTATTTGCTCTGTCCTCCATCCACCTTCACTTTTCTCCACTCCAACCATCCCTCCTGCTGGCAGGTGTAATCTGCTCCCCTTCACACCTTGTCAGAGGATGACTATGTTGGCTGTGACGACCCACTATGCCACAAGGGGGCAGGGGGGGGGGGCAGCGTTGCATGACAACCAGAGGCTTGCGCGTCGCTCCCTCTAGAGCTGTACCCTCTGAGAAGATGGGGCTAAAAGTGAGGGGACTGTGATATCCCGCCTCAGTCTGTCAGCGCTGATCAAGATACGATCTGCACGGTGAATTAGGTCTGATTTATTCGGGATATGGAGGAGCCACGCATCCACAGGCGTGGAAATCAGGGATGCTCAAATTAAGTGGCGTCAGTCACACTTTTTAAAAGCCTAATTGGATAGAAGGGCCAGATGAAACGTGTTCTGATACATCAGCACATTACACCTAGTACCTAATAAAAGCATGCGATAATAGACAGGTAAATAGACTTGGGTCCTTTCTTGCAGATGATCTGCAAGAAGTGTGGATTTGAATTGTAGTATCTAAGATGTGAATGTCAGAATATTAATTATTATTATTTTAATTATTGAGTATGCTGATGGAGAAAAAAAAAAGCAGATTGCATTGTTTTGAAAATTACATCTGACCTGAACTTAATCAGCCAGAAGTCATTTTTGTCCTTGTAACAGGTTTTGTTTATGAACACACGCACACACTTTCACTTCATCTTTTTGCCACATTAGAGGATTGGCATGCTGCTGGTGCCATAATATGCATACCACCGTTACAAAAATCCACACATGACTAAATACTGTACCACAGGTCAGTTGATAAAGATAATTACAGCACTTCAAAGGCCGGTTGGTTAACATAATTACATCATTTCAAAGTCCATTTCCTACCTTCATCACAGCTGCCGGGCTTCACCACATCAATTCTCCTCTTCTG
Source organism: Parambassis ranga (assembly GCF_900634625.1). Taxonomy (NCBI): domain Eukaryota; kingdom Metazoa; phylum Chordata; class Actinopteri; family Ambassidae; genus Parambassis; species Parambassis ranga. The sequence goes on along the minus strand of NC_041028.1, from coordinate 15,402,053 downwards.
CATGCAGGAGGACACGCGGAGTTCACACTCGTTGTCGTAGGTGGTGCCATCGCTTCCGCACACTGGGGAGAAGGACTCGCCTGGGCACTGCGGGCACTCACACTTATTCTGGACACACCGGGCGCCCCAGGCACAAACAGTGTTGCCGCATGTTTCTGTATTACACACACACACACACACAGCAGAGGGCACGGTCAAAACATGACGGGTCAATGCAAAGAAAAAAAGAGAGAGATTCAAGCACACAGAATTAGAATGCATCTCAGATATGGATTTTAAAATTTCTCTTTTCCTCTCCTAATTGTCATGCATAACACTTCCCCTTTTAATATATTCTCATTTTTAAAACATACACATGCTCCTTTGGAAATCCCCGTCTGAGTATCCACTTAGACAAGTTTCAGTGTTTGAACTGCCTCCCTGCTGTTGTATGAGTCTCCTTTTGGGCTCTATTTTTATATTTCTTTCTACATTTAATGTTGAGCTACAGGGGGGGAAAACTTCATAAAACTTGGTGTTTTACTTTTTAATGTCATACATTTTACATCTAAATCTCTAATAACCCAGGATTCATGCTTAGCAGAGATCATTTATATTCCTTTGGATTCTGAGTAACATACTGCAGAAATGTATGCATGACTTACTGCACTCTCCTTGGCTGACCACTCGGAGGTCCCGCTGTTCATTGCAGGCCCGCACATGCAGCTCACACTCGCTGTTGTATGTGGTGCCATCGTTTCCACACACAGACTGGTGTGACTCCACACACTCTGATGGACACACACACTGCCCACTCTGGGCATCGCAGATCGCCCCGAAAGAGCAGTTGGCACAAGCCTCAACTAGATGCAGATAATGAAAGAAGGTAAAGGCTTAGTGTGAGTGCTGCAAGTTGAAAAGAGTACCATTAGACACAGTGATTTGGTGAATACGATTTCCATTTACACTGTTTTGTAGTGTGCCATGGTAAATAAACATCACATTGTGGATATCTGATCCCACTGCACTGCGTTTTTAATAGATATTAGCACCTTAGGATCCTTAAAACATCTCTCGAGTGGATATATAAAGTTGCACATCTTATCCTTTCTGTAGTATATTCACACAATAAGCATACCCAAAAAATCATTAGGCACCTTTCTGAGCAGTGTTCACTTCCAGGAGAGTGCATTTAATACAATTGAAATAATACATTTCTGTTAAAAAGTGTCACAGTTCACATACATGTAAGAGGTAAAAACTAAGCCATGAAACCTCTCTGCAGCATTCCAGTGAAGCACAGATCTGAAGAGGAGGAGGATTAAAAGAAGCTAAAGTGCATAAAGTTCCCTGAAGCGCAGTAGGCTCCATCGTTAACAAATTTCAAACTACCCCAAACCACCTCTTTCTAGAACTGAAACTAAATAAGTGAACACAGAGCTTTTTGAAAGAAGGATGATCATCTCTCCAGCACTCCATCAATCAGGACTTTATGGGAGAGCGGTCAGACACTGAAGCTACTCCTGAGGAAAAGTCACATGAGAGCTTAGCAGGAGTTTGCCAAAGAAAGCACATTGCATTCTAAAGGCACGTAGGGAAAAGATTCTCTGGTCTGATGAGAACCTTTACCGTGAATGCCAATTGCTGAATCCGGTGAAAGCCAGGTACTGCTCATCACCTGGCTACCACAATCCCTACAGGTGCCAGCACAGGATTTTGAGGATGCATCTGAGCAGCAGGTACTGGGAAATTAATCAGACCTGAGCAAATGCAGCCCCACTTTTCTGGTTGTCTTTGTAAGGTTGATCATAGCTGGTTAAAAATATGCTATTTTCCACCACACTTCATACTGAATCAGCCTGACAATGTCTGTATTTTCTCTTCAAAAGACAGCACTGAGACACCCAAAAGGCTTATGGAGCTTCTGAGACTTTCCCTATTAGTTGGAGGATTCAGATGGATCATCTCCTGAGAAGCAGTTTGTTTCTGGAGGCACACTTTCTCCCAAAAGAAAGAGAGCAAGGCAGGATCAAACTCGTCTGGGGTTGTAGCCTGATGGCACATGCTGCTGGAAACGAATGAGACGGTGGCCCCGCAGACAGACAGGCCGAGTAGTCGAGGCACCTTTCCCTCTGACACCAATTACACCAGGAGGATTGCATTAGCAAAGCTCGCTATCACATTCAATTAGGTGCAGCCTAATAACCGCTGCTGATTTAGCACTAATTGAGAGAGGCGAGGCTGGCCGCTGGAGCCTTCCACATTATTAATCTGTTTATTAGTCTTTTAGAGTCTTTCATTTCCTTCATCTCTCCATCTAGTGTGGGCATCCACTCCTTTCTTGAATTAACAGGCTTGGCTGTGAAATGGAAACTGCAATAAGGAGCACTTCATATGCAGCATACCGCCCGCAAGACCCTGCAGGAGCATGCAGGAGGGATGTGGTCTATGTCGCTGGAATAACACTTTTTTTCCCTCCGACCTTGTAGCAACACCTTGCAATTATTCAACAGTCTCCTTTGACAAAGCGAGGCTCTTACAAATGGTCTCCTGAGTTTAGTGTGACCTGCAAAAAAACCCATTCAAACCCTTTGGGATTAACTGGGTTGCAAAATGCAAGTCAGGCTCTAGGATCAGTGGCAGACCTCGTTAATGCTCTTGTTTGCTGGCAGCGAGCAAATCCCTACAACCATGTCGTTGCCTTCAGAGGAGGGATGAGGCTGTTATAGTGCCACATTAATACCCATAGTTTTGGATTGAGTTACTTTAATAAATCATGACACTAACATAAGTCCATCACTACAGCAGGGAGTTCTGACTGAAAAATATTTTTGATGAAGAAACTCTGGTTTCCTGTGATAAAAATAAACATGAAATACAAGTGTCTGTAAGATGCGGCTGTTGTGGTCACTGCTCCTCTGTGATTGCAGCGGCTATGAATCAGGAAGCGGTGGTAGTAAGTGTTGTCCTTTATCAGGCCCCGTGTCCTGATACTAGCCTCGCTGCTTTATCAGCTCCTGCCCCTCGCACCTGGCTCTCCACACTGCCTGATCCTCCAGACAACATGCATCACATACAGAGAAGGACGGCAACTTTAGTTCAAAGCCAGCAGAAGAGAGAGAGAATTGTCGCCATTACCGATAATGTCGCATCTAATTCCGAAGTCTGTCATCATCAATTCTGAGTTTAAGTGAAAAGTTTTTTTCCTAAAAAACTTTTGCAACTTTTGCAAATATGTCTGCCAGACTAAAGGAATGGAGGAAATGACACAACATAACACCACATTATCTTGATTAGCATGCATCTCAAAGCGTTACAACAAGGCAACCCAGGATTCAGTTCAGTGGTGGATCCAGCCTGCGGCCTTAAAAAGGCTACTAGATTTAAAATTTGTTTTATTTAGATGGCATGAAAAGCACCACAACGTCCTGATAGAGGTAGGACCCAAACAACCCAAAGAACCAGCAAACTTGGACGAACAAAAGATTAAAAAATCCAAACCAAAACAAACTGACCTTCCAAAATAAAACAAGTACAAGAAACAGACAGTAACTGACAGAAAACACAGAACAAGAGGTGAACAAAAGTACCATGAGAGGACAGGTAGATGAAGAATACAAGGAGTCAAACTAATTAAAACTATCGATCATGAAAACCACCAAAATAAAAGTGAAAATAAGACAGAAGCTCGACAGAAGACACTGTCTAATAAAATGAATACATATGCACAAGTCTGGTGAAAGTCATGTCATTTGGTGTGCTGGATGGGTTTTTACAAATTTTCTCTGAATTATATAATATATATTAAATAGAATTAATCTATTGGATCAGTTTTTTTATGTAAGTGGGTATACAGTTAGATTTTGTTATTGTTACAGATGAGACAGAAGAATATAGGTACATGGTTAGCATAAAAAGCGACCCTGAAAGCATCAAGGATTGTCTCCACTGAGGCGAAAAAACAAAACAAAAACAAAGACCCTCCAGCTTTTACGGCATTCTGTTGATATCCTTACTGGGGAGAAGCTGAATTGCAGCTGAGGTGGTCTGGGTGGAGTATTACCTCAGGATTAAGCAGAAAGCAGTAGGCTGGTTTGTGTTTTGAAGGCTTGTGAACATGCCTGGCCTGAACAACTCCCCTGTCGATGCTTGCCTGGCCGGTGCACTATTAACTCTCCCTCCCACTTACTCCACTCCTCCCCGTCTTATTTACCTTCATCTCCTGCCCTTCCCACATTCATCATCATCACAACCCCCCCCCCCCCCCCCCCCCCGTTCCGCTGCCCTCTTTTCACTGTCTCGTGCTGCCGATGTGACCTATATTTCTTACTCAACTGAGAATATCATTTCCAACACCTGTGGGAAAAAAGGGGGGAAGTTATTATTTTCTTTCTCTCTCATCTGTTTCAGTAAAGCTTCATGAATGGAAGCTTTTTTTTTTGGGGCGCTGATATCCAGCTGGGGGGTCTATTAACTGAGTGCACCTCTCCCAAGCCCACCTTACAAGGTCGGCCACCACTCAAACGCGGAAGGAAAGAAAATCTGAGAATAATAACAAATGTCACTCATATTGCTATCAGCTTGCACCTGAGCTGTATAGATAACCACTATTTTTCCAGCCCGGAGGGAAAGGATATGAAATTACGACTACACACACATGCAGTTACTCTCCCTGCTGTGGCACTTCCCTCACCTCTAACACCATTGCTGCCCTCGCTGCCTCTCCTAAGCTGCTGCTTTGCAGTCTGGAAGCCATAAATGTGACAGCTTACACATTACAGAGCATTTGAATAGAAATAGAAACAGTATACAGCTATTTTGGAAATAAGACATAAAAACAGGCAAAGACAGGCCCATCATTTCAGCACAGAGTAATGGGAAAGTGCATAATAAAAGTCACCATTTTTCAACAACCTGAATTTCTTAAAAAAAAAAACCTCAGACTTAATTAACTTTCTTCCATCGCTTCCATCTTTAAATTCCAATTCTTCAGCAGAATGCAGCAGAAGTAAGTTCCCCCCCTTTTTTTCTGCTTCATAAACATGTATAGTATATCAGTGGCGGGAATAGCCTGTGATAATTAGGTGAGATAATAGCTTAAGTCAGTCAGTTGTTATGGTGCTGAATAAAGCCCACTAAAGCTGTGCAAACAGCCCAGAAATAACCCACATTATCATTGCCATCATTCCTCGGCTGGCTCGCGCTTGGCAAGCCAATGCCTCAGCATTTTTATGGCACCATTGCGCTGACGCAGGCCTGTTCCTCTGGGAGCCAAGAACCATCCATAGTGCTGGATTACAAGCAGGGGCCGCTGCTCCGCCAGCTCGTTCTGCCTCTCGCCTTCTAAAATAAAGGCTATTCATTACAATGCAGGGACCCCGGGCCCAGACAGAGCTACCTACCTACTGACCAAACCCTGATTTAGTGCCATTTCATGTTGGCATACTTACTTGGATGCTGGATTTCAATTTAGAAAAGCCTGGGAGGGGAAGATGATAGATGCAACATGTGGGCAGAAAGGCTAGGGACCTCCAACTACTACACATTAAAACGATAAGATTAGGTTACACAAACTGTTTGAACACTGCAGGCCAGAGCAGTAAAGTGAAATTTCATAACACCTAACTGCTCAGTTCATCTGCAAATAATGAAAAAAAGGCCAACTAACTTTAAGTGTGTCCACGCACAGGGATTTCTAACCGCTCCCAGGCCAGCCAGGAGATAATAATCCCTCCAGCTCGGATCAACATTTTACTACATACTTCAACCACCTTAACTCAAATTCTGCAGCTGATTATAATTGTAAGAATTGTAAAAAAAAAATATGCAGGAGAAGAAATTTTTTGAACAAACACGAGTGAATGAGGTTAGAGAGCGACTTACCTTTCTGCCCTGTGTGTGTGACAGCTGTAGAAGGAAGAATACTCAATCACCAATTACACTCAATGGGAAAATTGGCCTGGCAAGATGGCATTAAGCCATCAAGAGTATTCACTAAGTGGATTTACCATGCTGTAGAAACCTGCCCATATGGCAGTGTGCCTGCATTGAGGATGTGAAGATATTTTTTTTGAGACTCTGCTCTTGTGGTGCATTAATGACTAGCTGATATCCTGGCACTGCAAGACAAAGCCAAGTGACTCATGTAGCCAATTACTGACAAGTACGGAGCACACTGTATCACAGAGGAGTAAAGTGCATCTTCACTTAAAAGGTCACAACAGGCAAATTGGAGCCTTAGTGTCAGAAAAGGCTGAAGAGCAAGAAGGAAAACAGACAACAGAGGAAGGATGAGGAAATTCCTGATGTGTTAAGTACAGCTTTGGCAGTGTTGTGTTTGAAATGGACCCCAGGAGGTCACACATGAGTATAGCTCCATATTATGTGTTAATTGTAACTGTAACTGTGGATTATAATTCCCACTTTATAATCCACAGGGAGAGATGATTCCCTACCAGCAAGCTATGGTTCACACCATATTATCATAATTTACAGCACTATAAATGAGTGTATGGTGTGATCATGTGACAGTGCAGTGTGTGATTCTTGTGATACTCATTTCAGTTTGCTGTGCTTTGTTACTTGCAGCTACTCACCGCAGGGTCCTTTGTGCTGGATGTGGATGGTTTTCTGCAGGGCGCAGCCCATCGCTCGCATCTCACAGGGGCTGCCGTAGCTGTGGCCGTCGGATCCGCACACGGGGTCGGATGTTTGCGGGCAGGCCTCAGGACACTCGCACACCGGCTCGTTGTTCTTGACCACGCACACAGCCCCGTGATCGCACACCTTATCCAAACAGGGGCTTGGTGCATTGAGATCTGAAGGTTGAGCACCCAAGAGAAAGAGAGCAAAGTTAGAAGGAGGGTATGGAACATGGTATTGGAGAGGTAAGCCGAATACAAAGAGGTTGGAGAAAGGTCTGGGTCTGGTGATAGGGAGGTAAGTCAGAGAATAGCAACATGGAGAGCTGCAGGTTTTTGTGTTAGAAAGGGTTTGGGGAGGGAAAAAGATATGGTATATAAGCATTACAACTCCACTCCTGTGGCACCTCTGCTTCTTCAGCTTCCTATGTCATTTCCTAGCCTTTGCGCCTATCCTGATATATCCTGAATCTTTGAAGAGTCCACCAAAACCTGGTGGCACAAGGACAGCGGATAAAAACATGGCCCTGACGCACAATAGAGATGAAACAGCCTGCGAACAATGGTTGCACAGGCTCTTTTTTTTTTCCTTCGGCGAGTAAACGGCTGGATTAATTGACGTTCCCAGTGTGCCCCTTCAAAGGCTGCCATTTGCATCTCAGTGAGAGCCACTGCATCAGCCAAAGCTGGCTGAACTGACATGGAGGAGCAGGAAAAGGAAGAGCATGGAGGATAGAGTGTGCATGCGAGACAGAGAGGGAGAGAAAAGAAATAGTCGAAGAGAAGAAAGAGCCCTCTACTTAATAATTCAAAAAAGGCAAGCTCCTGGGCAGAGGCAGATATGAAATGTGAACATCAGAGAGAGGTGTCTGCTTCAGTCTCTCCCTCTCACGCACTAACTCCAGCATGACTTCATTAAAACGAGGACAGGATTTTGCACCTATGATTCTCGGCAGTGGCAGATGGATGCGGGCTGGGCTGATATAACCTGACTTGATCAGGGGGAGAGAGAAACGCTGAAAATTTGGAATGAACAATGCTTTGATCACAGCCTCTCATCCCGACTCTGTCAATTCTTTATAGCTTTATGTGTGAGTGAAAATATTACATGGCATTGAGTGAGACAGTGTGTGAGTGGTGTAGGAGTTGGCTCGACGGGTGAAGACTGAGGCCTCAAGGTGGCACAGCTTTGGCGCCGTAGTGATTTTCATTTTGGAAGTTTCATGCATGAGGGACGGATCACTCTGCTAAATGCGGTGTGTCTGCACATTAGAGGAAAAAAAGGAGACACATCATTTCTGATGAGAAACCAAAACCTCTTCCTCTACGCCTCTACCGTTGCTTTTCGCTTTGGTGTTGCTTTTATGGACTCTTCCCCTTGTAATAACACCACCCATTGCTCCATCATTATTGTGGCCATTATAGGATTAGATGGCAACTACAGGAGGGCCGACTCTGCACGCCTGGAGACCCATGATTCATTTATCAGCTCTTCAGTAGAGCCTCAACTGGCTAATGCAAAGGTGAATTATCAACTGATAACAGATGTTAGCAGTGGTGGAGGAAGTACTGAAGCTTGGTACAAAAGTACAGCAAAATATATACTTAAGTAAAAATAGAAGTGCCTCATCAACAATCCTTACAGTACTTCTAAAGTCACTAAAATCCCTGCCAGCACCTCTTCTCTTTGAGGCCGACACAGAATGCTCTGCTATATCCACCAATGGTATTTGGACCCTCTAAATTCAAACATACACGGGTGGCTCAGTTCAGTGGAGGCTGCCCCTGGGTCCATGTTCAATGGTAAGGTTTGCTGCAAAGAACAGGAGGCCAGTGACAGTCTAGTCTGCTGCTGCCAAACGTGAGCTCTGCTATCACTGGAGCTGATAGAGCCACCTGATTGGTTTAAACTTCACAATTATTTTTATTTAAGTATAAATATGTAGAAAATGTACAAATACTTAATTACATTCCACCACTGGATGCAATTAGCTCAGTTAACTTTGATTAAGGCGATAGTTGACATAACGAAGAGATATCACCCAAATAAAACCAGTGCTGTGGAACATCTCTTTGCAATAACAATACATAGGAGGGCTTTTATTACTAATGTTCCACCTCTGCTCTGCCTCTGAGCCAAAAAATATGTGGAATATGTGAGCAGCTGGCTGTGCTTCTCCCTTGTTCATGCCCCCCACACTTCTTTTTTTGTAAACCCGAGCCAATCAGCATTTAATTAAGGTATAGCAGCAGGGTGATGTCTAAACAGAGAACTATACAAATGGACCCAAACAGTGTGGTTATGAATGTACAACCACACAGACTCTGCCTCCTCCCAAAGTGAATAACGTCCCGATTAGAAGGTGCTGTTGATTCCTGTGTTTTGATGCCAAGCGGTTGTTTCAAAAGAACTTGAAGGTGCCACATAAGCTGCTCAGCGCTGCTTAACTTGGTGGCGCTTCTAAAACAATTGATTCCCCGTGATCTCATTTCAACGCCTCATGTGTGTCGGTGTTTCTGCAAGTGCACAGGCAAACGTGTCTGTGCGAGCAAAAGCTTGTGATCCAAGCTTAACTGCGCAACCTTGGCCTCTGAAAAAAGTTCAGCCAGCCCCCTTTCCCAAGGACTCCTAAAACACAACTGCAGCCTCCGATAACGCCTTTGTCTCCCATCCGCTTTGTTTCACACTCATAAAAAAGATGAAAGAATTTCCCTCCAAAACTAATTTTTTTTATCATCTTCTACCTCTGGGGGGCAAAAATTCAGCCTGATTTTTTATTTTTTTTTTAACTGGAGACATTATAAGGAAAAAAGAAGCCAAATCTCCTGAAGTGTAAAAATCTTATGACACAGTTAAAAACTGAGGCTGTCTTTTTTACACTCTCTTGGATGCAGGAAGCTTTGAAATGGCAGCTTGTCACTGCTAAAGCTTGTGGGATGGTGCTCACAAGCCTCATCCAGCTCTTTTTCTCTCACTGGTCTTCTTCCCAAATGCTTAAAATCCATCTCTTCATGCATGTATCAGTGTTTCTGTCAGGCAGGTCCAGAATAAACCTGGGTTTAAACCAAACTATTTATATATGAAAATGTGCTTGACAGCTGAATGGGAACATCTGTAGTGCCAAAAAAGCACGGACTGGTCGCCAAAGCATTGTTTTAGTGGGTGAGCAGGTGCAGTCAGTGGTGGAAAAGTCAGAGGACAAAAATAAATATATAAATATATACATAAATAGATTCTAATCAAGAATTCTGCTCTACGACCGGGCGCTCTGCTCTGTTTCAGCTCTACCACGCCGGTTGAGCAGGCATTACATTCTGGGCGTCACCTCAGTCTGTATATCCTCTCCTGCCAGCCTCTGTGTAAGTTTTCAGTTTTAATTAGAGTGGTATTTTAGTGGCATGGCCCCACTTGAGGACTTGGAGGGGATTACCGGGCTAGGCCATGGAGTCAGCTCTGTCCCCCGCAGGTGCATTGTCGGGTGGCGTTAGAATATTGAGAGCCAAATTTTCTCTGATGTCCTCATATCTGCTTTACCTGTCCGCCTCAAGTACTATTACAGCCCACTTAATGGTGTTACCTGACAGATAAAGTGGCAGTGTAACTTCTAAAGCCTAACAACCCCTCGTTAGGTTTCCGTGATGGCACGGCGAGCTCCACTAGGACTCTGGCTGCGACAGTGCGGATGCTGCAGCGAGCAGGAAAACACTGCTAACCCCCGTAACATGTCACTGCAATGCTTGGAGATTATTTTGGCGAGCGCTTCCTCCCTTCTCCTCTCAGCTCATACATATGTTAATTGGACTTTTCCCCCTCGGGTCTGTGTGCAATTCCAAATCACTCCCTGTATTATGCAGGGCAGTGAATCAGTGTAATCCAGGTGATGCTTGCACTGGCCAACTGGCAGGAAGAATCACCTACAACTGCAACCCCATTACAACAAAGGACTCCGAAGGGGCGCAGCCAATCTGCAGCAAACCCCGCCCCCTGTGTGTTTTTTTACCTGCGGGGCTTTGATCTGACTCCCTCTGTCTCCATCACATTAAAAACATTTATGTATCATATTAGTCGAGGGAAAGGGAGGCGCAGAGAAAAGGCTATATTAGCATACAGCAAAAGGCATACCCGCGGGCTGTGTCTGTCTACCAGTGAATACTTATCACAGGCAGGAGGTGAGTCGAAGCCTCTTTGTGCATTTACAACTAAGAACGTGCCGCTCTTCAAAATGGAGACAAGCAAAAAAAAAAAACAGCGTGAGGGGAAAGAAGAAAGACGAGCTGGCATCCCTGATCTTTTGACGTGTATCTATCAGAGGTGAGGTACGTGTAAACACAGCGTGCGTCACAGGAAGTTTCAAAAATGCTTCCTCAGACTGAAACAAAAAAAAAATAAGCTCAGCAACATTTTACTGCTATCCTGTATCTGAGTTCCAGTGCGAGGAAGGCTCAGAGGTAAGTGAAACTGAAATGAAAAATGTAGAAATTAAAGCACCGCGTGGTTGATCACAACCCAATGGCACGGCACACCCACAATGCCTCCAGTCTCTCCTGACACCCTGTTGACCCACATTTCTCTGCAATTTCTGCTCAATGACAGCCTGCGGGCCAGAGTAAGTGGACCGGTGTTCCCTAGCTGCTGTCAATCCTGCTCCCACGGCACATCCTCTAATTAACTTGATTAGCAATAACAGCACCGGTGATCTCAGACTGACTTACACACGCTCAGGCAACATGTTTGCGAGTCCAATCACGGGTGGAAGGAGATGCTCATCAAACAAACACGCAAATGATAAAATATTCTGCACAGAGTCTCGACACCTAAGGTGACTGATTTTTCTTTCCTGCTTTGCCGAGCTCTTTGTCAATGACAATGTGTCTTCCGCTGAGTGATTTTCCGTTAACCTCCAGAGGCGACAGGCAACGCATTTCCAGCAAACTTGCATGAGTTTTTCCTGCACCCCTTAATCGTAAACACACACACACACAGCTGTGCACACACAGAATGGCAAAAGAACTGTGAATAAAGAATTTGTGTCCGTAAAACTGATTCTTTCATTCGTTCTCTTCCAGTTTGCCCGTCTGCTTTAGTTGTTTTACAGAATTATCTTTCTCTAAAAGCCGCACTGCTGCTTGTATTTCTATTTTATGAACAGCCTAACTACCAGTTAGGAGTCCCCTCTCTACTTCTTATTCTGTTAATACCAGATGTGAGGCCAGTTCAACAACAGGCTCCAGGGACTTGTGGCAGGCCACTTCACACTGTTGTAGCCTCTAAGTACTGCTGAATATGTGTTAAAAGAGCTTGTATTTGAGGAAGAAAGTGGCTATGAGACAACTAAGATATGAAATTAAAATAAAATAATTTTAAAAAAAAAGTTTAAATTATGCACTTTAATTGTTGGGGTAATGAATTTTACAGTGGAAACTGTCTGGCTTTCTGATTTGATTTTTAAATAATTCAAAATGTTTTCATGTTTTGTACTGTGTCTTTGTTTGTACGGGAGTCTCCTGTTGAACATAAAGGCATCCCAAAGATGCTTCTGAAACTAGGAGACGTGTTTTTCATCCTAGTTCTAAAGGATATAAAGGATGAAAGGATAAAAGGCTTTGAAAACATTCAGGTGCCTCACCAGTGTTTGCTTCTCTAAATATAGCTGAACAATTACCACAAAATTTCTGCTACAATAGCCCACGCTGCACGCACACTTCCTTGTTTAGTTTGTGCTGGTACCCCGCTGGGTTGACATTGTATGTGAAGGAGAGGAAAAACAGGATTTCTTTGCTTCATCCTAACATATAATATCTGTGTGTGTGTGTCTAATCTGAGCCATCTGTATGGATTTATAATCAATTCTACATTAACTAAGACAGATACAATCTCGCATTTTAATCAGACACTACGTCTGTGGCAGTGTGTGGCTGAAAAGATGCTTTAAATCGATTCAGATATATTGAGAGTAGAGCTGTGTGCTTGACTATTACAACTCTTTACTCAGCATCTGGCCACACATAATAAAAAAAAAATTAGGTCCCAAGTTAATAAAATGACCTTTGGTCGAAGAGTGAATGCGTCTGCAGCTCAACACATCTGATTGTCTGGTGATGACAAATATCTTTTTTTTTTGTCCTTCAGTGTCACAGGGCTCTTATATTCCATCACACAATCCAAGGCTGCAGACCTGATGGCCATCCTTTCCCAGCAGCCGGCTATGATTCACTTCCAGCAAGTCTTTTTTCAAAAGCCTGCATGTTGACATCTGAAAAATTTGTGACTGCACACGGACATAAGTTAATCAGCTAAAAGCTAAGTGGTGTCTGCATCTCCGAAGTGAAGCGTTTTTGTAGATATCAATCAGACTGTTTACAGCAAGACATTACAGACATGTTTCCTCACATGTCGATCCTTTGTGTGAGTGAGTAGTGGCAGGGGAGGGCTGACGTTAGAAGCTGTCAGCCGCATGAAAAGAGATTTACGGTTATGTCAGAACTGGAGAATTTCATCCGTTTGACAGCTGGCAGAGTGATCGATCACTCCGCCCCGCATGCCTTTCAGCCAATGAATCGAGAAAGGAGATCATTATTTATCAAAAAAGGATCATTCTTCCTTTTCAGACTCATAGAGCTTGGTCTGAAGCATTGACAGTGTTTGTGTAACACTAGACAGTCAAAGTGAGCTCACAATAGGAACGTAATGTGTCCATACACTGTATGTCTGTCTGTGTTTAGTCACATGAGCAGCCTCGGGTATTGATTGATTTCCAACAAGTCAGTCTTTTTGGAAGGAAGGAAAAATAGAAAGAAAAAAGAAAAAATGAACAAAGAACAAAACATGCACACACACACGCAGACACACACAGACACACACAGAACATGCATATCATCTGTCTGACTAAACCAACAGTCTCAGTGGGCACCTACGCTTGCCTCTTTTGATGTTTAATTAAAACTGTATCGGGGGGCGGTGGCGTTTGTGGCACTCTGTTTTGAAAAATATGCAAATGTCAATAAAAATGCATTAAAGTAACATACTACCAGTCGCTGACGGCTGCGATGTGCATTGGAAGGGAGGAAGGATGAAGAGAAAAGAGTAAAATAAACTAAACAAACAAGGAGGAGGGGTTGGTGTGGCGGTGGCAGTGGTGGTGGGAGGGGAGACATTTGCCAGAAATAATGAAACAGAGAAAAACATATAAGCACCACCGCATCCGACGTTTAATTTATTCACAGCTCAGACGGCCCAATGATGCAAATGAGTTCTGTTGCCTCCTGATGCTGACGGCTGGAGATAACTTTGGTATTCAGCTGCGACCTCTTGTCTGGAGGACGGACGGACAGATCTTTCCTTTTTTTTTCAAATTGGCAACAACAATAAAAATGAAAACAGGCAACTCGGAACGAAAACATAACCCATTGGGTGGATTTTTTTTAAAGGTAACAACCAATTTGGGTGAATTAACCCTTTAAATCGACCCTTTGATCCTGGATAACACTGTATTTACGCTCGTGCCAACTGGGTTTTGGCCATTATATATCAGCTGGAATCCTGCTTTCACATTGTAGTGAAGTGTGTGCTTAGGGTCGGTTTAGTTGGCTTAGACGCCAACAAATCCCTTATCTCACCCATTCTTCTTTTATTAGCAAAAAACAATTTACAATACATACAGCCGGTAGGCTTCTTATTTTCACTGGACAGAATGTTGATATTGAGCCGCTCTGTATTAACTTGGTACAAACGCGATGCTTTATAACGCTTAATGCAAGCAAATTGTGCACTGTGACAATATCTGGTTATGTCTGGTTAGAGCTTAGAGGGAGTAAACTATGGTAATGGGATGATAATGGCACCTAATATAGCCCTGCTCTGCTAAAAGTCACAGGGCCTCTCTTCTACTTCTAACTCCCCAAGTGTTGCCACCAAGACCTCATAGTATCTACCTCTATCTATATCGTATGTGTGTACCCTGAATGCTGTCCCTTCTTACAGACCAAAGGTGGTTTTAAGTTATTTTTTGACTTTTAGTAGTTAAAACTTACAAGATACAAAATATTCCAGATGAACTCTAACCCATTTATGTTCACAATTTCTAAGAGGCTGAGCTTTGGGTATTGATCTGCTGCAAGCTTTTAATAAACTTGACAACCTTTAACTGTAGTCCTGGTGATGGAGGGACTGTTTGGGAAGCAGTGAGGTGAGGAACTGGCATGCACTACAGCATGCAGTAAGAGGAGAGTCAGAGGTGAGCGGTGGTTAGGCATTTTGGAACAGGAAAAGCTTTTTTGTTTGTTAGAAAGGGAATAAAACACAGAGAGCAGGAAGAGAGGGAGACTTCTCCAACCTCACGCATCACATCTTTGCAGGAGGGTAAACAGAAGGAAAAGACATTAATGACACAAAGGGGCAGACAGAAAAGACAGCAGTACAAGACCCCTCATGTTAGGTCCACACGGAGAAAGCGGAGGGCTTCACCCCTCAGAATCCGCTTGATGAGGTCGCCCACTGGGTGACCCCACTTTCCACCTGCAGCCAGACAGCCGGGTAGACGGCCACATGGACATAGACAGACACACAGACTGACTGACGCACTGAAACAAGAAAGAATAGCTTGTTTTTTATACAAGAAGAACACGGAAGACAAAAAAGACAGAGACACAGAATGAATAAAACGACACAAGCACTGAAGTGGAAGACCGAGAGCAGATGAATGAAACATGAAGGTGGCGTTTGGTTTGAGATGGAGGGATGGAGCGTGACAGGGATGGATGGGAGGTGAACGGGTGGAGAAGTGAAGGCACAAATTTTTATAAGGGAGGCAAATACATTCTGCCTGAATTGTCCACACCCCCTCCCTTCAGAGAGCATCAGCACCCAACCCTCAGACATTTTTCAGGAAAGTACAGACAGACACACAGACAGCCTGGAAGGAAAAACACATTGAGTATGCAGAAAAATAAGCAGAGAACAAGAGAGCCTTGTAAAGGCTGCCAAGAAGTCCCTCCTTTCCTATATTCTCCAGCTGAACTCACCACAGGGCCCCGGGTGCTTGATGGGGATGAGGGTCCTGGTCAGGCACTCCGCCTTGCGCCGCATACAGTCATTGGCGTAGGTGTGCCCGTCCTTGCCACACATGGGCTTGTAGGTGCCGTCGCACTCGATGGGATCGCAGGAGCAGCGGACGTTGAGCTGTTCCACCATGCACACAGCATTGAAGAGACACTCCTCCTTGCACTCTTCTGCAAGAAAAACACATCGATCGGAACCTTAAACCATTCAGTGACCCTGCATTTATTCAGGTTTTTCCTTTATTTTATTGTACAGACAGAAGAACTCAGCAAGCATTAAAAAAATAAAAAATTTGAGCTAGATATGTGTTGAAGTGATTGCTCTTTCTGCTGTGTGGCACTGCTGGTCCAACCACAGGGAAATAAATCAATTTTCATCTAAAGAGTAATTACATGTTCAGATGGACTAATGTCACTGGTAGCATGTGGAGAAGCTTTTCTTTCAGCAGCAGAGATTCTTTTGCGTGAATACAAGAAATGAATATGTTTGTTAATTGAGAAATACCACAATAATTAGACATTCTTAGGAGAAATATAAGGGGCCTGTTTAATCACAATTACATTTAATTACATTTAAATAGTAGGGGGATAAATAGCATGTAAAATAAGTACATTTAGGTCATTGTAACGTATAATTTATGCATTTTTTTTATATAAATGATTCCTTCAACTTGGACTGAAAAAAATTAAAACACCTCTTGGGTGCTTAAATTTATTGGAAAAATGTAGTTTTAGGGACACTTGTTTTCTATCGAGTTTCAGTTTGTTTTAGTTTTATTAAAGTAATATCCTCAGCAAACAAAAAGGAAACGTGGTAACGCTCCTATGAAGGGATACGCAATAACTTTGTGATTATCTGCAGAAAACTGACTGGATCAGCCTGGCTCTACTTTAATAATAAAGATCCCCAGTAACTTTATTAAAAAGCAGAAAAAAAGAGAGAATTAATCAGAAATGTAATTTTAGGGTCAAGTTAAAGTCTTAGCCATTATATTCATAACATTTTGACTCACTAAGCAGAAATCGACTGCGGAAATTAAGAAGAAAGAAAGAAACACTGGTAATGTGAAATGGCAAATTTGCCACTGAAGTGAGAAAAATCCAATTTGAAGGCGACTTCTGTTCTGGAGGCACTCGCTAGTTTTTGAATTTATTTCATTCCTGATCAGTGGATCAAATTCGTACAGCAATTCAATTCCTTATTCTCCTTTCTTTAAAAGCCTGTCATGCCACACTTAATTACAACGGCGCTATATCTGAGTGAGAGGGCCACGGCGATGTGCAATGTCATGGTTACAAGTGGAAATGGCCATTTTCATTAGTTACCAATTTGTAATTTGCTTATGGAGATGATTTCATGGATCTCTGTTTCAAATTGAATAATTCTTTCATTTGAAAAAGGCACAGCAGGAAAGAGGGAGAAAAATGTTCACCCACACGCACACACACACACACAACTTCACAGCTCCACATACACTGGTATTTGTCTGATTTTTAAACCCTCACACTCCTCCATCAGTCTGTCAAACGGAGCAGAAAGAAGACCCAGGGTGTGTCAAAAGTGTGTATCAGCATCAAATCACTGACTGTACCGCAGGAAGTCCTGCATTCATCTATTTTTGTCTCTGGCATTGTCAAGGGGGTCTCAGTACATGGACAGACGGGGGTCTCAGCACAGCACTGCTGTGACTTCGCTGGGACCCGCCGACAACACAGTGGGAAAATTGGATTTCCTCCGATGGCTATCAGACGTACAGTTAGAGCTGACAGCTCTTTGTTGACTAAGGCTTAAACCCCCTGTTCTAATAGAACAGATAACAACCCTGGAGGCTCTTATCAGGCTGGAGGAGGCTATAGTGCTAGCATGGATACAGTACAGACCCGAGACCTCAGAGTCATTCATCTCTGTGGTTAAGGGGTAGAACACGGTTACTGATTTTAATGCTGGTCCACCTGCTGCTTTTACAGTCTTGGTTAAATACGTGAAAGCCTGTGCACCACCAGGAACGGAGCCCAGTATTTCTGATCACACATGAGGAATTTGTGTCATATTTTGGAGTGGTAGCAGTCCATCAGTGTTAGCATGTAGTGCTAACGTCCTGCAGGTGATAGTGTGGGTGCTAAGATTTTAAATTAGCTGTTACACGCTGTTCTCCATGAGCCTAGGATTCCTGGATAGAAGTCCGCTCCAGGTTTGAACCATCCAACACAACTCCTACCTTCCAATGTGGCCTTCTGCATGTCTATACCTTGGGCTGGCCGTTTAAAAAAATGTGACAATTTCTGTAAACAAACTGGCCAATTTGTGTCAATGTGCATTTTAACACATCTGTGAATTTGTCTAATCTCCATGACAAAGCTCCTCATTGATTTTCTGTTGGCACTTTTTCTGTCATTTCAACACACTCTGTGCTGTTACTGTGTAATTCGGAGTTACAGCCCGTGCTCTTGCATTTTTTTTGAGATCAGGTTTGGAACCTAAATAGACACAGGTATGTATATATAAAACTGACTGCAAATTGTAACACTATAAATACATAACATACCTGGCCGTCTGCACGGTCCTGAATGGATCTTCTTGAGCTTGATGCCTTTCTGCAGGCCCGTTGAAGTCATGGCGCATTCGCTGGCGTATGTTCGCCCGTCGCTTGCACACAGAGGTTCATTGCTTGGTGGGCATGACTCTGGCAAATCGAAGTGTTGGGGCTGGCGTGTGAGAGCCTCCACCCGGCACAGTGTGTTCAGGCTGTTCTCACTCACTTTACATGGGTCTGTGGAAGCACGGACATGTTAGTAAGTAGAAAAAATTAATTAAGAACATCAATTTATATTAATTAGGCACTGGAGGAGTAATGTTTCTTGTGGTCCTTTGTGAAAAAGTGAACAACAATATGTTGGCATAAGAAAAAGCACATTAAAAATATAAAAGGATGTGATGTGTCCTGGTTTTATAGCCTTCTTCTTGCAGCCTGTTTGATAGAGCGTTCGTAAGCCAGCTTTTAATTAACCATACAATATGTTTTTTTTCAGGTCAAATAATCATCAGAATATGAGCTGAATACTTTAAAGAGAGGAAAAAAAGAAGAGAGGAGAAGCTTCTTCACAGATATCATCAGCTGAGAGCAGCTCAGAGTGGGACCTCGGATGTGAATCGGAGACAAGGAAATGAAGATGAAGAGGCGAACGGTTTGATTTGCTCTCTCACACCTTCCCGCTTCCAAGGGGAGCTTTGGTCTGGCTCGTTCGGCCCTATCAGTCCACAATCATAATGGAATTGGTTTGTGGATGTGTGGGACGGGGTGTTACTCCTTCAAACAGGAGCCCAGGCTTTATCCTGCTTGCCACGCTTTCAGCATGTGGGAAGACAAAGGATTTATGTAGCACCGTGACATATTAAATCACTGCCAAGCTGCCGGCGAGTCATTCAAAACACACCAAGGATGAAACACCCTATCATCAGGGAAGGAGGAAGGAGGAAGAGAGAAGGAGAGAGAGAATGAGAAACAGGGAATAAAGGGGGGGGGGTTCCAAAGACCTCTGGCAGGAACACAAAGAGCAACAATGCTGGGACATAAACGGGGACAGTGCGTTTTGGCTGCAGAGGGCTAGGAGGCGGAGTGACCAGTGGCCAGGCCTCAGACTGTTTTCCATCAGCACAATGCAAAAGGCTTGCAGAGACAAGCAACTGAGCAAACACAGGTTTTATTGTAATGCATGCAGTGTCTCTGCATGACGCAGTGCCTATCCGCCAGCCAGACCATTATCTGAGTGAGAGAGACCATTACCTCCCATTAACTGGGAAGAACAGCTTCCAAGATCCATGCTTTCCTCTAGTTGAGCAAGTAGGGTAATTACAAAAAGAATGGCCCGTTTCCTATGAAAACTAGCAGTGTGGATAAATCAGCTGCATTTGGCTAGCAACTTGAGATAGCCAAGGCTTTAGATAAAATGGCTGCAGGAAGATTTAAAGGGTTGGCTGCTCCCTGAGCCTTGGCCCTCCCCGAGGAGAACCGGGCAAACTCAGGTCACTTCGACCGCCTCTCCCTGGATTTATACGAGCAACCTTCTGCCTATGGACCCACACATCCATCTCTCTTTGCCCACTACCATACTCTGTCTCCTGGAGGCTCAGAGCCAGAGTTACTGTCTGCTGTTCTTTTCCTCCATCTGGCTTGCCACAAAAACAAAAACCCTCAAAAGTTGAGTGCCTTGGGAGTGAACAACCAATGCATGATGATAACAAGAATAAGAAAAAAAACCCAGACAACGACAGCTCTGAAGACCTATTTAGACAAAAACAACAATTCACACTGCAGGAGTATACCTGTGCGAGGCTAAGCAACCTGAATGAAAAATAAGAATTAGCAGAGGTGTGTCGTAAGAAAGTGTGTATGTGAAGGAGAACAACAAAAAAGGCAGAGGGAGTAAACAGAGAACACAAAGAAAGAGAGAAAAGTAAGTAGAGAAAGTTTTCTGATAGTCATTGGAGTCATTTAACATGCAAAAATATCCCATTACACATTCAGTATCTTTGGGAATTTTTTTGCCCAAATATGACAGAAATAGTGCAGAACGCTCACCACAGCGTCCTTGGTACTGCACACGTATGTTCTTCTGGTTCTTGCAGGCATACTGATGGAGCTCGCACTCATTGCGGTAGTCCTTTCCATCACTGCCGCACACCGCCTGCTCTGGCCTGCCATCACAGCTTAGAGGGCACATGCATTTAGCCGACAAACCATCTGAAGACTGGACACAGGTGCTGCCGTAGCTGCAGGTCACATCGGAGCAGGGGTCCTTCAGAGCTGCAGGCAGAAGACAAGAAAACAAGGTTTAGTCAAAGGATTCATCCGCTGAAGAATACATCTGTCAAGCAGCAGTGCTCCAGGATTGTCGCTGCCACTGTGCCGCTGGAGCGCATCATGGATGACAGGGCCACCTTATTTAAGTAGCTGCTGGTGCACTTCTTCAAGCTCGGCGCTGTTATTGTGGGTCTGAAGAAGCACTCGACGCCCCTGGCTAAAAATGCACTGCCACATTCGGTACAAACAAGTTGCGCTTCATTTCACAGAGCAGTGTGATTGAACTAAAGGGCTTTACATTCAAAACACTCTCAAAAACATTCTCTATTTTTATGCTGGAGCATGCTTTAATCAGCTGAAAAGCGACCCTCTGAATGTTTACCTTTGCACAAATTAGACCAATGAAGGGAGGGAGGGAGAGAGAGAGGTGTTCCCCCTGAGGACTTTGTTTCCACCCTAATTAAACAGCACGCCACTTGTCACCAAATGACTTATTTCAATGATGGGAAAAGGTGCAACTTTTAATTTTGCCAGCGTTCGTTACCAGTGGGGGCTTTTCTTGGGACTCATATGTTTGACAAAAGGCAGCAGTGAGATTACAATCACTGTCATCTCGCAGCATGATACATATTTATGACTGTCAGGGACAGACATGGTCTCCCACGAGAGAGAAGCCGAGCGTCGGCAGCCCTCTCATTTCCTAAGCTTGCCACTTTTAGAATAAATATTTACCCATGTCTGATATTATCCCCCCCTTTTTGTTACAACCAACGCAAATGAATTTCATTTAAAGAGGACGGGCGCATATGCTGGATCACAATGTCTTTGCATTCCTTTCTTGCATTTTCTGTCACTCCTGTTCATTTTGAAGTGCACAGGTTTGTCTCTTTGTTTTTGTTTTTTTATTCACTCTCTCCCTCTAGGATGGAATGGCACTGCCTTGTTAATAAGAGACTGTAAAGTGTGTGGGGATATATTATGGATGTGTAAGGAGACAGGAGAGCTACGAGGAGCGCTCTTGATCAAAGACTATCCCCCAACTCGCTTTCCTCATCTTCATGACACATTTTTCCTCCCTTTCTTTTTTCTTTTTTTTTTGCTCTCTCTCCTGTCAAGTTCTTTTGAGGTTTGGTGCGTTAGACTGCTTAATGAACACTTTTTTTCATTTTATATTTGCGCTGTATTGCAGCAGGAACTTTGAAACTAAAACTAAAGTCTAGACCTAATTTAAGAGTAACTTCAAAATAAAGCGCCAACCATGTTGCGATGGGATCGTACCATCTGTACCATCCTACATCATCATTTTTTACATATTTTTATCTCAAGCCGTGAAGTTTTATGACTGCGTCTTGCACCGTTGGACAAGGACAGGTGGAAAAATCACCAGCAATTACTGAAAATCATAAGCCATTGTGAGCCACTGATGATGGCTTAATGGAAAACCCACGAGGACCAGATTGTGTCACTTGGCTTCTACTTTCTACGTAATCACATGAACAATGAGATGGTAATGACCTGTGGGAAACACTGCAGCAGTAACAACCTTGTACCTGCCAGAGCAGGTAAAGGTCATGTTAAATCAAAAGAAGCAGCCATTACACACATTAATTACACAATTTAAATGTAACAAAGTAGTTTGTTGGATGCAATTTCATGGTGGTAGTACAGCGGCCGAGGAACAGGAGGAAGAAGAGGAGGGATCCTCTTCAGCTGTTAGAGAGGGGCCCCTGTTTTGCTTTGTGACAGTAAACAGCATCCTCCTTGCACTTCTTAATCTCATTAAATAATAGCCTAGGTTTTAGCTTTCTCTCTCTCTCTCTTTTGCTATCCTTCCTCTCCTCTGACTAATGCTGGTGTGCCGTGTTGACAGGCAAAGAGGAGTGGGAGCGATAGTAAGGGGCTAGGTAGAATAGAAGGAGGAGGTGGGGGCTCTTGATTTGAATGCTAACAGGGGCCGATTTGGATACAAAGCGCAGCCTCGGTGGGGCGTTAGTGCAGATAAGCTTTCCTCCTCAGACTCAGACAAGCAGGCAAATTGCCTGGGTGAATGTGATCGGTGTTACAAGCGCAAATGAAAAAAAAAAAACATGCACACCACAGCAAACTTCAGGGAGTACTTGCTTATATTTTCTCATTATTATCATGTGAAAAGTGGCAAAAAAGGAGAGGAGGAGGAGGCGAGGAGCTGAGAAAAAGTCAACAGAGACTGGTTGACTAAATTAGAATGATCCTTGCTGCCAATTAGATCAGTCTCCCTTGCTGGAGTACAGCTTGGCGAGGTTTAGGCTGCAAGGATAATGAGAAAAAAAAGACAGATAAGGATACAGATAGACAGAGAGATAAAGACACAAAGTGACACTGAAGCGACAGCATCCCAGCATAAACATGACACAGATTTTAGATCCTGATTAGGAAAAGCAGAGGACACAAAGAACAGTCATCCTAGACCCCAATTAAATAAAAAACTCTCTCTTTTAAATACATATATTTCTGAATGTACAAACAGGCTTTTAGAAAAGAGTTGGATTTAATTTATTTTCTAAAACTTTGGTTACTATCAAAAAACATTTTTGTCACAGTCCAACACAGTTGTTTTTTTTGGCTCTTTTTACTGAATAACTGCTACACCAACACACCTTGGAATATCTACACTCAGCAGGTTTGCAGGATATTGTCTGTATTGTGACCAGACTACTGTGAATTCACAGCACACACACACACATCTTGGGCTTTACTGTCCTTTACATTGGGGCAGAAACCCATTGTGATGCACTGTTAGATGAAAGATTTTCTGGTGATACAGAGGATCATTTGCAGGCTGAGATGTGTTACTTTGTGCTGACGTTATTTAGATTAAGAATTTAGAGACTTTCTATAATATGTGGAGTATCAAATGTTAATAATAAACATAACCAACTGAGGAGTAAAACTTTCATACTGTAAAGTGCATAGCTGCTGAAGTGTAAGGCGGCAGTGGTAAGTCTGTTATATTGAGTATTAATATGACATCAGACTCAAAAGCACAGAGCCCTTTTGGTGCGATACTGAAGAGCGGGTGATGAAGGGGGTGATGACTCCCCCAAAAAAGTGGGGCAGAGGGGTTTTGGAGGAAGGGGATTACAGTGATCCTCTCCCCTCTCATCTCTCCCCTTGGCAGCCAGCAGACAGCCAGGCAGGTGGGGAGCTCTGCTGCTCTCTGATCCACTGTTTTGTGCTGCAGTTTATTAATGCTTCATTAAGGACAGGGAGCTGTCAGTGCCGTGCTGGCTTTACGTGACGCCCTGCCACCACGGCAGCAGCAGCAGCCCAGATGTGTGTGTGTGTGTGTGTGTGTAGTCATATATGCCTGTGCACGCTTACAGGCAGCCACAGAGTTCAGATTAAGTCTGAAAGTGAGTTTGTGATATGTACACATGTGTGTCTGTGCATTTGTATGCGTGTGTGTTGCGCTTCCTGTTGTGTTGTTAGTGATAATGGTGGGAGCAGGGGGTTGAAGCTAATCAAATGCAATGATGCGATGTTGGGGGGGAGAGAGACTTGGCAGTGAGTGTTCTAATCAAGAACCCCTTACCCACCCCCCACGCATCACCAGAACGAAGACGGAGAAGACAGAAAACAAAATATTGCAAGGAAACAATGTGGCAGTGAGATAAAACTGGAAATGAGCATTGTTCGGTAAAAATGCAAGAATGATGAAGACAAAGAAAAGAAGTCATGAATAAAACATAAGGGAATTTACAGTAAAATAAATTCTTTATATGTACAAAAGTACGTGGAGACCTACTCACGATATGTGTTCATTTTCTCTGGTTCAAAGCCAATCAAGTATTTATAAAGTCTGAAGAAGGGTGATGAAGTCATGTGCCTGTGTTAGGCAGGAAGCTAATCATCAACCAGAACACATTGATTGATTAATTAAGGCCAATCAATAATACAAACAAGATCTAGTAGTCTGGAGCATCAAGATTTCTCAGTGCGTCCAATTACTTTTGGTCACGTAGTGTTTATTTTTATAGGCTCATTTGCTGTTAATCCATTAATATCTTCATAATTAGAACCATAAAATCTGGAATGTATATAATGCAAACTAAGAATGTAACGTCTTCAAAATTAGCTTTTAAAATATATAGCGAAATTGTGATGACCTGCTTGGTGCAAAGAAATGCCAATACTGTGCACAAATGTTAAAGATGGCTCCTTGCTGTTACCTTGCCAACCTTGCTAAAGCATCTAAACCTCTTGTCATTGTCTAGCTAACAGTAGGAGCAAGCAAGGAAAGATAGGAGGCTAAAACATGGTGTGCAGTAGATGAAGAGGTGGTATGGACCTACTTGTAGTAAGCTAGAAGTGTGTAGAAGTGAGATAAGGGAAGAGTTAGCACGGAAGCGTGAAAAAGATTGTACGCAATGGTCAGAAAATAAACAGACAACATCAACACACACACACCAAAAACTCAGTAACTAAATATGGATGATGAGAGTGTGCAGCCAGATATCCAAACCCAAGTGATGGAAAGCAGGAGGCACAGACTGAGGGAAGGCCAAAGGATTAACAGTCCTACACACCTCTCCAACACGCTGTCCGGGCACGCACACAAACACTCACACACACACACTCACACACACACGCTCTCCATCCACTTTCTCTTCTGTAAGGCCAATGGCTAGAAGATGATTCTCTGTGTTTGATGTAGTTCTTCAAAGAGGTCTATTGAGCTGCAGCTGTTGCTCTCTTTTACACGCTTTGCTGTTTTACCCTAGAGAATGGAAAATGAACCGCAAAAAGCCCTCATCACACTCCAGTCGCTGGCCACACTCACAGTAAAGTAGTGCTGCGTGAGTGTCTGGACAGATTTTCAGCCAAATGCTTTGGCATTTAGGTAATGCTCGATAGAGGTGGAAAGAATGTGGACTTTAATTGATGCATTTTCTTCAGAAAGACAATATTTTCAAAATAAATGAGCGCTTATGTAAAAAAAAAAACACTATGACAGGCAGATGATAATACTGAAATATTGCAGAGCTCAGTTTTTTGCATCATAGCTGTCATTTCCCAGTGGCAGATCTCACGCTTGAAAGACGCAGTAAAGCACAGGTGTGCTGCTGAAATGACTGTACAGGGCCCATTTATTCAGCTGAGTGACAGAAAGAAGGCAGGGTGGGATTAAATCGTTTGGATGCAGCATTTATGACAAACACAGTCAGAGACGTGCAGGTCCCTCAAAGGGCAGCACACACAAAATAATAACATGAATAATTGAATGTAAAAATGTTTGTCCCATTAGCTAGTATTAAAAGATTCTCAGAGGCTTCCTGTAATACTTTTACAGTGTAATCTGAAACACGGAGCCATGATTTAAATTTATATCTGATGTAGGACCACATCCTGAGGTGACTCAAATCTGATCGGAAAGTCTGGACTGATGATCCGATGTGTGTGTCCATACAGACCTGAAAATAAATCAGATTAGAGCCACATCACCGGAAAAATCTCATCTGAGTCGTTCAGCTTGGTAGCCAGAACACATCCTATTACTTTCAGCTACTTGATTGGGTTTAGAGAGGATTAGAGTTTGGGTTTAAACACACCCTAAGTTAGGTAACTTCTCTGATCTGTAACAAGCTTCTCCATTTTTTTTCAGTTGACACAGTCCAGCCCCATCTAACATGCAGCTTGTTGCCTGAAAAGGAGCCCTTTGCGGCACAGTTCGGCCACTTTGGACATCTTTACCCTGCGCTACACTGTGACATCCTCACTTACTGTACTGCTGAAAGTGCCTTAAGTGCATTATTAAAGAACTCTGACATGCATCATATGTCAAAGCATCCAGACAGTTTAAGTGTGACAACTCACTTTGTGTCAGAACTGTAATCCACATAAACAAGCTAAAAGAGATAAAAGCTACAGATAAAAGACAAACCCTCACACAAGGACAGCCTCTTTAACCTCAAGGCCTCCCTGTCACCTTAATAGCGTACGGGAAAAAAAGTCAGTATTACCTATTGGAAAAATGTCAGCCTTTATACCATGAGCTGTGGCTTTTGAATTAAGGCCTCCTGAAAGAAACAAAGATCTTTGTGCCAAAATAAGTGAAGGAGCGCAATTGGAGAGGCTCTTAACTGCCTGTTTGTTTACCTCTTTAAGGCCAAGATCCCGCATAATCAATAATGCATTTATGTTGTTTTAAAGTGTTGAATCTAGGCACTTAATAGATTAAAGTCAGGTGAAACTGGTTAGACCCCACTAAGCAGATTTAAACTGCGGGAACATTTCACTGATGAAATATTTTCACCACTGAAACTTCAGTGAGAGCAACAAACAGGAATAATGAATTTAGCATGTGTTGAAGTTTAAAAGCTGAATAAATTCAACGTGCAAAAACAAACAAAATGAGTGAAGTTCCTTTCAGAGAGCTGTGCAGTCAGGTTGTCAGCCTGGCTGCAGAAAGAGGTACAAGGACTCATGTGGGCTAAGTGGCGCATATGCTGCAAGTTTCCTTTCATTAGCTCCTGATTAACAGGAGCCTGTGGTGGTAGGGAGCCAAAATCAGCACTGATGTGCAGCGAAGCGTTGGCTAATCATACTTGGCCTTTGCCATAAAAACGCTTGCTAATGAGTGATGGCCGCTGGGTGCAATATGCTGTTTAGAGCAGGTCGTTTGCAGAAGGTGTCGTCCTCAACACAAACAAGCACAGACGCAGACGCATCTGCGTGTGTGGAGAGACATCCGGTATCAACACACACTCCACATGAATGCATGATAAGCTCCAGGTCTGATAATTCACTCTGCTTTATCTCTCTTCTCAGGTAAATAAACGTCTGTGTAAGAGTTCTCTGTCACCAGCTGATACAAGAGCAATGTCATCTGCAGCCAAAGCAGGAGCGGGTGTACAGTCAGCGCTGCGTTTCTGACCTGAACATATTTTTCAGTTTACTGCTCACAGTTTATGGCATATCTGGCTACTCTTTGACGTCAGTGATAACTATAGAAAGCTCATTAACAGAAAAAAATAGGAAATTATCTATTGTAAACAAAGGCAGAAACACCCCGGTAATAACTGCTTTGCTGCAAATATTGTGGCTTAATTAAAAAAATAAGAGATAGAGCGGATTAAAATGTGAAACTAGTGTTAAAAGGGGCTGTTTATGAAGTTAAACGAACCTCATCTTCTTCTTCTCTCTCTCTCTCTTTCAAACGCACACACAAACACACACACACAAAGACACATCAGATAAGCCGCTCAAATCAGCGTGCCCATTTCAGCCATCCAATATTGGACCCTATTTAACATGACAACAATTTAATTTAAGCTATTCTGATAAGCCTCCAGGACACAGACAGAGGCAGCATGAAGCTGAGAGAGGAGCAGAAAGTACTGACATTTATTCAGAGCAAATAGTAGATGAAAATAACTTGGATTGATTCTCTTCTTTTTCTGGCAAGCATTACTGCAGGCGGGTTAGGAACAGTGCGTCTGCGTCTGTTATTCTAATTGTGAGGAAAATTGTCAGCTCTACGAGACAGAAAACAAACACATTTTAAGAAATGAAGGTATATTGGCCTATTCGTACCATTTTCACACTGTTAGAATAAGCTTAATACGATGAGGGTAAACAGTAAACAACAAGAAAGAGGTGCTAAGTCGTACGGTCAGCACAGGTCAAAATGATTCTCACAAACACTATAAAAAACTGAAGCAGCTTTTTAACAGCGTCTATCGCTTGTGTTATTCCACAATAAACAGGATATTGAATCAGGACCAACTACAGAGAGGAAGTGTTCAAAAAAGGGCATGCTTCACTGCGACAAACGGAGAGCAGGGAAATAACTCACTGTGAAATGTCATCAGTGTGCTGATGCTGCAGCACAGAAACCAGTGCTGGTTTTTAAAATGGTATTTGACCAGCAAATAGATCATGAGATTATAAGATCATTATTATTTTTGAGGGATAACTTTCAAGTTATACTGCATATTTGTGCTTTTATGTGCTTGTATGTCTGTTATTTGATCAGCCTATGCTGCTACTTGACATTCATTCATTTTACTCTTACTGTATATGATTGTTTCTCCTTCATTAACTGGAAGTTTTAATTTCCAGTTTTCACATCAAAGGTACAAAAAGTGCAAATCAAAGCAGCTACAGAAAAGGCAATTTATTTGCCACTGACTGGTCTTCGTATTCCATCCTGGTTATTGTCTGAGCTGAGAACACCGTGCTGTTACTGTGTGAATGACCGTAGGCAACGTTTGCACACTTCTGCTAACTCCTCCACAGAGTCAACAGCTCCCTAAGAGTTGTGAAATTAATGTCCATTATCATGCAATTGTCAATTGTGGCTGTTGTACAGCAGAGGATGTAGAGTCTCATTAAAGTTTCACAGAAATCATTACATATGCTTCCTCCTGGGAAAGAGGTCACAGCGTGAGTCGTCCAGAGACAACCTGCTGAGAAGCCTTTATTCATTTATTATGCTCACTCTTTCAGCCAGTCACTGCTCAGAGTCATTCAGTTCTTTAATATATATAGTGAGCAGTAAATTTCTGCACTTATGAATAATCTTGGATGTAAATTTTCTATTTATAACATGCACTTGTAAGGTTGTTTCAGAAAGTAACTGTACTTTTGTTTAATGTTACATAAACTCAGAAATATTTATAAATTCCTCTTTCCTGATCTAGAGGACAAGCGACTCCCTCAAACCACTTCAGTAAACCACATTCACATTCCAGCCCAGGTGTAAACAGCGTCTCATTAGATCGCTAACATGAACACCAGCAGGACTCTGGGTCCTGACGCCCTTAATCAATACCCGCTGCACGACTTTCATCTCGGCTCTAAACCCAGACAATGTCAGGTTAATTCGCCAACATGCCTGGCTGCATGGTCTGAATGTCTCAACACAAAAGGTAAAACATTTAACATGAGTTTGCTCCTTTTTACAACAGTGACGGTAGGATTTACAAACAATCCCCCACTGAAAGCAAGGAGTGTATAATCTGTCCGCTGCCGTGATGTGAGCACAGCAATGCTCTAGGGTGGGGGACAGACGTTAAATAAGTAGCAAGGTAGGAGTGAATTAATTCAAGGAACATAGTGGGAAGACATAAAAAAACGAAAAGAAAGATAAATAGAAATCATAATATATATACTTCTTCATCTTTTTCTTTGAACTATGGATCACCTTTTCTATATGTACCGACACTTATAACACACAGAAACAAAGGCAAAAACAAACATTGTGTATAAATCCTGCCGTTGTTCCTCACAAAATAAAACAGCATATTCACTATTGTCTGCTGAGCTGATAGTTATCCTCATATTTCCAACATTTCTCTGCTTTTATTATTTTCACTCCTTTCTATCTCTCTCTAAGTATACGCAGTGAAAATAACAAATAACAATGTATTATTCAGTAGAATCCAAATGCATAAATACATTAAAGTCTCAAAACACAAACCCTTGTCTAGGATTAAGCAGGTGTGTGTGTGTGCAAAATTGGTGTTTTGCCTCCAGACTGCAAAGAGGTGAACATTGAAGAGAGTAAGAGATGAAGAAGAAGACAGGATTTGTCTTACAAGTATCAGTGGTTGTGGACGAGTGGAACAGCAAGTAAAGATGGATAGAGGATTCCAGCAAAGCCCATTATCATCTCTTTATGTGTATATATGTATGTGTGTGTGTGTGTGTGTGTGTGCTGGAGTATGATAACAAGTATGTATATTTTTCAATCTATCTGTTTGTAAAATGCCGGCAGTGTGTGTATATATTCCAGTAAGTATGCCCGTGTGTGTATGCGTGTACGGGTATAAATACACTATCAGCACACACACACATACACAGTCAGGCCGTCAGGTTCTGCATGTTATGGTTATGAATACCAAGCAAGAGTCAATGCCTCAGGGAAATGAAAGCACGAAAGCCGGGTTATTTACAATGACCTCTCGCCCTGTGTGTGTCTTTTCGTGTGTGTGTGTGTATGTGTGAATAAATGTGCTCAGCAATCACCCTGGAGAAATTTGATTACTTCCAGCATGTGTGTGTGTGTGTGTGTCCATGCATGTTACTACTGATTAGTGTAGCAGCATAAAAAAAGAATCTTTAGGTTTAAAGCAGTAAACGGAAGAGAAGATGGAACTAAAGGGGGAAAACGAGGGGACATAAGGGGAGCAAGAGTGAAAACACAGACAACTGACCAGAAGGCGGGAAAGAAAGAGACAAAAACAAGGAACAGACCGAAAGAAACAGGGCAGTAAGGTGATATAGGTAGAGACAAACTCAGAAGAGGGAGGAAAGATGCAGAGGTGGAGATGCTGTTTTTGTCAGACTATGCACTGTTATCTGCTCTGGCAAAGCCAAAAGTCATCTCCTCCATCTACAGCTATTACCACCAGGCTGTTGTCACCGGGGGCAACCTGGCATGTCACCGGGGTAACAAAAGAGACTGTCAGAGCACAAGCAGAACAATAAAAAAAAAAGTAGAGGAAGAGGGTATGTGGAGGTGAAAGAGGAATAAAGCAGGTTGGCTTTCATCTCTAGACTCTTCAGCTCTGCTCCACAGAAGGAGGCTTTTTGCTTGCAGAGGATTTTCTGAAACCTCCTCTACCGGGCCAGCTTTGGGCCCTATGAGGGGGATAAATCAGGGGTTTACCGGGCCTGGCCCAGACACCTTAACAACCCACTGGACCAGCAACCAGACAGCAAAGACAAAAGACAGAATGTACAACCGGAGTAACAGCCCAAGGTCTTGCTTCAAAAACAGGAGCAAAGACTTCTTTGAAAGTTAAAAGTGCAACCTTCGAATGGGATGCAAACTTTCTGCTGTATTGCATAACACCAGAAACAGTGAATATGAATTAAAGCTTTCTCTACAAACTAAACACAACCACATTATTTGTTAATATGAGCTCACGTGTTATGACTTGTGTTCTATCTGTTTGTTTAGTTTGTTTCAGGTTGCTGCTCTTGTGTAATTATAAATGAGGACTAATATACGTACAGCAGCAAACGACACAATAGAGCTTCCAGAGATGTGTCATCCATCTAACCGTTGCTTGCTTCAGAAAAGGTTAAGCAAAGAAAAACATTTCCAAATAATAACCAAAAAAAAATGCTTGCTGCTTATGATGCTCAGGAGATCAGTGCTAGACAACATTTCCTCGTTAGGTTAATGGGAAAATTAATCTGTGCAAAGTGAGAATTAGCTGTGTAGAAGCCAGGTTTAAACCATTCATGACATAAATGTAGAAATGATTACAATTAAAAAGACGAGCTCTGATATTATTACTTGATATTTGAAATTAAATACAACTATTTGAACAAAATGTGATTAACAGGGTGATGTCCACCTGCTGCTGGGGTTGGGTTGTACCATGTGTACCGAATGTATATCAGAGCATATTTGGGTGAGAGAGCACTGCAATATTTGCAAATGCAAAGCTGACTAGAACAAGATGTCTAACCTGAGGAAATGCATGGCCAAACATATGGCTACAAAATGAAGACTGCACTGTTTCTGAATGCCTGGATCAATGCCAACAGCTGCAGCTAGCATTAGCGAAGTGAGAGACTAATCTTTAAGTAATGTATTAGGAACTGTACTGACATCTTCAGATCTATGATATATATAATAGCTGTTGGAGCTCAAACGCTTAGTAGCTTGACATTAGCTATAGCCTCCTATGCAAGCTTTTTTTTAGTATATCTAAAAACATATGTACATATTTTTAAACATATTATAGTATAAATTACAGTAGTGACAAAAAAACAAATAACAATCCGGGTTTCATCAGTGTAAAAGAATAAGAAAGAGAACCAATGTACCACTGGGTGCTAGCATCAGTTCGAATGTGAACAGTACCCAACCAAACAATACTGCTGGTATTGGGTCCAACGGGCTGCAGTATGTAAGAGCAGACCGAGCAGCAGGTGTAGAGTACTGATGCCTTTCACCGTGAGGACACAGGAGTGTGTCAGTGCTAGAGAGATAAAGCCTTCTCTAAAGCACAGAGATAGAGGCAGAGGAGAGGAGAGCCGAGTGACAGAGCAGGAGGTCGCGCTGATGGCCAACTTTTGAGTGCACGCACGTGCACATACATACACACACGCTCGCACGAATCAATCCCCATTGATCAGTGATTCGAACTGCAGTCGTCTCACCCACTCTTGCACACACTAGCTCCACTTTTTCTGCATTACTTGTTGCACTCCTTCAAGAAGAAGAATGAAAACTCCATGTTCCACTAGAGTGGCCACACAAGATGAGTTCTGCAGCACTTGTGCAGCTCTCTCTGGGAAAAGGAGTGTATTTACCACTCGGCTCCAAGTTCAATATTAGGAGAGCCAACACGGTGCACGTTCTCTAGCCAATTGTAACGTGTGCATGCACTCACACACATACACACACACACACACACACACACAAAGCTACCCAAGTGTCTGTTGTCTCTCTGAACCAGAAAGTGCTTCTGCTGGCTGTTTCTCTCTCTGTGTGTGTCTGAGGTCTTTCTTAACGGGCTGCTTTTTTTTTCTCACCTTGTGTTGTTATCAGGCACTCTGCTGGGCCAATTTAAACGCCGCTTCTCCTTTTAATTTCGATAATATCTGAGGCCATTATGTGCTCACCGGCTGCCTGCTTGACCGCCGGAAATGTAACCCTGCTGATCCCAAATCATCCATCTAGAACAAAAGGAAGATAATGAAGAAACTGTGCCGGAGCCGGGCTGAACCGTTCAGGGGGCAGGTTATGTGAATATTAAAGCAGAGCACTGAGGGAAGCTAAGTGCCCACGCCTCAACAACGTGCGGGTCGTTTTGTCCTGCCCTCAAGAGAGAACTTGCACTATTACCTCGAAACATAAATGTCCTGATGGCCAGATCATCGCTATGACTGAGGCGCCGAATGAGGTTTAAGGGCATTTTTCCACTGGTAGGCCACACTGAGATGGATTGTGGATGGCTATGGAAAAAATGTTATTCCATATTTGTTTGGCTGACTTAAATGTATGGCTAAAAAAAATCCAGGCTCCTCCATGTTTGTTTTCAATCTTTGGCTGAGATAGGCATGTCCAAATACAAAAAAAACAGATGTTATTACCAATTCAACCTCTTCCTGCTCCCTACTCTGCCGAGCGGCTTCTCCTCCACCTAACCAAACTTGAGTGCTTTTTCTGGTAAGTCTGTGTCAGGCACAAACAATCTCCTGCTGTGTGCCGCATGTGTGAAGGAGAAATAAAGCCTGAAGAAGCAGGCACCTATGTGGCAACAGCTTCTGAATGAATGGCTGCCCGTCCCTCTGCTCCTCATCCTCCACAGTGACACTATGTAGTTTTTCTCCCTTTAAAATAATGTTTACAAAATCATAACAGTGGCAATGGCCCCTCCTCCAGAGCAATACCAGTGTAGAGAGAGCTGAGTTAAAGGGTGGCAATGTGACCTTGTTGCTATGACATATTATGTCATATATTATATTATATTATATCATATGTCATATTATGCTTTTGAGGTTAACTGATGTGGTGCTGTGTTAGTGTAGATCCACTCCTCAGTCTATGTTACATATGTATATATATAATTCAGGCTTAAAATTACATTGCATACTCTACCTTACCTGTGGACACTGTTGTTTGCCGGTTCCTCTTTCTTTAGCGTGTAAAATACGCATATGCATACGCTGTTCATGGGGAAGGCACCCACCACAAGTGCAGAGCAATTTTCCCTTTAAACTCCATTGTGTATCTTTACAATAGCTCAAACATAAAAAAAATATAAAAATATATAACCAAGGCTATATGCCAGGCTACATTTATTATAATTCCACTTTCGGATAATGTGCTATTTCTTCTCTTTAAAGTTGCCTATTGCTTTAAGTAAGCTCCACACTGGGTGTCAGCATCCTACAAATGTCAGGGACCTGCTGGTTGATGCTACCTCCTGTTTGCAAAAAATAAAAAAAAATAAAAAGTCAGAGCCTCAGACTCATACTTAGTTCGAACAAAATGCTTCATATAATTCCAGTCCCTTTAAAAAAAGGGGGGATAATCTGTGAGGGGAGGGGGACTTCTTTTGTGGTTGTACTCCTGAGTGCCAGATAAGACTCCAGAGTTGATTTGAATTGGACACGACGGCTTCTCAGAACGGTAGCCAATTCACTTACCCCAATGAAAACTCGCCATTCAAATCGAATGAGTCAAACGAGGCTTCGCACAAAAGCACCAATCCAGCCGCCCACACTATTCTTAAAGTTAAAAGCTCCCATTCCCTCAGCTCTCTCTTCCTCTTTCTCTCTCCCGCTCTTCCCTTATTCCCATCTTCCCCTCTTGCTTCCTCCATCAGCCTTGACAACTCCATAATCTCAGTCAGAGTGACCTGTCCGGACCCTATGTACCGCTCTAATTTATTGGAGGCAGAGAGAGAATGAGAACCTGTCACTTGGCTTCCACTGACCTCCTAACACCCTCTCTCTCTCTCTCTCTCTCCTTCACACACAGACCCTGACAGATGCATGCGTATTATTGTGCACACCTACACACCTAAACCTCTACCTACTGTATACAAATCCCAGATGCAAATATACTCGAAAACAGCCATACACAACATGAATATTGATGAATGTTAAATCGCAGCATACAACTTGGCTGAACCTTTCATCCCACTAAAGAAAAAAAAAGGGACTTTCTTTGATTCTGTGGATGGCTGCCCTTCCACACACTGTCTATAGTCATGTGTGGGAGCTCTCAGTAAGAACTGCTGCTGCTGCTTCTGCTATAAAAGCAAATGTAAATAAAACTATCAGATGACAGCTAGTCAAGTGGTGTAGAACACACCTGAGTGCGGCTGTTAGACAAAATGCAAGAAAAGAAAGAAAACTAAAAGAAACTACCGGTAAATGTATTTTTGTGTTCTACTCAAAATAAATAATTAAAAAATATTGTTACAAAAAAAGCACTGATAATCTACAGGTTTTTTTTTTGGAAATGGGCCTGTGAGCTCTGGTCTGATGAACACATCCTCACAAATGAAGAGGTCATATCTCGACAATTACAATCCCTAGATACATGGTTGCATTTATGCTATAGGAGGCCATACTGAGGCATATGGCAACACATCGTCACCTGTTTGACAGTGATGGTGCTCTGTGGACTTTCATCAGAGTTTGTGTCCCTCCCTACAATATGCTTTAAAATGCTTTCATTTTACCCACAGTTAGAGTGAGGCATTAAAAATACTAGTAGCACTGAAAAACAGGCTTAGGTTTAACACACATACACACACACACAAACATAACATTTATTACATTTTACTTCAGAAAATTGTATTAATAATGGTACCATGGTAACCCACCCCCTGCAGCACAGGACATTGGTTGTTTCTAAGGACTTAATATATCAACCTCATGTTATGTTGTCCTGATGATGATGGGTTAGAGCGGATCTACCGGTTGAAATAATGTGAGGTGAAGCATACGTTTTTACATCTGTAACATGCAGATACAGCCGCAGATATACATTCCTGCTGTCACACATTGACAGGATGACAAACCATATGATCATTAATGGATAAGCTGATTTTCAGCATTACCTCTATATAATACTATTGCAACAGATGGCATTTCCTGAATCCCAGATTGCACATCTGCCCTATAAAAAGCGAGAGTCAGAGTGTTCTCTGACAGTAAGGATTGATGATCATGTTGACATAAAAATGACTTTCCTATTAGAATCAACTATGTCTGGCTGCAGGCGACGGAGGGATAAAAGGAAAGCATTCCTTACTGCAGGTGTGACAGGATAAAAGAGGAAGTCTGTTCTGT
Organism: Parambassis ranga; assembly: GCF_900634625.1. Taxonomy (NCBI): domain Eukaryota; kingdom Metazoa; phylum Chordata; class Actinopteri; family Ambassidae; genus Parambassis; species Parambassis ranga. Next base: position 15,365,764 of record NC_041028.1, on the reverse strand, counting down.
CGGTGAACATGTAGTTATTATCAGCAATACTATCATTACTATCATCATCATTATTATTATTAGTATTATTTTTACTTTACTTTTTTCCCCTGTGGCTCTGTGCTCTTGTTGCCACTGGTAATTATGGTGCTTCTGATGGCCTTAACCCTCCAGAAACCATCATTAAAGTGCTTTCTCTCTGGATTTTCTACTCTACTTGTCATCTTTTTTTCAAGTCACTTAATCCCTCACTCTCTTTGCCTAAATGTTTCATTCCTCTTTCAACACCAATTCCCTTCCCTTCTTCTCAAGATACTTTTCCTCCCCTCTCTTTCCTCATCTCCTCCTCTCCTCTCTCTGTCCTTTTTTGTATCCTTCTATTTCCTCTTTGCCAGTTGCGGGCAGTCACCAAGCTTGTTATTAGTGCCAGGTTCAAGCCTGCTCTGTAATCAGACCTCTGAAATTAGCAGAGGGCCCACACTGGCAGGGCGGCACAGTGCTGACAAAACACTATAGTTATTATTGAGGCTGCTGCAATGTTGCAGCTTTGGCAGGATTCTGCTCCTCAGAGCCTCTGATTGTGATGGGCTCTGCTAAGGAGAGCAATGAGAGCTACAGCACGAGCACAGGCACCCGAGAGGAGCTAAGGGATAAAGTGCACACTGGATGGCTACCAATGGGAGCAGTAAGTGGCACATGGTTTTTGTTTGCGAGGGTGCAGGTGGCCCTTAAGCGCTGGGAGCTTAGCCATGTTGGAGAGACAATAGATTGGACACAATGGGGATGTGCGCTATTATTGTTGGATAAAGACAAGGAGGACATTTACCCATTTACTTTACAATAATAAGCATTGTAGTGCCATGCTAATATTCTGTCCCGATGTTTAGGACTCAAACGCAAACACACATCCTGTTTTATGCCGTTAGTCCACCAGCTTTTACTCTCCAAGAGGTTAAACTGAGTGTGTGTCTCAAGCCAGACTGCATCAAAAATAGCATCTGACTTACTTTTTACTTTATTGATCGCCAAGAGGAAATCCAGGTACTACTATTACTTTTACTAGAGCTGTGTGGTGGTTAGGGTTCAGTTGATGGTACTTACAGCAGGGTCCCTTGCGCAGCACCTTGATGCGTCGCTGTGCATTGCACTGGGCTTTCTCCAGCTCGCACTCATTTGTATAGGTGGACGAGTCCGAACCGCAAACAGGCGCCACCAAGGACGGACATTCCCCTCTTTTGCAGACACAGTGGGCGTTTGCTGGGTCAGCCGAGTCACGCTCACATACAGCTCCAAAGCCGCAAAGCATCCCTCTACAGCCTAAAGGGGAAAAAGAACAACACAGAGATGGAGACGTTAGGGAGAACATTTGATTGCGATGTAGCTCAGTTATCAAAGGATTCTGACGTGAACTGATTATGAATACACAAATTCAAACCAGGATGTTTTCTCTTAGAGTTAATGCATCAAATGGTTTAAACACCAGACAGGCAGCTTCCACTCAACGTGTCAGCCATCAGGGTCTTTGTGTAGCACTCTACACAGTTCAGGAACACAAAAAGCATCAGGGATTAAATGTGATCCTGCTTTAAAGCAAACAGATGCTCTCAATTCATTCAGGGAGAATCTATCCAGCCATGCAGAGCGAGCAGAGTGCGTTGTTGGCCATGCTGAGCATTTTGCAGATTTCGAAGAAGAATTTTCTAAAAGTCAGCAGTAACATTAAAATCAATGTACAAGCTGCTGTCTGCTACGTGAGCCCATGTGGACAGTTCATTTTCATCCTCTGAAGAGCCTGCACTCTTTGAAACACCATCGATCCACCATGAAGGAAAACATGCAGGGACGGCAACACGGAGACAAATCCGAGGTCAGCCAAACACTTCAAGGCTTCACAAGTCCACAACAAGTCCACACAACAACAACTCTTAAGGCTTTGATCCAAAACCTCCCACTGACTCCTCAGCTTTGATCAAGTGTGAATCAGCAAACTGTAAACTTTGTCGGAGGCTGCTGAAAGCAAACAGGGAGTATGTGCGTACATATGTGGTTGTATTGTGTGTACGTAACATCAACTTAGAGAGTAATTGACCCGTACTGTGGCAGCTACAGCTGCTGTGGCTGTGCGCCCAGAGAGCTGTTGGACAGCCAGCTGGCGTGACGTCCCTGCCTCGGCACTAGCGGCGGGGGGGAGGGGTATGGCTCTCACAGGTAGCCAACCTGATTGGAAATCAATGGCCGGAAGCGCATAAAAAACTACTCCGAAAAAAGTCTCCTTGGTTGGAGAGGCGAGCAGCCAGTGTCACTGGTAAGGATATATATGTCACACACTCACACACACGTGCACCCACACATAACTATTTCTTATCGCTGGCTTCCAGGCTAACACTAAACGAAAAGCAGCATGTCCGCTTGGACTCACTGGCAGGTGGATTTTGCAGTACTGGATAGACAGACAGACAGTCTGATACACACCCACACACATACACACACACACTCTTTGTGTGCAGCAGAGACAACTGGTCCAGCGCCTGCCCAAGGCATCTTATTCTGCCTCTCCCCTCACATGAAAACACACCATGTGAGAGTGTGTATGTGTGTGTGTGTGCAGAGTGACAGGCAAGGAGGCTGTTTTTGACTTGCCCACTGTTCCCTGTGGGGGAGCGCCTGACAGCTACCTGAGCTCACTCTCTCTTGTACCAGGGGAAAAAGAAGCGAGTGTGTGTGTGTATTTGTGCACAAAGCTATCCGTGAATGCATCTGTATTCTTGACAACATGCGTGTGTGTCTGAGGGGTGTAGGCATTAGGTGTCTCAGACACACAGATATGAGGATGTGGCCAGGTGCTAGCATGAAGGCCTTGTCATGACTGGCCCGCTGCTCTGCCATCACTTCACACCATGCACTCTGGGTGTGTGTGTGTTTCCGTGCATGTGCATGTAAGTGAGTGTCAGTGTCAGCTGGAAGCCATGCGAGCAGAGCGACAAGAGGTGAAATTCAATCGAACCGTGTCAGATGTGTACAAGAGAGAGGGAGAGTGTTTGATAGTATGACAGGATAAGAAAACACAGGAGACTGAGGTTTTGGGTCAACAAAAAGATCTCAGCTATGTTTTATATATATTTATATAAATGATTTGCAATAAAAATACAAATTAGTTGTACTCTTTGTCCAGAAAGAGAGAAAAAAAGTTGTGTAACCAGACCCCTACTGTGACATTTCCCTATAGGAAAATCCCACACTAGCCTCAAGCTTAGCTGATTGACAAAAGACTGACACTGGAGCTGAGGGCTCTGTCAAAAAAGAGGGTATCAAGTGGAGGGTCTGGACTCAGCATACAAACCGCATGCGTTATGTGTTTGGAGTTTTTTCCTCTTGCCATCTGAGACCAGATACATTTGACACTTTCAATTTCTTTAGAACAGAAGCAAACCCTTGGCAGTTAATATGAACAGTGTTATTTACTATGTCTGAAAACAAAAGTACACAACCAACACTTTCAGCTCCAGCACCGCTGGACCCTCTGTGACTGACGGGCGATCTGTGGGATTGAATTCACAATAATAAAAACTGTGTAGATCCAGTAAACATGTCCTGGAGACACATGAGCATTACTTTACAGAGACTACAAATGTGATTTTTTTCACACTGGTAACACACACACAGACACACAACTAAGGTGTTGGTTTTCCTGCTAATGTATTATTTGGACAAGTAGTAACACATGCAGTCATTAAGTTCAACTAGGAGCTTTATGACACGCACACATATTTCTATGAGATCAAATATTCTATGGTTGGATGCAGCATACATTGAATATTTTAGATTAGCATTGATTTAAATTATTTCCCTTCTTTTACTTTGAAATGGCAGTCTGAGATACATACTTTGAGGTATCTGTTACCTTAACAATGCATAGCTCCACATAACAAAGCATTTAATGTTATAGGTATCAAAACTCCAGAGAGACGATTCCAATAACAGTGCTTATAATGAGAACAACTACGCTGCTCCACTGGGACTAATAGGCATGACCTTTTGGACTTTGTTTTCTTTCACTTGAATGCTGAAAACACTCTGCATTTTCAGTGCATAATACATGCATGGTGGCAACAAAGCTTTTCTCTGATGGTAAAACTTCCAGCTGTGCTGATCTGAATATAATATTCTTTTTTTCATTATGGAGTGTTTTACTGTAGAGATCTACAAAATGTCAAAAAGAATACAAAGGTGTATATATCTGGTGTTAAAACTTAATCTAAAAGCAAAATATATGATGCATTATAACTATATTGCAGCTGTTTCCAGCTGTCAGACTTGACGTGTTTCAAAAGCTGCAATCTTAAGTGCCTGTTAATGTGTGTGCACTTTATGCTAGCTTATGGCACCTTCAGTGCAGTAAAGTAAGCTTTGCAGTTCCTTGTGCAAACATCTTTTTGAGTGCAATGAGTGTGTATATGTTATGTGTGCATGCTCATCGGTCCATGTAAGTGTGTAAGGTAATCTCGCCACCTCCCTCCAGCCCAGCAGCATTAAAAGCTCCACTTCCACGCTGCTTTATTTTTTTCTTCGCCCTCTTTTGGAGGCAGAGGAGAAAAAAATCCCATTGGGAAGAAAAGACAGCATGTCCAGGGTGCGCTTGTCATAGAGTCCAGGTAGCACGTCATCCCATGTTTGGACGACTCATCCATTAAATATGACATGGTGTCAGAGCCGCAAGGATGCTCTTAAAGCATCAGCAGGTTATGAAAGGAAAGGGATAGAGCTGTTGTGATTAAAGGCATGGTGTAAAAAAAAAAAAGTCATGGTTCATAAAGTGGCAAAGTCGACTCTAGTGGCAATGCTCCAGGCGGATCAATTGACAGTTCTGAAGCTTTAGAATTTCTTTTGCAGCTTTGTTTTGTGTGCTCCACAACAAAGCATTGCATCTGTAATCAATTCTCAATCCAGACATGGAGGATTAAAATATATTCTATATTATCATATTATACTATGTGTGCAGAATTTTGTTTGAGTTGAGCTTTTTTTTTTAAATCACAGATCCTGAGAGGCACATATTCAATAAATACTCTCCTAAAGCAGAAAGTTTCTATTACTCTGAGATGGTTTCTCTTCAGTGAGGAAAACGTCCCCACAGCCTGTGTTTGTGTTGAAATGCTCTATCAGTTTCATTGTTTTGCTGCCTTGTTGCATTTACCTCAAACACAGTGAAAAGGGGAGAAACGGACTGTCGTGGCAAGCATGAACATGTTCAGACCCAATAAGGCTTGACAGAATCGCCCTGACAAACTCAAAATGGCTACTTTAGGGGAAAGAGCGGCATTCTCTGCAAGGGGGTGGGGGGGGGGTGAAGATACCTGCCACGTTTTTTTTTAAATGATTTTACAGCAGTCCACTGTGCTTCAGCTGGAGAGGAAAGGCGAGGGGAGCAGAGAGAAGAGAAAAGGGAAGGTGTGCATGAATAATTAACAGCCCCTGAACTTTACATGGGTGACAAGAATAGCGGGCCGAATTACTGGGACCACTGGGGCGGCGATGCACAAATGGCAAACGTGTTGAGTTAACGCGTTCAGGTGAAGCCAGTTGTGCTATGATCAGATTAAATCTGCACACAGAGGCTTCCACATTGACTAATGACCTATTGAATCAGGAACAGAAAGTTGATGGAGGCAGATACAGCTCGGTGGCATCGCGGCGACATCACATTAATGTAGAATGAGTCCAAATTCATTACGCTCTAGCACTCCTAGGGGACATCTTCCACTTACTCTCTAATAAAGGGCGCCTTTCTTTTCAGCTGACGCTAAGTAATACAGATGTGCTGCACGGCTGGGCAGCTTTTAACAGTCCTTACCTCTCTCTCTCTCTTTCTCTCTTTAGCCTCTCTATCAGTGAAGCTGCACCAGAAGACCTTCGCGGTGAGGGGACAGGTTGCTATGGCAACAGCCAGTGATGCAATCGGCGCAGAGCAGCTTCTCTCATCAGGTTGGCAGTGGAAACTTTCCGTCACGCACACAGGTGGTTTATGTATACATATACGCAGCAATCCAACGGGCCCACTTAAAATTACTCATTAGTTTTCACTGCAGCGATTACACATCACTGCTTCAGGGTGAAAATCTCATTTCTCAAGTCTCTTACTACGGCCATGTGAAGCATAAGTCTGGAGAACAGTGATATATTGGTGCATTATTGATTAACAATGTGTTCCTCCCCTGACAATATGATTATTTACAGCAAAAAAGTCCAGCAGTGATACATCGGGGCAATGCAGAAAACATTAACACAACGGCCAGCCAGCAGCTACACCTGGTCAAATATCAATAGGAGGAGAATCAACCCTACAAGCCTTCTATTGATCTCTAGTTAGTAGTCCTCGGGGGAGCAATGCAGTCAATCATTGATCTTGCTGCAATCATACAACACCAGGCACAAAAATAAAGAAAAACACAACACCTACCCAGGCCAATATGAGAAAGCACTGCTGTGAACAAGTTAAATAAAAAAGGTGAAAGAGGGAAAAATGGGGGCTCTTTCAGAAGAAAACTACTTTCCTTTTGTCGTGCTTTCTCGGCTACACTGCTCTTATCAGGGTAACAGCTGAATGAACAACCGAACAGACAAAACTATAAGGAACAATCTGTTTACTGTATTTTCTCTGTGTTTTTAACTCTGCTTGAAGACAGAGTGTGCGAGGGCTGGTACAGTTCAGTATTTTCTTCACCTCTTACCCATCAATTTTCCTCTCCTCCTGCTTCCAGAATGCAACACACACGCATTTTTTTTACAACTAAGCGCATGGGCCCTGACCTGGCTAACATACAGGATAAACTTATCACTAAAACTCTGCCGGCCAAAACCAGCAGCCGCTTCCAAAGGAAAAAAAAAATAAAACAACAAAAAATAGAGGAAGCTAGAGTGAGACAACATGTGGAGTTGAAGAGAGGTATACGGAGGAGGGGAAAAAGATTTTATTAGAAGAAGAAACACAGGCGAGGGAGAAAAATATGAGAGTCAGATGGAAAATAACTACAATAACATGAACCTCTTTCAATCTGGTAAGTCAAAGAAACAGATGCTGCAAACAATCCAAAGGCTGAGGCATGATTAATGCACTAACTGAAATCAATGGGTCAGATATCGAGTGTACGGCAGCTTCGCTTGTTAAAAGAGATCTGCATGTTTAAAACACATCAGACGGCCTTATATTCCCTGCTGGCTTTGTTGCACAGTCATCTCAATGACTGCTGTTGTTACAGCTCTGAGATTTTGTCAGCGCTATTTCTAGTCTCCCTTGGCTATGGTTACTTTTTTTAATTTTTAATGATGTCCCAATGGCATAAAGTGTAAACACACCACACACACACACAAGCCTGTCTTTTGTTTGTGTGTGTGTGTGTGTGTGTGTGTGTGTGTGTGTGTGTGTGTGTGTGTGTAGGGAAAGTTCAGCTTCATTGTTAGCATGACAGCAGCTTTACACCTGCAGACAGAAACAGGGGTAAAATACTGTTGTTGTGCATCACAAATTATATATATGTATGTGTGTGTGTGTGTGTGTGAGCCTTACTGATGTTGAACTAGCTTTGGTGTGTACAGTATGTGTACTTTTCTCTGCATACCAATGAGCATTGTGCATTTGAGATGTTCAAGTTTTTCTTTTGTTTTGTTTTTGTTGTTGTTGTTGCAAAAGCCTTCTCTAGTCATATGACACCAATCTCAAGCCTTTACTGAATATACAGACAACTTTAAAAAAGTTAAACTATCCCTTTAATCCATACCTAACTCCAACGCATACCATAGACTACTATAATTTCAAGAAATTGTCCTCCTGACAGACATCACCATTGTTGGTTTCTTAAAGACTGCTCAGAAATTGACTGAATTGACTGCAGATTAAGGTTATTTGGGTTATAATTTGGTTATAATCCATACTACATGGGCTTCCTTCCATCCATCTCCCACCCTCCATTATCTTTGCATGCACTGGCACCCACCTCTACAAGTTTTTGTTTCAATTTTTGGCAATCAAACCATAGAACAAATGCATTTCACACCTACTTGGGTGTGAGAAGTTATTTCAAACCCTGGAGCTGTTCTCTGTTTTTGTTCACTTTGTTTGGCCATATGAGAACCCGGTGATTGCCAAAGCAATTAGACTGAGACCTTGTTGAGAGAGCTTTCAAAATATGTTTCGAAAACAACCCCAGAGCTGTGTGCGGTGTGTGGAAGCGCAATCAGCCAGCGATCAAGCCCTAATACAGAGGGTGTTCATTATGGGTTGTGCACACACACTGTGATTTATTGGCAATCTGTAGAAAACTGTGCTTGCCCACAACAAGTATGGGATCAATAAAGGCATCAATAAGAGTTAATGATTAGATGTAGGTCACTTAAAAATCTGCAGAGCAATAAACCAACAGTTGACCATGTTTATTGTCATGCAGACCACAATGTGGGCATTGCAATATCATGGCATTCATCACTATAAACATACCCAAATGGCCAATGGCCAAATCTTTTAAAAATAATCAGCGCTTCCTCTTTTTTTATCTACGCTATCTTTTAGGTCTCAGATTCAGAATATAGCAGGTGCTGCATCTTCATAAATCAGGCCTGGAATGTGACAGCGCTTGACAGCTTCGAACATCTGCCTAATCACGCTTGTTATGGGAGAAAAATACATGAAGGGTATATGAGGAAAAACACTTGGTTATTTGTCTTGATCAGGCAGCGACAAGAGCAGGGAAAGGAAACAGGGACGAAAGCAGACAGACTGATGTGATGAGAATTAAACAGTGAAGGATTTTGATGACAAGATGGCTGATAGTTAAGATCTGTGGACAGAAAAAAATGACAATATCAGTCTTTGGAACTGCAAAATAGAAGAAAAAGTGATTAGCCAGATGAGCTCCAGTAGCTTCTTGGTTTATTGGTGGAGATACAAAGGGAAGAAAACTACCACAACTGCTGCCCTTTAGGCTGAGATTTAACTCCCTTATGGACCATGTGTTGTTTGAAGACTTGAAAATATATTGGTGGGTTCTTTCTGATTATAAAAATGTATGTCACACAGATCCAGGCAGACGCTCATACATTAGCGGATGTGGAATTCCAGCCTACAGCAGCCCAGCCCCTACTAGCATTTAGAGTGCTTTGTTCAACCCAGACAGGAAACACAACCGTGAACCCCATCAGCTGCAATGCTGTGCTCTTCTTAATCAGTCCCATGAGGAAAAACGGAAAACAAGCTGCACTACTGGTTGAAACAAACTTTGTAGCTTCATAGCGTTCCTGTCTTCCCTTCTCCAAGCTTCCCCACACCCTCCTTTATCAATAATGGAGGCATTGGTGACAGAGCCCTATTCTGTCACCTCGCATCTCCTCCACAAACTCAGCAGCGGGGCAGGCAGAGATGCTTCCCGAGAACAGATTACAGCTAGTCTGCAATATACATGAAGAAAACCAGCCTGGCTGCCAGTGCACTCCTGAATTCAATTATTCAGCTAAGCCAGTATTATGAGGAGCCCTCTTTTGTTCACGTCTCTGAGCTTGCCGTCTGAGCTCACCATCACCTCCCAGAGACCTGTGATTTGGTTTTCATACCTATCACACTCTCTTATACACACTTCCCTGGTTTCACTGTAAAAAAAAAAAAAAAAAAAAAAAAAAAAAAAAAAAAAAAAAAAACATAAAACCAAACCCTACTTCTTCATATCTTGAAACATTCTTAGCAAAACTATCATTTAATATGATGTTTGTTTGACTGGCATGTTATCTGAGGCAGAGTTGAAGTGCTTTGATTTGATGCAACGAAATCTTTCACCACCAGCTCAAATTTTGATGTCGACCATGGAAACGTGAAAAATGTTATGCTGACGAAAGAGAAAAAAAAAAAACAAACAAAAGGGGCAGACATATCTTTCAACATAGATAGTCAGCCAGACATTCTATTGTCCAACATAAAATAGCTGGTACTGTTGCTCCAGGGTATGATAACCATTATAATGACAGCTGCCAGCAGCAAAAGCCACAGTCTGCAGGACGTCTTTCAACAAACAGCAGGAGGTAGCCTTCTTCTATGGCCAAGCACAGAGCTTCTTCACATTAAAATTGGGTGATGGTGGCATCCACAACCAGGTCAGTAGGGACAATCATGGCAGGCACCTGCTGCTGAAGACTTTAGAACAGACCTTTTGGTGCCCTTCAGGTCAGGGCTTATGTCTTCAAGGTGGGGGCGAGTCCCTCTATTGTCTGGTAGACCAGGTGTTTGGTTTCTGTGACCAGGCCTCTTGGCTGCACTTTTTTAAACACTAGGGCAACACTCATTACCAACAGCAGGGTGACAAACAGCCTCACCTACAGAGGCAGTCGGAGCAGAAGATGCTTTTTATTGGCAGGTGGTCTGTAGTGACCATATAGACTTGAGCCTGCTGCAGGATGCTTGTTTAAGTTGTACCTTCAGATACAGGACTTACTTCTTAGCTGTGCATAACAAATGCAGGTTTTCTCTCTTAAAAAAAGTGTGTTGTGTGTTTCAGTTTAGTTGAGTATGTGCTGCCGGAGTTACTGTGACATCATAGATCACACAGCAGTATTTTTATGCTCGCTGTTTGGGAGTCGGCATTGTGTGGGAGTTTCAGTGACAATTCATATTCTTATGGCAAATGTCCTCAGAGAATGGATGCAAAGACACGCACACTATGACGCACACAAATACACAGAGCTATCCTCTCACCTATTCCACGCCTTCCCTCTTCTTCACACTCTCTTTCGCTCCCATCTCTCGTCACCATCATCCAATGTTTCATCAGCGTTGCCTTTGCTCTCATTTCATACATTACAAGTCTGTGTATGAGGGGGAGTCGAAGTAAAACTTGCGTCTCTGTGGCTGTTAACCACAGCATGGGGTTTTTAGACACGCATTTTCCCCGCTTCACTTGCAACCACACACCAGTTTTCTGGAGTCTACAGAACAGCAATGACGACTCTGCTAAGAGACAGCTGATGTCACCTCAAAGCTAAAGGCCTGATTAGGAGAGATAACCCAGGCCATTAGCCTAAAATTAGATTAGGGTTAGCAGGTTTTTAATGATTTAAAAGATCAGGTTGGGGAAAAAAAAAAAAAGTTTCACCCAGGATGTGCCTTGGATAAGAGGAAAAACACATCTGTTTTGCACACCTCTCACATTGTAGAATGCTGTGCTTGTCTTCACGCTGTGTAATTATGCGAGACAACCTAAGGCAAACCAGTGGGCTCTGCTTTCTCACAGCAAACACTTCAAACAGGTCTGACTGAGTTGTAGAGGTGTGATTTATTTGTTATTTCTAGGTAAAAAAAATCCAGACATCAGCTTTATGTGGGCGTTCAGCCACCGCTACTACATGTATAGCTTTTTACACCCACCATCCTGACATGGCATCTACAGGTGAAAAAAATGTACACTAGCTCAGTTTACCTCTCAATGTTTTAATCGATACATCAGTATTTTAATCTTACATTAGGAAATTACACTTCAGCTACAAATCAATACCAGACTATGAGGTGGATCCAAGTATTTATGCTTATATTGGAGAAAGTTCCGTCCAGGGCCAGTGCTCAATGCAAGCGCATCCTTCATGTAATGAAGTGGAAAGTAAAGGTGCATCTGAAAAAGACAACAAACCTCTTTTTGTGTGTTTTTTGTGTAAAACATTCCATGCACTGTGTGGGTAAAAAAAGTGTCTGTACTACTGCCACGCTGCGACTATGATTGTTGTTTATGCCGTCACTCCCAGCATGCATCTCTGTGGCAGACTGAAGGCAGTTAAAAGAGACTGTCTTACATTTTGAGGTACGTAAGCGTCTCTGCAACACAAAAGCTCGCAGAGCAAATTATATGCAAACATTACGTGTTAAAAGCTACACACAGAGTGTGATTGATAAATGCGTGACCTATGGTAGAAAAAGAACAGGACTTTAAAATGAACAAGAAAAAGTGACAACTCAGGAATCAGCATGCTTTACGACTGCTAGACTGTGTTTTGTAGAGGGCTGGAGTGAAAAATAAAACTAGTCCTTCTTCTCCATCTATTTTCAGGAATAAGCTTAAAGTGACCACACTGCATGTCCTTCAGAAATTGAAAGCAACAAAAGAGCAACAAGAGCAGATGACATTTTTTTTCTTCATCCAAGTGTGATTGGAAATGCTACATGAAAAATCACATTCAAGGCTGCTTTCATATGCTGCACGCATGCCTGATTACTGCCTGATTCCTTGAATTACCCTAACACCTGCCCTGGTAATAAGTAGAAAATTATGTTTTTCATTTCAAATTAACAAGTATTTTGTGATCACAGTTTTAAAAGATGCAGTGAAAACAAAGATTTTTTTTTGCATGCAAGTGAGAAAATGTTTATTTTTGCAGAAAAATAGGGCCTCACATTTCTTTCTGGGTGCCTGTTGAAGGACTTGGCATTTGATGGTTTAAAACATGTGACCACTTCAAGTCACCACTTTGAACCATCCAATGACTCCACCAGTCATTCCCATATGACCAGAATTCAACGTTACTGATGGGAATTCAAGCCTTAACTTTAAAGTACAAGGTTGGATAGGAAACTGGGCCTCCATGCTGGCTCTTGCTATTGAGAGGAGAGGGCGCTCCATTTTTTTCTCCCCAGTATTTCTGGAGAGAGCCCAAGTCAGTGGCAGATGGCAGCAGGATAAGACTCAGAGAGAACCTGGGGAGAGCTTGGAAGGCGAGCCAGGAAGCGGCAGCTCTCAAGTGCTGAGCTGGTCTGCACTGGATAAAAGGGAGCCGGCCTCCTCCATATGCTGCTCATTGCTATGCCTAATCACGTCGAGGTGCCCGTAGATTCATTGCCATTGTTACTGGAAGGAATTTAGGACAGTTAGAATTAAAATTTAATTTAAAAATTTGAAGGTAAAAGTGTGTGGAATTGTATTTTGAGTAGTAAATATTTTCCGAAATAGTGGTATCAGTGCCACCATATGGAAAACAAAAAAAAGGGGGATCCTTCTTGAGGTCTCTATGACTTTGAGATCCAAGAGGTAAAGGGCATTATCTCCCCCTGAAGAATATAGATTAATATTGATGTTCCCAGCTGAAAAGCTCCCGCAGGAAATATCGAGCGCAGGTCTCCTTCCTTTCATAAGGAGTTGATGAAAGTGGCTCAAATGGGGGGAGCTGCAGAGGCCGACTGGGTGCCCTAGTTCTGCACCCATCCATAATGAACCCCAAGGGCCTTCCAGCCATTCATAGAGGCACCTCCCTCTTGTTGCTCTGTCCCAAGATATCAGTCTTCCTCCCCTCCTCCTTCATTCAACCCCCCCCCTTCCTCCCATCTTTCCATCGCTCTCCGCCCCTCTGATCAATAGCCCTGACCTGTCGATCGTTGTGGCCACAAATCACTTTATTTTCTTTGTCTCCTCCCTCCCTTCCTTTTTTTCCACAGACGTCCCTCCCAGCCAACCAGAAGGAAAAGTCCAACTGATTTTACACCCCCCACCCCCCACACTTTTATCACAGCCCCCCTCTCTCTCTCTCTCTGTTAATAGCTTTGAAAGGTGAATGTAGCATATGATTGTGTTATTTTCAGAAAATCAAAGTGTGGTTTCGACTGCCAACCCACCAACCTGAACTTTTTCTTTGAAGTGCCCCAGAGGACACATGAAGTACACACACACACAGTGAGTGGATGAGGTAAATGTAAGGGGTGCAGAGGAAAAGAAAGTGCCCAACGTACATTCAGATTTATGGGTAGCATCCATGCGCTGCTGGCTTTAGCGTTAGTATTATAGCACCACAGGCCCCCACCAGCCACCGCTGTGGAATTAATTGCCAGTGACGCGAAAGTAGCACAAAAAGTGTCACGCTTTTGCGCTTTTCATTACTGTGCCAGGAGTCTTTCTGTGTGGCTTTGTAATATTTTCTCAGGGAGAGGGAGGGAAGGAGAGAAAGGAAGGAGAAGGAGGAGGAGGAGGGGCGGTGATGATAAGTAATATGGAGCTGACTGGGAGAGTGTTTAGCTCATCTCTGTTCATTTGTCTTCATTTCCTCTCTTTGGAACGCTTAGCCCATCCTGACCCACACCGCTGTAGCTCCACTATATAACAGCTGTGCGCGTGAACACACAAGTGGCTGTGCTGCACCTACACACACACACACACTCTCTCTCTCTCTCTCTCTCTCTAAAGCATGTACAGTATGCAGATCCACACATGTGCGTTAACATTTACAATCAGAGCCAGGGAGTAATATCATACTATGTGAACTAGCCCTGTTTTAGTGTGCCAGTAAAATAAAATGTGAGAAAACAGAAACACACAGACACAATCACACACAGAGGTCCACCAGGGATCAGCAGGAAGTTAGAGAAATAATTGGCAGACTGGCAACTAGGCTTCTAGTTCCCAAATTTGGCAGAACGGTCACCATATTTTATTTGATTGTGATGATGGAATAATAATGGTCCTCACAGTTTATCATGGGGAAATGATACCAAGATTATCTGCATCTCTCTTTGTCACATTCTGAATCTTCACAGGACCTGTATTTCAATAAAATGAGCCAGCTTCAAATAAAAGCATGAGAGCTAGAGATCCATAACAGAGGTTAAGTTTTTTTACCTTACTGTCATGGTTATCTTTCACTTCCAACAACCCGCATCATCCATTAGTCTAATTACCAGTACAGTAAAGTCAGCAGAGAGGGGTTGGAGTTTAAACAGTATAGGTTCATAGATTATAGCTAAAAGGTTGTTAAAATGGCATCAGAGGTGAGCAAGTCTCACAGAAAAATATGTAAGTCAAAAGTGTGACACCTCTGTTTTGTTACAACCTCAAAAATATAGTTGTGAAAAGGCTCTAATTTAAAACAAACCATGAACTTTTCTTTTTTTTCTTTTAACCTAATGATGCAGTGAGAAAAGAGTGACATGAAACAAAACAGTGAGTGAAATACTGCTCAACTTTAAAAGGAAAACAAAAACTAATGGCCACACATGGGACACACGTGTGTGTAACTGGATCATCTACCATTCATTCCAACACAAACCTGTGTTGGTCTTTCTGTCTGCTAGTGTCTGACACACATATTGAGCAAGGGCAAAAAAACATGTTGTCATCTCTGTAGGCACCTGTGTACTGATTCCATAGGTGCATGTGCTAAAAAAGAATTCCTCATTCACCAATGAAGGACAAAGAATCCACACCAAAGCCAAAGAATGTGTTCCTCTGTAAGAGAAAATTGGTTGTCAACAGTGGCAGCCGGGGCAAAAAAATGGTTGACAGTGGTGCAATTTGGTTTCCCTGAGCAACCGGTCAATTGTTACTGTAGATCCCTGCACACATTCATATTGTTCCTTCCCTGCACTCCCGCATGTCTCTGAATGTGGCTTGGCATGCTTGTGGATGTGCTTATCAAATTACAGCACATTCCACTGCATGTTTCCTGCATAATGGAACATTTGTTTTAACGCCCGCTTGCTACCGGTAAATACAGAAGTATGCATTCACTAAGAGCAGACAAGGGGTGAGAGTGTTAGACACTCCACATGGAGGCTTACAAAAGGAGATGTGTAGATATGCAGAAGTGCTTTAGGTATCTAATGCGTGTATATATGACCTTTATAAATCGCCTTTTATTCTCAGTTCACTGTTGAGTGCTGTGGTGAGGTGGAAGAGAAGAAATAAAACAGGGAGATATTCCAATCAGTGTGAGGCAAATGGACTCCATGATGGTACACGTTGTCTGCTCCAATCCAAGCATCTTTACCAGGATAGAAACAGGATGCAATCATATACCAGAAACATATGACTACCCGCAGCTTCATTATGTAATTGAATTTCTTCTGTATGCACAGACAGCATCATCTGTAACAGCAGTCCTTGTCAAACGATAGGTGGCTGACTGCTTCACTGCTGCACATAGCAACACAATAAGATTCACTGTTGGATCTTAAATAGCCTGGTGAGGTGTGTGTATCTTTATACATTTAGTTCATCCCTCTTTCTGGGACCCCCAGAGTCTAGGCTGACTGACTGGACAGCAGCTGGCGGGGATTGAGCGTCTGGTTCAAGGACATTGTAATAGCAGATGTTTGCGGAGACAGTTGGGCTGCCGGTGGCGGCATAAGAAAAGCCCCCGCAAGCCTCATAAAGCATTGGCACACATATTTGAACAAACGTATTCATAAGTGAGTGGATCTGATATAATCTGGGAGATAAATTTAAAAGGTCTGCCGGCCCGACGTGTGCAGTCGTGCTGTTAAATCTGCACTGTACAAGGTTAACTCTGAATCACAGCCTCGGTAATGTGATAACTACATGATAGTTTATAGCTCCCTATTGGAAAGTTAAAAAAAAAGAGCTTTACATCATGGCCAGTGTGTCGCTTGGTTAAAGAAAGGTTTCCGTTTCAAATACTCCACAAACTGCTGGACATGTTTAACTAGGCTTGTTGTGGCTGGTGGTATCACCAGTGACACACTGTGTTAAGTACTCATGCATGAGGAACTCTGAGGGACGTGGTGAGCATTACCTCTGCAGCAGCTTTACTGAGATTAATGAGTGAGTAACATTAACTTTTCTATATACATGAAAATAAACACAGCCACAATTTAAGCTACAGCAGAGAATCCAGTTTTATGCATTGCAAGGACTCCTAAATCTACAGAGACTCAAAAGTTTAGCTACATTTTTCACCCTGATGCATGCTTTTTCCTGCATGCATAAACGAGTAAAACTGAACTATAAAGCCAAGCCTTTCCTCCTCGTAGTTATTATAGCCTGAGGGGAACCAAACAAATCACTAACACCAATACTTGGAGGAGAAATCTCTGTTTCACCCGTATGAAAATATGCCCATTGTTGCCAGATTAGGTTCTTGTTGGAAATCAATCATGGGTGGGATGTGAGCAAACGCAGTGGAAGTGGAAGCATTATGGTATATAGGCGTCTTACTGTATGATTACACACAGTCCTATTGTTGTTGCATGTCTGAATCTTTATTGTGTTAGAAACACACACAATCCTCCATCTTTCTCTCCAATACGCACCCTGTTGTTTGGTTCTCTAAATTCCACCTTTCAGTCACTCTCCCTCTCTATGTTTCTGGCTCGGTATGCTGGTGTGTTACTCAGTTTCTGTGTGTGTGTATGTGTGAAGCCTTCACATCATACAGGACACAGATACTGATTGGCTCACTGACTGACCAATACCTGGGTGATTGGAGGTATACACATGCACACACACAATCTGGGCTGGCAGTTAGCAGCAAACACAATTAGTAGCTGCCACAGTGTTCCCCTTTTCTTTCCAAGCCAATAGTTTTCAGCAAGTGAGAGAGAGAGAGAGAGAGAGAGAGAGAGAGAAAGAGAGAGTGAGAAAGAACTTTTGCACAGTAGGGCTCTTTCAGTGTGAAACACAGGGCAGTGTGTAAATCAATGATAAGTTGCAATTGCAATTGTGGAGAAACTATTGCAAATCAATTGAGATGACCACAGGCTCCAGTGTACACACAACCTCTTTCACACCTAACCTTAGAGTGGTTATAGACTAGCTTGTAGTGTTAAATCAGGCTTGTGTGGATGGAGTAATTGCAAGATAATACTCTTCATTATTCCTACATGTATCATGGAGCATTTAATTTACACAAATGAGCTCTTCATATCTCTTGATTTCATCACCCAGCTCCACAATCAACACCAAGAAATCAATCTGACATTTTTCACAATTTTCCTGACATTATGTGGACTAAACAGTCAATATAACTAAGAAAAAGCAATCAAGAGTTCAATGCATCATAAAAATAATCAGATAAATGTAACCACACACGTTAGCAGCTTATCTCGTCAATGGTGCTTATTTTCAGCGAACCAATCAGATTTGGGGCCTCATCACCCTGGTAACCAAGAAAATGGAGGAAAATCTTGTTCTTGCCATGTCTGTATATGTTATGATATGTTGGCATTAACAAAACAGGGAAGCCTAAAAATGGTGGAAGACTCTCCATCTGAATGTTACACTGTTGAGATATTGTTGTCAAAGAACAAAACCTAGGGGCTGTGTGTGGTCCTGCCAGCACACACACACACACACAGAGCAAATAAAAATGCATGGGGAGAAAACCTTTTTAAGATTATCTTGACTGGAAATGGATGAAAAGGAACCATGAAGCATGACTAGTTTTCTGCAGGAGGGACAAGGCAACTGTAACCAAAGAAGAAGAAAACTTTAGCAAAGTTTGAATCCAAAATAAACACAGTGAGACCGCTGCGGTATATAACAGTTGACTAACAGAGCATTTTCTTTACATCTGTCCATCTACTATACTGCTATCATTATATGCCTCAGCTTGACCTGTTTCTCCATTATTTGGAAACACTCAATGGTCTTGTAGTGATTTAATAGAGAAAAAGCAGAGCCGGAATTACTGCCTATCCTGCTGGAGTAGAAATTAAGATAAAAGCAGGGCTGTACAGAATTAAAGCAGCCGCTGTGTGTGACTTCAGTGACCTTCTGTATTCATCCAGCGAAATACACTATTCAGCAAACTGCCTGTACAGAACAGGGAAGTGTCAGAGTGGATGTAGATTCAGAGCAGAAGGAGCAGAGGCTAAACAAAGTGCTGGATTGAGTTTGCAGTGCAAAGCTCAGGTGTCAGGTAAATTGAGGTCACTCCAACTGGTGAACTTACACTTTCTTGGAAAAAGTGATTCAAGTAGAGTACAAAATTAGCTGTCAAGCTTCAAGCATTAGCAGCTGTAAAAGTTGGTCCCATATGGAAATCATATTACAAATCTTTATCCTGTCATGATTTATGTGGTGTGCATTTCCCACTGGGGTTTCAGAGTAAGGGCACAATCAAGGATGGCAGTTGAGCCTTAGCTCTTTTATAAGCACTATGTTTCTTCAAGCTTAGGAAGGGGAGACTCTCACATACACAATGGTGTAACACTCCACTACTGTGCCCTGTAGCGAGATGGAGAGCAGGATGTTGCCTCCATGTCCAGTGGAGCCTTGACTGCTGTGTGTGTTTTTCTGTGTGAGTGGACGCACATCTCTGTGTGTGTGTGTGTGTGTGTGAGGGTGCGTATGATCCCATTTTTGCCTCAAGACAATATCCAAGGCTGGCTTCTCTTTCTGTGTGTGTGTCTGTGTGTGTGTGTATAAATGGTCTGTGCAGCCAATGGAACAGAGTGAAAACCTACCGCTGATCCATCCTCTGCAGGAAACACAAACAAGTGTGCAACAACATGTGAGCACCTGCAGGTTGTGTGGTACCTGTTCGAGGCAAATTCCCAATGATGGGTGTATTTTATTTGAGAAAAATGTGTGTGTGTGTGTGTGTATGTGAGGTGTTTTCCAAAGACAAGGTACAAGTAAAGTATGAACAAAACAAACTAAAACTGGTTTTAATTTACTTCGTTACCATGCAATACCTCTCCATCTTCGTCAACATGTGTGTCAAACTAAAAATCTAATCACAAACACAACACTATGACAACAAAACATGATTTGTTCACAGACTGTGGTTTTCCCCTCTCTCTGCTTATTCTGTCCCCTTTTTCCTCTGGGGGCTTATCTATCACGCTGTACACCAGCCAATTTATATGGAAAACACTTTTAATGTGCAGAGACAAACACATCTCCTGCAAACAACATGCCATTCGGAATCGTGCGGCACACATGTTTCATCAATTAAAAGCTTATTTTTGGCTGAGCGATTTAGCATCTCCCAATGTTAAACACATATGGAAAGACAGATAAATGCTTCTCTTTGTCTCGGCCTCGCAGACGCTCTCCACGCTCGTTCTGCAGCCCATCTTCCCTATTCTACCTTTGGGAACAGAGTGGGAAGAGAGAGAGAAAGAGAGAGGGCACGAGGAAGGCATTCATTTCTGAATCATCATCATCATCATCATCATCATCGACTCACCCGCATGATATGTTTACTCCTGGAGGGCAAGCTAATGATCCTCAGCCTGAATGACATATGTCTGAGGCCGATTAGGACGCCGCATCCTGACAACATATCAACGGGGATCATGTCAGGCTGAATTAGTTCAGCTGCTCTTAGGTGGGCTGCAGACTGTAGTTTGGTAAGTGAGACAGGTGGTATTGTACCTCAAGCATGACTCCGTGGTTGGTCACATGCAAAATGAACCCTGGATGTCGATAAACATTCTCAGTCATCCAGGTCATTTTCATTCATCCTCTAACACATATAAACTGTTTCCCCACCAAAAGTTAGAACTGATGAAGCTGCTTGGAGGAGCAGCAACACATCTTCAAGAAAACTCTATAAGTCCAGACGCCTCGCTTCAACCTTCTGAACCCTGGAAACAAATGTGTGTGTTTTTGTGCTTGTTGCACAGACATTCCGTGCTGCCTGTAAACCTCACTGAGCAATGTGCTTTTTAAAAATCCTTCATTTCAGTTTTGATTTTGAGCCTCTTTGGCTCAGAAAAAACACTGCAGCATGTTTGTCTCCTCACCAGCTTTTTGTTTTCTTTTCATATGCAGTGCTGCTATCTCACGCTGTCTTCAATCTCCCCCTTATAAGCTCCTTCCAAGTTCACAAACTGCAAATATGACTTGCCACCAATTCAAGTTCCTCTGGATATAACAGCAAGATGGACCGTGTGACTTACAGGCTGTTTTATTTTGAAAGGTAGGACATATGCAGCAGAAAAAAACTGAAAAATGTCTACGTAGCTTTTAATGTTTTGTTCACTTCCCTTTCTAATGTGGTGTACACATCCAGGGATATAAAAATATACAAAAAATAATACTAGAGTCAGCACACTATAGAGTGTTATCATGCATTTTCTGTACTCTCATCATCATAAACATTATATCTCTGCAGCTTGGAAATCATAGTAAATTCCATCTGTATGAGTCATATTAAACCACTTTGTCGGCTCGTTCAACTTGTAATTATGGTATCTTCAAAAGCACTTGAAGGCAGAATAAGGTGACAGCAGTAGGTGGGTTTGCCACAGCTAAACTAGGCAAAACGTGTGGAGAGGAAGCCAGAACATTTACGGCAAGCAGCCTTGAAATTTAGATTGTATCAGATTCTTCTTCTATTCTTCTTTTTTTTTTTTCATTTAATGGAGTGCCAGGCTGCATTAAGTAAAATCACTTATGCTAAATGTAGAGTTATTCATATGCTAAATGGTTGCTAGGTATGTATTTTCACCAGCCTAAATTTATGGATATCTGTGTAGTAAAGATATGAAAAGTAACAATTGCTTCCAATTGGAAATAGAATGCAAGGGCCTTCATGCCTGTTATGCATGCAGCTTGTTTTTAATTTCCTTCACAACAGCAGGACATACAAAGAAGTCAGCTGGAGTGTGAGTGTGTCTGTGTGTCACCTCTGGTGGGAGTAGCCAGATAGATTTTTTTTTTTACTGAACAATCAACAGAAGGTGATGAAATTGTTAAGTGCATTACAGCAACACCGAACTGACAGCATTTAATACTGCTCTGGTCCGTTGACGATTTCTGCTGTAATAATATCACCGTCATTTCATGAAAAGAATTTCCCCATAGAACAGTGCTTAAGCTGCAACATATAAAATGTAATTGCTAATAATCAGTACCAAAACAGATTCACGCCAATATTCTCAGGAGTCTGAATCCCTTTTAATCATGCATAAGACAACAAAGCACAGTTTAAGGGTATATTAAATGAGCCCAGCTGAAGCTATTGTTGTTTATTAGGATTTAATTTTTTTAAGTTCATTTGTTAATAAAACAGCTTTCACTCAAATTGCAAACAACTGCGATGTAGCAAATGGCGACATCCCAGATGAGTCTCATCACTGTGTCGGCATATAAACATCATTTCCAGCTCTGCATTGATGTCTCTACTTGATGCAATTAGCATTAGCATGCTTTGTGCAAATTTCACTTCAGCACCTCTCAGTGTCAATCAGCTGGCTTTAGCTTGTTTGTAACTGTGCATGGCTTCAAAAGGGGCGGGGCAAATAGGCTAAAAGAAGCTAAAAGCTGCACATTCATACCCCATTTATTTTTAAATATACCTATCACTCCATCCACTTATCCTCTCGCAGCCATGTTTCTCTCTTATTCCCATCACTGGTCCCTGGGCTGAAATGCTAAAAACAATAACAGGGAATGCACCTGCATGGGCCATCCAGAGGCCACATGATGATGCAGACTCTTGACTGAGATGTGTGTGTGTGTGTGTGTGTGTTTTGTGGATGGTGGAAGAGGCAGTGGAAAGGTCGTCATGAATAGTGCATTAGGGTGGGTGGGGTCAGGCTCTGTCCATCACCTTACTGCAGATGATCCGCAGCTGGTTTTGTGTGGAGGGTTTGTGACTGGTCAGACACTAATGTGCGCACGTGAGTGAATCTGGGAAAAACGATCTCCTCCATATTCATGATTTAACCTTACTCATATGTATTCAGCTCCATATGAAACCCTTTACATCCTGGTAATTGGACTGGAAATAATGGTAGGAGACATGGGGGTGGAAGTCTGACCTTTGACCCTCACTTTGTGTGTATGCGTGTGTGTGTGTATCTGTGTCAAAGGAGGGTCGAGCTCAAATAAAGAGCCTTGATCAGTGCAGATAGTTTGAATGGATGCACTGATTACAAAAACATTTTACAGGGATACAACACAGATGGCTTCAATAACAAAATAATTCTCCTTGCTGCCCTGCCGATTACCTTTCAGTCAAGCTTCATCATTGAACACACACAGGCAGCGCCAAGAACAGAACAGAAGCACATATCTGGCAGTTTTTTCAGCCTAATATATTCTGCTTTTCACTGATGGTTATTTAATAGCAAAATCAAGAACACAATGGCGAAGATCCTTTACTAAAATGAACCGAAGCAAAGCAGGGCTGAGACCCACGTCAGCAAAAATATAAAAGAAGCAAATAATGAAATAAAACAAAATCATTAAGAGTGTTTTTCTTTGGTTTTGTGGACGAGCTCATCAATATGCAGAGCCAAATATTTATTTTGTTTCAGGTTGTGTGTAATTAGGTGTGACAGCAGAATGAGAGCTACAAAATAACACAATTTGCAATTGGACACTGCTTGTAAAAATATTCAGTTATTTTAACAGTGGATGTAGTGACAAGAAATACGTAAAAAAGAGCTACAAGTGACTATACAAAACATTGTTTTTAACCACAAAGGGTTACAGTATTTTGCGGTCTTGAAGGGGAACACCACTGTTTTCATGTCAAGTTGATTTATTAGTAACATTATGTGAAAACAGCTGTATAAAGTCCACTGTGCCTCAATAAGAGCTTTGTGAAGTCTGACAAAATAAGCCTAATGATGTCATCCGGGTTGGACATTTAATGGTTCTGTTGAGATGCATTATGGGAAACTCAGGTTCCAGGAAATCTCTCTCTCTCTACACACACACACACACACACACATATGTGTCTTCTTTCAATTGCCTTGAAAATCCAAGCATTGCTTCCTCCACAATTTATAGGAGTGGCAATAAATAATGGATATGATCATCAGTAAAGAAATGTATATATCAGTGGTATAAACATTCCAGCTTAGATAAAGAGCCAACTGCCACTGTAAGTGCAGGGTATCACACAGACCCATCCGTCTGTTGTTTTCTAATATACCGACCAGCTAAGTGTCAGTAAGCTGAGAAAACATGTCCGATAGTGTGTTGGACCGAGTTATTATCACCCAAGGTACAAGAACAGGCAGTACCAACTTCTAATGTCTCCACACATACACACACACTCCACCTGTACACACCTCATCCATTCCGTCTTTTTCCTCCACTCTTTTGACACTTCAGTCTTTTATTATTAATCTTTACACCAATTCTCTCCTCAATCACAGCTCCTCCAGTCTTCTCTCTCTCATACACACACACATGTTTCAATAATTGATATATTTCCCAGGTCTCTGCCTAAAAATACTTTGATTAGCTCTGTGTTATTTGCACTGCATTTTCCTCATGAGTCACACATCCAGACTTGAGGCTGAACTGGAGGAACTTGGAACAGGATTTCATACCAGGCACACAAACACACACAGACACACACACACACATTAATCCTTGACTCTGTGGAGGTGAGAGAGAAACAAAAAAAATGAAGGCCTCAGGTAGACTTACAATATTGCACCTGTGGTATTAATAACACCACACTTCCTGCTCAGTATTGAACCCCTGTTGGGCGCTCAGGCGGCAGCATATGGCCCCACCAACACCAAAACACATATAAAGCCAATGAGACTCTGTATCAGCTTATGTAATGCAGTAGCAATCGTGCATAATCCTTGAATATCCTTGAGTACTTATCCCACTCAGGACAATTGGGGGGGGGGTTATAAGCTACAGAAAGCTCAACTTGTGACCCAGCAGGTACAAAAACACTGGGCCCCAGACACCACAAGCCTCTTTATCAAGTGTTATTGGCATGGTGAATGTTTAAACTTTGAGCTGAAGAGAAAAGGCAAACATTTTCCCAAAAACTAAATTAAGCAGGGGGATGATGAAACGCCTGTGACGATGTTTGCTTCTTTTGCAGGAGGCTTTGATTTTTTTTAATAGGTGCTATTTCAAAACTATGGAGACACAGCACAATTAAGACTAGGGTGTGAGTTTGTATTGTGTGAAGGTGCCTCCTTGTCACCTCTGTGTGCTAAAAATAAAAAAACCTAAAAATGATCAAAAGACCCCAGGAGTTAAAGCTTCTGTAAGCTGCTAAAGTGAAAAAACTGAGCATTAAAGGAGAAAAGCCTCTGTTGACTTTAAACTTTTTGAAGGTGAATATAAATCATAAAGCCATATATTTATAATGTGATGCAAATATCCTCAAAAAACTATTCAGCTACCTATAAGCATTATGTTTAGAGACACAACATACAGCATACTGTAGCCTTTACATTTTAGCACACAGTCAGCTGCTGCTGAGAATGAACCAAAAACGAAACGTTTATTTAAATACTTTATGTGAAAGTGCGACAGTTTTGTTGATGTCCTACAACATTGATGTCCACAGGTGGTGTTACATTTCCTGTCTCCACCTAATTACTTTTAACTATACAAGATATCCAGGGGTGCAGTTGAGATGGTAAATAGCACCAGGACAATTAAATTTTTATTACAAAGAGCAAAGGTGTGATTACATTACAGAGAGCTCCAATTAGTGCCTTATCTTACTCCAACAGTTTAAAGTTGCATATCTGCGTGGAATACACTACGAGGTGTGTGTGAATCTGTGCTACCTTCCACTCACAATCTCTGAATGTAGATGGCGAGTGTGTCTGTTTGTGTGCGTTCCTTGAGGCACAGAGCATAGAAATCATGATCCTTATAGTCTCTGCTCACTGATACCGCCTCTGGTCATAGCGTCCCCAAGTGCAGATTCCCACTGTATGTGCTAATAGTAAAGCGACTGCTTTAAAAGAGTGTAATACATCTCAGAGTTCCCAAGTGTGAGGCGAAGCTCAGCGAGATGACACCACCTGAGTTATGGCTTCACTTCCCACCTGGGCCTACATATGTTTACGCTCAGAGTAGAAGTAAAGCTGGGTGAAATAAAAGAGAAATTTCACTGCAAACATGATGACGCATCTTGATGTTGGAATATACAGTAGGTCGCATATGTTACCTCCATCTGTGAAACAGACTCATTTAGAGCCCTCTGCTCACATATTCGCCTTCAATTACAATAACTGATAATATTAAGAATTAGCTGCAATCTTTACATGGGAACTTAAAAGAGCTGTGCAGTGAGAGGGAGAGGGAGAGGGAGCGTGCCTGATGAGATGTCATGGTAGAATACGTGACAATATGCATCATTTCAGCTGTGGTGTGAAATGACATTAAAACTACAGCGATCATCTTGGATTTCAGTGTAGGGCAGAAAACAAGGAGAAAACAAGAAGGAAACATCATGTTAGGATAAAGGCTTGATGATGTCTGTGAGATGCAGTGGGAAAGGTTTCCACATAAAACCCAGTGTACTACCACTGTACGGCAACAAAAAGTACACTTATTGTCTGATGTTGTCTGTCGATCAGGGGTTGCATTTAGTAATTAACAGCTCAAATAGATGGGAATTTGTTCAAAATAATGTATGTATGCATGAGCACAGAGCATTAACACAGCTGTTTGCATCGGGACATTTTCAGCACTGTCAAATTCAGCTTTATCTACCACGGTCTGTATTTGCTGCCGTCTTATATGAAGCATCTTCTGCTGCGACCCGAATGATCTTTACTCATCTGAAAGGTTTCTCATCCAAAATACCACAAAATAAAAATCTCACACCTCTGCCATAGCTTACAAGAGCAAACAAAAAAAAAAGATGTAAAATATTTAAACAAGGATGTGCGAATAAATCTGCAAGCCTATATCTCGCTTAAATAATACATCTCCCTGAAGCCTCCCGAGAAACAACACAAATCAAAAACAGAGGAAGGGACTAGAGAGATAGAAGCAGGAGCTTAGGTACAGGTTTTTCATCCCATCTGCACAGCATTTTTTTTAAAGGATAGCAAAAGGCATTACTCTGATAATCCTGTTTTTCATTATGTGCAATATTAGCTGTTTAATCTAGATTGAAAGCCTTTTCCTAAATAAAGAGAGCTGCTAAAAAATTTAACTAACTGACAGCTCTGCTGTAACTGTGTGCTGCGTATAGTTCAGAGCAGTGTGCTCGGGATAAAGTGAAGTGTGTGATGTCTCTGCTGATTTCTCTCCTGGCTCATTAAAACTTGATGAACCTGAACACTCCCTTTAAAAGCAGCAGCGGCTCTTTGACAGAGCAGGGCTTGCCTCTGTCCATTAGCATAATGTGTTCAGTGATAGAAAAGGGCAAGGAGACAGGATTTAAGGCACCTTTATGCTCACTAATCAAGAAGCTTAGATTTTTTTGCAGTAGCTTTCTTTTCTAGGCATCTTCAGTGCTTTGCAATACCAAAAAACAGTGTTTATATGTATTGAGGCTCATACCCACAGAACTATGTCAACAAACTGTGCAGCTTCCCTTTGCTGTGTCTTTCAGCCCATTGTTTTGGCCTAAAGATCCATGATGTAACTCTTAAATGTTGTCATCTGTGTTGGTTCAAACACGCCTTTAGCAGAGTTGGAAGAAGAAGAAGCTTTAAATTTTAAATTCTCGTCTAATGACAAAAAAGACTGATGTAGGTTTTTTTTAACAGAGATTGAGAGCATTTCCTGCTATTTCGTATTAATGAAGCTCCTTAGATTACCTGGTTCTATCTGTTCTACCTGATGTTGTAGTTCAGTATAAGATACCCAATTGTTCTTCTGTTTCCTGCAAGAAAAACATGTCATTTTATGCGTGACAGCAGACTTTTCCCCAGAGTTTGGAACAACAAAGAAAAAAAAAGCTTCTAAGATTAGATATAGACTGAATAATTCACTGCATAAACTCAGTGGACTATATGGGGTGAAACAGAGATGAAGTTATAAGAAAATGTTGCAGATTGTGACTTTTAAAAAATTAAAATGTTTCGCAATGCTGCATCTCGGAGAGTTAAATATGCATGTAGTTTGGATGTGCTAGAGATGCCCAAAAAAGGCCACTACATGATTAAAGGATAGATGTATGAAAATTGGAATATCCATTCTCATTTACTGTGCAAACAGCTGATCAGAAATATTGTAATTTTAAAAAAAAAATATTTAGTGCATATTATCAGTTTTAAAGGGAAGGGTTTGTTTGATTTTGTTTACTTTTGCTGGTTTAGATGAAGTGAAGAGAAAAGTTTAGAAACATATTTACATCATGGTTAATATTGTTAGTACTCTGAGCTCTTCTGCACTGTAATTTGTTTCTCTGCAGACAATCTCTGCACATGCTCCGTTGCTAGGGCGATGATGTCACTGAAGATTAAAGGCATAGAATGTTTCCTTTGATGACATCATAAAATGACAGTTATCATGTGACTTAGAGGTATAAGTGCAAGTCCCTAACTGTATCATAGAAACAATTGCACTAGGAGTCAACACGGCATTTAGCTGCATTACTTGGAACACGTACACATACTGCTGGAAGATTGTTTTGGAAAAGAAAACAGGATGTCGATGACTGATCTTTTTCAAGTTGGAAGCACTCTTCAGGAATCCCACAGGATTGAAAAAGTCCTGGGTGAAGGTGGTTTTGGTGTTGTGGCCCAATGCCGCAATACAAAAACGAACATGCAAGAAGCCGTCAAGATAAACAGGGGAGACAAAGAAAACGTAAAGCTGGCACAATATGAGATGGAAATGTTAAGACATCTCTCCTCCCTGGATCCAGATACCTGCAACATTGTTAGGTTTCATGGGTTTTTTGTCCACGAGGACAATGTTTGTCTTCGTTTTGAGCTCCTCGATCAAAACCTGGATGACTATATATGTGAGCAGGGCCCTATTCCGCTAGCTGAGATTAAGTCCATTTTGTATCAGCTGGCCACAGCTCTGGTTCACTTGCAGTCAGTTGGGATTATACATGCAGATCTGAAATCCCTAAATGTCATGGTTGTGGACAGCTTTGATAAACCAATCAAAGTCAAAGTCATTGACTTCGGTCTGGCACAGCTTTCGTCATCGACCACATACGATTCCCCTGTACAAACATTCTGGTACCAGGCACCAGAGGTGATCGTGGAAGCTCCGTTTAATGAAGCAATTGACATGTGGACACTTGGTGTGATAGCTGTGGACCTGGCACTTGGAGCATCACCATATCCCGGGGATGACCCCTATGATGTTATGAGATTCATAATAGAAACTCAGGGCCAGCCAGCAGACCACATCCTGGATTGTGGGGCAGCAACCAATTGCTACTTCCAACACCAAACAGACAGCGAACAGCGGTGGAGATTCAAGACATGTGACGAGTTCAGCAATGAGTATGACTATTGTTCTAAAGAGACAAGGTATTACAAACTCAGCTGCCTTGATGACATTGGAGATATGATGGCAAAGAGGGATGGATACCACCCTGACCAGTCTCTGCTGGTCCAGCTTATCAAGGAGATGCTGCAGCTAGATCCTGATAAGCGTATTAAGCCTTCAGAGGTGTTAAAGCACCCATTTTTATCAACAAGCCACCCTCCTTCCGCCATAGCAGACACCAGCGATGAGCAGCCTCTCTGGTACCACGTTGAAAAATCAGAGATGGCTTCACACAGTGTACCAGATTCAGTTGAGTCCTTGGTTACACTGTTTCAAATCAGGCAAGAAGACAACTCAGCTGCAGACAGTGGAAAAAGTTCAGTTATCTCTTTGGCTGATCTTTTCAAGGACCACCAAGAAGACTACTCCATAAAAAACCAGGAAGACATCGGCATTACTACGAGAGGCAGTTCAGAAGAAATTCCATTCATCCGCTGGGATGAGATGTTTAGAGACTACCAAGGAATTGATTTTGAGCTGCTTCTAAGAGAAGAACAGCGAGCCAGGTGTTGTAGTAAATGTACCAGAAGGCATCATGGATGTTCAGATGTAGCTCCAGCTATACCCCAAGACAGCGAAGATCTGTCTGTCTGCACAGACATACCACAAGGCCAGCAAGAACAAGAAAACTCTGGATCGTTTAGGCGTGTCATAACTACAGTCATGAACATCATCTGTAATACCTCCAACATCAAAAAAACAAAAAAAAACAAATAAAATACTTTAAAATATAATTTTAAAGAGGTTTGATGGTCATCATTTACTAGGACTATATAAAGTGTATAAAGTGTCTTTAAATAACAGTATTGAACTGTTTATGAAATCATTATATACTGCAAAAAACAAAACAACAAAAACAAAAAACACAAATATAGCAATGCTCATTCCCCTCTTACTCCTTTTTCTTAGTGATGTGATTCAGCATTGTCTTTACAGATTCTTGCTCATGAGCTTGGTTTAAAACTCATAATTAGGTTTGTTTCTAGTCGGGCTTCATATTGAAGCACATTTAGAGGCTCTTGCTTGAACATCAGCTTTTTTTCACATGTATACCAAATGTTTGCAAAATTCAACTTCATGGAGACTCAGTGAGATCCCCTTAAAGACACCCGCAGATCCCCACCAAAGCTTCCTCCAAGCAGGCCCGGAATTGGAGCATAACTCACCGTGTATCATTGTTTACTCCATATGTGCTAGTGTATACAGCGAAAAAGTCAATTCAGAGCTGGTTTGGGTTTGCATAGAAAATGTATTTGTTCGGCAAGCAGCAGGGAAAGACGACTTTCAGCTCATACTTAAGTTGGCTTTATGGTGCATCCTTCGACAAACACCAATTCCTGTTTGTTTACCTGCATCGGCTGAGGGTGTGCTGATGCATATTAATGGCAGTGTGTGTGTGTGTGTGTGCTTATATGTGATCATGTGTATTCAGTCCCTGGAGCTAGCAGTTTCCTATCTGCAAGCCCATATCTCATCTTCTGCAGGAGGACTACTGTGACCAATCTAACACTGCCCCAGGAGCAGAAAAAGTGTGTGTGCATGTGTGTGTGTGTATTGGCTGCCATCTGCCCCTGTCACTGGCCTGCTTCACTATAGCAGCTCCTGACCTACACGGCCGTCTCTAACAGGACGCTGAACCTGGCTGCCATCCCTAACAGCTCCGGTTCATAGCCTCTCCAGACGGGCTCGACAAGGAGAAGAAAAATAGCAAAGAACTCTGTTATCTGATTGAAAGACAAAAATAGGGAGCTTCACATCATCACCCAAACCAATCCCTGTTCCTCTCAGCTATAATGGAACTGGTTGGGGGGGAGGGTGGGGAAGTGATTGAATCGTAGCGTGGCATCAGATGAACCCAGCATGGTGCTGAGGTAATTGCACATTCTTTTTTTCGCCCCCTTTGGTGCTTCTGCTCACACATAAAAGTCTCATTTTGAACAAGAGGAAATATATTGCCTCTCGGGGATTGATGAGTGGTACATGGACGCTTGAAGCCTGTGAATAAACCCCACCCCCTTGTAGACATAAATGCAGTGACCACACGCTGAGTGTAAATCCAACACGGAAACACACTTCAATGGCTGAGTCACTTAGAAATGCAGATAGGTGCTGCGCAGTGATTGGCTTGATGGAGCTGATTTTCATCCTTTTAATGAAAGTCATTCACTGATGTGGGCCTTTGATTCGACAGAGAAGTGGACAGCTGAGCTGCTGACGGAGCAGAGCACTCTGAAACACCTCAGAAACAGGGAACAGGAATCTCTGAGAAGCACCAACTGGAAAACCAGTTTTAATTAAATTTCTCTATCTGCTTCTGAAAACACACACACACACTCTTGCACTAAAGGTGCTAAGTCCTCCCCCCAGGCTGACAAGCCCTCAGCGCCAGGGCAAAGGGGAAGGGATTTCTGGAAGATGGAGGAAGAGGAGGGGGAAGGGAGATAAATCAAAGCCGAATTTCAGTTCGTGTCAGATGATAACTTAATAGTTCAGTATGCAGTTTGGTAGAAGTGTTGGTATTTAGGTTGTTCCCCAACCCTAATGCCCTCACTCTTAAAGTCTAAATGATATCCCTCCATCTTTATTTTCTTTCCTCAGGTCCTTTCCTTCCTTCTTTCTCCCCATTTCCATGTATTGTCCTGTTCACTTCGCTTTAGATTTTTTTCCCTGATTGATTTTCAGACTTTTACAAAAGTGTTTTTCTTTTATTGTTTTGTTACTATTGAGCCATCTACCCCTGACCTCTGTTATTATACCACAATCTATACTTCCTCTAAGCAAAGGCCAGCCAGTAATATGAAGCATAATATATATTATTAGAAACATACTCCAATATGTGACTTGTGGAAATTCTGACCTCTATGTTGAGACCTATTCACACTCAGCTTTGGCGAACAACTGCACATGAGTCTGATGTGACCCTTCCACGCTCTCTGTATGCAGATAAATACTAGCATCATTTGGCAAGCATTGACTAAAGTAACTATCACACATATCCTGCTGTCATAACGTAGAGTCATATGAAAAATCAACACCATAAATATGTGTCTTCATGTCATAGATAATTTAGAATTATATCAAGTTTTTTTTCCTAAAGAATTGCAGCTGTTGTCCCTCTCTCTCTCTTTGGAGATGCACATATGGATCCTGCTGCTGGCAAAGGAAAGACAAAGCAAACTGTTACTTCATCCTAATATCCTGGCTTCCGTGGTCTGATTGGATCCACGTGTGACACCAGGTGTGAACACTGGCCTAAAGTCGCTGGATCCAACCACAAAACCCTCCTTTCCTTCTTCACTTGCGAACCTTCAGTGAGCCTTTAAACCAGGCTTAGAGTGACTGCCGCAGCAGCACTGGTACCTCTCCACGCCCCCATTTCCTCCTGACAAATCATGCATGAACTGCATCCACTGAATTAGACACACTTAGTATTCATCCGTGCTTTGTGTAACATTTAGTGCAGAGTGCAGACCACAAAAAAAAACAGTTGAAGGTTGTAGTCACAGTTGGGGGCAGTTTAGAGTCAGTGTGTGTATGTATGTGTGTGTCTTGGGATTTAGTCTGTTAGTGTGCCTGTGCTGTGTATTCTAGCAGCATAAAGACAAGGCAGCAACACACAGCAGAAAAAAAATCACTCCCACTGTAATTTTGTCACTAACAGCTGATTAAACACCGATTTAACCCATCAGGCAATGCCTAAAAAAATCAGGAAGCAATCCTTCTAATGACTGTGTCCATTAAATCCTGCTGATAAAGTGCAGTTGTAGAGCAATCTGTCACTTAATCTAAAAAAAAACACTAAAATTGAGCAATGCAGTGTAATTTTAATCTTTATACTTAAACTTTAGATGTGAGAAGTAACTGATTTGTAAGTGTGAGAATAAGTTTTTTGCAGTGCAGTGACAGGAGACAGCTGTGGGAGATAAGAGCTGTCTGACACCAGTGGGAAATGTCACAGCTAATACATATCACATGTGGAGAAACTCACACTGGACGCCTTGTTTCCTGCAAGACTGTGAGTGTGTGCGTGTGCAAGTGTGTGCATGAGCTCACTTGCAATGAAATTCCACATGTGTGCAGCACATGTTGCGTGCACATCTCATGAACTTGAATGCCTTGCTGTTATTTGATACACAACCCACTGAGCTACATTTCAAGAAAGGCGCACACATAAAGTGCCTCCCTCGTTTGTCAGGAACATTAATAAAAAAGTGGAGCAACAGACGCACAATTCTTCATGCTTCAGGTGCTACAAATACACATAAAATGTTATGTCATGGGATATAGTTTTTAAACTTATTTAAAAGGCTTCTCTGGTGATTTATTATTGCACTGTAATAAAAGCGGGGGTTCACAGGAGAGGGATTTATAAAGCAAATGGTCACAGCTGCAGCAGCAGACAGTGCTGTACTCAAAGCTCAAAGTCCAGGATTCCTGCATTACCCACAATGCATTGCATCCTTACTGGTAAGTGAAGCCAAGATATCTTATGGGCGCTTCCTCCTGGAAAAAAAAAAAAACAAGACGCCATCTTGGAACCTCAGTAAAGATGAAGCTGCCATACACCCACCCACTATGGCCGTGAGTCAACTTTGTGCATTGGCTTGGCTGCTCCATCGGCTGCTGACCACAATGTGGTAAACACATCACAAAGTCTAACCTAAATGGCCTTTAACCATCGCTCAAATTTATTTCAATTTTTAGGGAGTACTATTAGTTTTTAGTTGGGTCTTTGTCCCATCCACTAACATGGAGGAGGCGGGGTTTATGAGCTATACAGCAGCTAGCCACCAGGGGGCAATCCAGATGTTTTCAACTCACTTTCAGAGAGGCGTCATGTCGTTTGTCTTTAGTTAGGCTACAAAATGCTACAGCACATGGCATGAAAACCGATCCTGATGACTAAAACTGCTGTACCACTATAAAACCTTTAAATGTACCTGATATTTAATGTGGGAAAAGTGGGAACTAAAATTATACACTGTAGTTTGTACAGTGTAACCTTTAACCATGACCTTAAAGGGGACTGAAGCAAACATTCATTGACAGTAAATGAAGCAATATCCTCAAGTTACACACATAGCACCACACACACACACACACACAGGGTGTTTGCCTTCAGTGACACCAACCCCTAATTACGGAGTTACAGAGTGTACTGTGGTGCATGAAACTCCAGTCGAAAAACAAGCTCAACTGAGCGAGCGCAGAGCAGATACACACACACACACACCAGCCTGTCTGCTGGCTTATTATGGGAAACCTTTGACATTTTTCATAGGACTTTCTGTTTGTGTGCTCATCACATCGTGTGAGTGCGTTCACACAACATAAAACCAACCCAAATTACAGTGCTGCACACAGACACAGTGCACACAAGTGCAATGAGGAAAACACACAAAAACTGCCATCTCTCTCTCTCTCTCTCTCTCTCTCTCTCAAGAAGCACAACACAACAGCTAAACTGTTCAAATTATCCTAAATTCTTCATTCTGTTTCTTTTTCTTCTTCGTTCTCTCTCTTATTATGGAAATGAGCGAGCAGGCAGACGCGCAAGGTTGTTGGAATACTAAGCACCACTCTGTGTTTGTTCTCTCCTGTACACACAAACTCTCAGAGGTGCATGGCTAAAAAACTGAGGGCGATTTAATGTAATGATGAGTTTACGGGAGGTAAACAAAAAAATATATATAAAAACAAAGGTTGTTGCTTTGGGGGAAAATTAATTCTCCTGATTTTACCACCAGTACACAAAACGGCATCCAGACACCCATACAGAGCCATGGCCTTAGAGGTTGTAGTTTATTCCTTTTACATATGCCTTAAGTCAATACCACTGACTTTTTCTTATTCCTGCCTCGTACGAGATGGTGTTTCAGCCTCTGCTGTGTGCTCACACTGACCAGTAGAGGTAAAATCCTGCAATCCCCGATTCAGCATTCTGTCAGCTAACATTTCTAAACTCACATAGAGCCTTAGCGACTCTAACATCAGAGTAAACAGCATAATTTGTCTTTATTTCCAACCATGCCTCCAGCTTGCTGTGTAACATACAGTATAATATGTTGGATCCTTGCAGCACAGTGTATATGTATTTATTTATATCTGTATTTTTATACTTTACTTTACAGGGAGTGTAAAGGCCATACAGAAACATTCAAATAACAGAGATTTACAGTCTTTTTCTTTAAATGCCCTCTTTTGTCTCAATATCTTCTGCCCTCTGTCTCGCTCTCTACTATCATAAATCTTATTAAAGCTCAGCGAGGGCAGCGATCAACACGCTGCACAGACACACACAAACCAAAGCACGACTTGATGAAATCCCCATTTCTGTGTGGTGTGTGTGACTCAGTATTGTGAGAAAAAAAAAAAAAAAAAATCTAACAGTGGTAAATGGTGTCACTGACATGCTGCCAGGCCATGTGTCAGTGTGTTCTAATTGTGTCCAGTGGAGCAGAACACATATATTCAACTCATACACACAGATTTGTGTTGACGTCAGGGCTCCCAAGTCCAGAAGTCAAATGAAAGCGGATGACGACAACAAATGTAGACAAGATGCCACCCGCTGTGTGTGTGTGTGTTAGCTGGGTGGGTGAGATTTCCTACTCCCTGCAGATGGAGCAACCATACGAGCAGTAAAATATGAATAGAGTGTTTACCGGGATTCATTGATTTAGTTCACAAGTAGTCGTACATGTGGTTACCATGACAACTTCTGATAAATGTGCTGCTACACAAAACAAATAAACAAATATCTCTGCTTACGGTTTGAAAAACTGAGAAAAGAGATCAGCTCATTCTCAAATCTTGAGTGTGTGTGTTTATGTGTGCGTTTGTGTGTATTTGTGTGTCAGGGTCATGCAAAGGTTGGGATGTTCTGAATGAATAGTTTCCTGGCTTGTCTGTGTATGAGTCTCCTAGGAACACACATATACCTCCTAACTGAACACAAAGAGCAAAGACAAACGAACATCCCCACTGCACATACACACAGACTTGGATAAAAGTTGAAATAAACTCAGATGTGCCTGTAATGTGTGTGCTGGGAGTGTGTGTGTGTTGATGCACACATCCTGAAGTTCAGCTGCAATCTGTAAACAATGTTTCTGGCTGAGTGAAGAAAAACAAGAAGCAAGGGGTGAAATGTTCAGGAGAGTACGAGCGATTGTGTATGTGTGCAACTGACAGAACAAGAGAGCATGAACTGCAGATGTCTGACTCTCACAGCAGCCCTCGCTTCTGCAGAAGACGTGTAGTATCTGTGTGAACAGTGTGTATATTGTCGGCGGCGAGCAAAACACTTCTGTTACTTGCATTTCTTTTACGAGGAAAACACTGAGTGTTATGGAGGACTCTTGTTAATAGGAGGATATAACAGCGCAATGTTGTTCAGAAACACATTGACACGGCAAGCTACTTATTTTTTCATCTAATTAACAACCTGACAATGAAAATTCATTGCATTGGTTACACTTCCCAGTGCGGTTATTTTCTGACATCGCCACCCAACAATTAAATGAGCGCCTGCCCATCACTGCTTAAAGTGGAACGATTGCTCGGCCCTGATTTAAAATAACTTGCTGCTGTGTTAATGAGACTGAATGAGCAACGCAGCCTTTCACTGCCGCTGAATAGCCACCGTTGCAGTTAACATGCAAAGAACACAGAGAGCTCATTTAAAGTGACATCAGGCAATTCTGAATGCTAATTACCTCTAATATATGACAAAGAGCTGAGAAGGGTTTCACCATCCCTCTGCACTGCCACGCTGAGCGATAAGGCCTTCGATAAGCAGCTAGAAACTATTAATTAGCTCGCATGGATTGGTGCAGTCAATGGGGTTTTGTTTATCCTGCTAATGTCAGTCCTTCGATTTCATTTTAGAGACTCGGTAGAATGGAAATGTGTTTTATTTGCTATTACTTTGCTTTATATTGTGAGGAAGAAGTTCGGTCAAAGTCTGGACTGTGTGAGCTAAAATAAAGAGTTGCCATCATAGAAAGGTTTTTATCAGTGTTAGGTTACATTCCTGCATCTCTCTTTATGAAGCACAATATATCTGCACAGGTGTGTGCTAAGCTCCTCTCAGCACTCATTCATCAGACCTACTTCACACTTGGGGGTTGGTGTGCTGCTGGGAATAGGTGTACTGCTGGGAACTGAGTAAATGCAGTGCTGAGGTTGAAGTCATTTAGAGAAGCAGCGGATTTTGGCTTAAGGTTGGTTGTTGTTAGGTTTTCGCAGCAGGCAGCTGAGGGGAACACCAGGCTGTTAAGGGGGCCGCAGGGAGAGCCTGAGACGGCCGACAAACTCTTCACTCCACAACAAATTCCCATTTAACTATAGCTTTATTACTTGATGAGAAGTATTCCTGGCTACTAATCATCAAGTAATAATGTTAGAGTATATGTTATTAGTAATTAGTAATAATTAGTAATTAGTTATAATGTTATTGTATTTTTTTAAACAATCTGTGTAACTGCTGTCTATCTTGTGACGTAAATCCCAGTGTGTCAAAGGGTGCCTGTATAAGGATTATCAGGGAATATAGGTGGACTAAGACGCCACCAACCTGGCAACAGTCAGAACCTCCCACAGAGACTCAGAATGGCTCGTATGTGACATTACAGATTGTCTATAGTTATTAACAGTTTGTGGCCTGCTGCTGCCCGGATTCAGGACCCAAGGAATGTTTGGTGTCCAGCATGCAGCTGTTTGAACTGTTTGTTGAATAAATGTCTATTTCATCTGGATTTTTATCACTTATTTTGCACCAGGAGGACAGTTTAAAGGTTTAATCAAAGCTGGTAAATGATTTGCAATACTCCCAACACAAGATTACACCTGTAAATCTATCACACAGGGCCATCGGGCCGCGCAGTAGGCCGTCAATTCACATCAAAGAACTGCTGAACCTCACAAGGCCTGAGGTCCCTGAATAACCTGCATCAACAACAGATTTGCTCCACAGCTGGAGGACATATCAAAGTAAAACCTGCATCTCTAACTGTGTCAACAATTACTCCGTGTCACAGGGAATCAAAAGCAAATAGTGCTGCACTTTATGGCTCTGACCCACTCAGCTGCTTTATCTCTGTGTAATATTTTTGTTTTTCTCGCTTTGGACTTCTGCTTCTAGCCTATCTAGGCAGATCAATACTGGGTAAGCTGAGGTGAGGTGAGGGGAGCCTGAGTGGGAAAACTGTGAAAGTGGAATGGTTAGATGTGGGGGTTGACGATATTTGGCTAATTCTTTTGCCTTTCACCTTTGTTTAAAGGCTACATATCGGCTCTTCAGGCGCTCACGTAAGCATCTGCTGATCCCGCAGACAGACCAAGGTGAGGATACACAGTTCAGCCCAAAGCTCTGTGTACTTTAAAAAGGGCAACAAACTTTCCACTGATAGCGTCAAGGCTTTTCCAAACAGCCTTCACAATAGTGGGCTAACAAGCTGTTCTCCCCTTTTAAAGCCGGACATGACAACTCTTCTGTGAAATCATAATCCTGGAGAGGCAACTTTACAGTGTACCTCTGATATCTTGATGTGAGACATTCTCAGCCAGTGGCCCCCACCCCCAGCTAAAAGATGAGGTAGATATTTTGCGTCTGTTGTGTGAAATCTACGATGTGAAAAGATTTAATTAAGATAGGCCAAGGAGTCATAATTAATTCTGCCTCTCTCTGAGTCAGGCTTACTGTCAAGAACACAGGGAAAGACTCCAGCAGAATAAATTACAGGAGCATTGTATGTGCGTGTACTGTGTCTCCCCCCCCCCCCAATCTAAAAGGGGGTAATGGCTGTGGAACACTTGGTTACTTTATCCTCCCAGAGCTGAGTAAGAGCTCTGTCAGTTCTAGCTGGTGTTCTCAAAATGTAAGTGAGCCCGCCGGCAGTTTTTTTTTTTTAAATAGGCATGCCACCGTCTTAGATCAAATCATATTTCAGTCCATGAGTTTATTTTGACTGTCAGCAAGGAGCATCCTCTGGAGAGAGACGTCAGTGACAAAAAGTGAAATTGAAAGATTCACAGCAAATGGGCTCTTGCCAGGCAGGTGGTGCTGGAGACGACTGTGGTCACAAGGGACCTTAGAACTGTCTGATGCTCCACTCTTCCATTACGCTTGCTTCCTATTCAGTCTCCGGCCTATTCTGAGTCTTGTTTGGCCGTTGTTTAGTCACCTTAGGCATTAACAAGATGTAATGAAGGATGCACCTCCACGGAGCCATCCGCGCTGATTTTCATTTTTGGCCTTAAGATCTTCAGAAGTGAATCAGTTTTGTTCAATTATAACTATATTTGGCATAAATAAGGAACCCATCTGAAATTGTCCTTCAGCAACGCAGAAGCATTATTTTCTCCTTTTCAACAAGCACACAAGTCCACTTCTAATCCCTCAAGCTGCAAATTCTATGTGCTTTCTAGCTTTGGCCAAACGCGCAACAACTGTCTTATTATCAGGAGGCGACAGGCAATAATGAGTATGGCCCGAGCCAAGCAACTGCTGCTTTGAGCTTTCAAATAAAGAGCCTAATTAAAGGCCGCTTTGTGACTTTTGTCACTTTTTTTTTTGACTGGTGATTATAGGCCATTCATCGTGGGGAGGATTCGTCAGCTATTTGCGGGTGGCGCTCGCCATAAATAACGTATAAGAGCTGATGTAGTGCCAAACCTGCGTTTTCTGTTATTTTCCAAGATTTTCTCGCTCTAATTTGAGGAACAAATTCCTTTACTTTCTACAGAATCCACTCACGCTAATAAGGACGTCTCATCAACGGCATTTCACAGAGACAAACTAGGCTGTTTAAAAATGCAGGCTCCTTGGTATCTTGTCTGTGATTTCCTGTAATTAAGGAGTGGGGAGCTGAGCGTCCTTGGTGCCGAGGACAAATTCAGCAGACAAGCCTTGTGCTCTTTAGAGGAGATTTGACTAATAGCGGAGCTATATTAGCTGGTTGACGGTGTCAGCCCTCCACCACTTCTAAAACCATACGTCTTCAAGAAAAAAAAAAGTGGCCTACTGCTGTATTTGGGCCAACTCTAATTGTCTCACTAATCTCTTCAGTGTTAAATGACCCAGAGAAACTGGTTCCCACAGGGCAGGCTTACCCCACTGATTGGAGACTCTGCTTTTTGTTTTGCTTGGCATATTAAAACAGCATAGGCCGCTGATGGAAAGCCTACAGAACTATTGGAAATGTAATTAAGGGCTAGCAGCAGCTTTTAAACGGTTGACTAGTGCAGAAACAAACTGTGCCCTTCAGACAGCGAAAACTTTAATACATGGGAAATGAGTGGCTCAATCGATAAGCTGGGCGTTACTTCTTTTGTAGGAGGAAATTCAATGGGAGACAGAAATGGGCTGCTTCACTGCCTGCATACTATTTCTTTATTTTCCCAGCGGAGAGACAACATTTTTATAGCAATATCTGCAGCAGAAACAGACAAATAGAGACCTCTCTGCAAGATATAATTACTTGTCAAATCAATTTTTTCTGTCATTAAAACAAAAATATAATAAAAAGCCGCTGTAGACGCCGCTGACACGTTCTCTCATCAAATCTCTAGTGTTTTGATGAGGCACAAAACAGAGGGGAAAAACAGTGCGGCTGTCGTACTCCTCAGGTGCACAGGTGAGTTTAGAAACGCTCCAATCAACCACAATTATTTGTTAAAGCCAAACGCCACAGCCATTTCACATTGACAGTGAACAAACCTATTGTCCTGACTCTGCCAGACAAATACATTCATCATAAGCCGCCTCTAATTTGATACATTTTTTTTAAACTCACATCTTTCACGAACTGCTTTTTTTCCCCCAAACAAGCTGGCCTATGGGGAGAATGATTGAGCAATTATCAGAAACACATTCGGCAAGCTCATACTGTGGCCTTTTGTCCCCGGCATCAGTCGGCCCCGGGATCATTAGAAATGTTTTCTCCGTCGTGTTTTCTCCCTCCAAACCTCTGGCTTTGTTGCCTGCATGACGATAGATATAACAAACTCACTCTAGTAGGAGTCCATCCCTGGCTATCTGTCAGTGTAGCAAAAAAAGGGTCTATCAAACACCGTCATACTGTGCTGCCTCTAATAAATATTCATGATAGCAGCTTGAAAACCAGCTGTTTTCCTCCAATTAAAGCTTGCCGAGATCTACTGTTTTG
This sequence comes from Parambassis ranga, assembly GCF_900634625.1. Classification (NCBI taxonomy): domain Eukaryota; kingdom Metazoa; phylum Chordata; class Actinopteri; family Ambassidae; genus Parambassis; species Parambassis ranga. Next base: position 15,324,672 of record NC_041028.1, on the reverse strand, counting down.
GAAATAAATTGTTGCTTTTTTAATTAACGGCACATGTTACTGGGCCAGAAAACAACCGAAACAATCCGCCACTCGTTGCAAAGATTTATATGTGAGGGACTGGATGAGAACATATGGATAACAAGGCGTAAGTAACACCCCTGGCCAATAAATCCCCTCAAACCAGCAGCCTAAAGTAATGCTGAATACTCACGGAAAGGGTGGAGTATTATCCTTTTAGACCCTATCAGAAGGATGTGAATGCTTCTGTGGTAACATGTATTGAACATCAGCACAACTAGCCGTGCGAAGCAGATCAAATCAAGTCATCAAAAGATCCTTCTTACATCAAAGCCCCGGAGCAGACCTGGCCACGTGCCTGCCATACCAACAGTGTCAAAACAAAAAAAAGCCGAGCAGCCAAATCTGGCACAGCGCACAGACGACTGGCCACTTCAAAGGCCAGGATACGCTGTCTACGGTCATTATTTGCAGGCATCCCCCCCTCCCTCAGAAACCCAGCGGTCAGTCAGAGAAACCACAGTGGACTTACCATCAGGAGGCTGGGCCGGTGTGAAGTGAACTGGTTTGTCTGAAAGAGATAAAACACAAAGAGAGGGGTTTTTAGTTTTTGGGAGACTTCCCAGGGGTAAAGGCCAAGTAATTGAGTTGCTAGAGAAAAAAAGGAAGAGACACATTCTCTCTACAGGCTTTCCTTTTTTATCTAACACATTGTAATGCAGCCACTGGGCCCTGCAGAAATCCAGTTGAGCTAATCGACACAAGTACATTTGAGTGATAGCAGTATCATCACTGTGTTGCTATTCATTGGTTCTATCATTTCAAATCACACAGTGTGGCTTTTTTGATGCTATAAGAGCACAGGAGATTTGAGAACACAGGGATCTGTCTTTGTTTTGGGTTGGGAGATAAGATCGGATATTTCACAACAGATGACGGCTTAAATCCGTGAAAACTTACTCAGGCTCCTGCAGCCATGTGCAGAATAAATCAAAATCTTTTCCCTTAATACAACAGATGACATCATGCTTCTCTCCTGGTCAACACCCAGCAGACGATGATGACATAAGGCTTCTCGGTATATGGGAACATAAAACGAGACCTGCGGTGTCAAATGTCTGAGTAACTCTTAGGGAAATAATCACATGTAACCTGAGTCCTTTGCATCTTCATGCTTGCAAATGAGGACAAACCTGACCAGGACACGCCACACAAGTAAATTGACACACTGTGTAACTGCTGTCTGTTTTTGGTTGTGAAGATGGAAAATCTTAATGTTGTAGCAGCTGATGATTGTTTATTCATTAGTGATTCATTGTAATTATTTAAAGTATTCTAATATTTTACAGACAAACAAGTGGAAAATGTTCCAAAGTTCCAAACTTCCTTTCAATTGTTGCAGCTTTAGAGCATATAAAGAGGATTTAGACGATATCTTTGTGTGTTTGTGTTGTCTTACTCAACACGGCACACAAAAAGCGTCAACAAATGATCATGCCAGTTTTGGCGTGGCAGAACTTGCTTGTCCTGACGTCAATGATGTCTACATACTTTTGTGTATATACTGTAATCCAATTTGAATACTTGTGTTTATTTTTACTTTACAATATGCACTATTTTAGGGAAGCAGTGCATACTGTTAATAACAAACCAAGACAGAGCTACTTTTGTGATTATTTTTCAATTATGTGATCAATTGTTTAGCCTAAGAAAACTACAAAATGGCAAGAAAGCAATTCCCAGAGTCTTAGGAGATGTTTTCAAATATCTCAGACAAACAGTCTGAAACCCCAAAAATCTGTAATTTCCCACATTAGGCAGCCAATTTTCACACTAGAGAAGCTGCAACCAGAAAAAGTTTGTTTGCTAAACAATGGCCTATTCAAATTGTGGTAGATTAATTTTCTGTGAATTGACAAACTGATGAAACAACCCAATTGTTTCAGTGCAGAACAGTGGGATAATTTGTTATACAGACACCATATTGTACCAACCATATTGTGTTAATTGTACTTTTCCTTCCAAAAATCAACACAACAAAGTATCAGTACTGCAACTTCACAAACACATCCATCGTGATAGGCCGGTCACAGTGTACCAAGAGCACCAAGCACGACCCAACCACACCACCATCTGCACTTTGGCAGTCAACTCGGCTGACTGACTCACTAAGCAAAGCCCCAGTGAGTTGTCAGAGCTGCCTGCACTGAACAAACACACCAACACACACACAGAAAGTCTGTGAAGCCATCTCTCCAATGTCTGTGCACTGTGAGGGATAATGAGGAAGATAAAACACATCACATCAATTACCCCGCTAACGCATTTTTCCGGCACCCCCTCCGTCAAACGCTACGCCAAAGCCTTTCTTAGGACTTGTGAGATACCCGTCGGCATCCCAAGACACAGCTGAGTTTTAAATTTAGGCTCACTTAAAATTGCTTGTCAACAGCTGGGGCTTTGGGTGGTGGGGGGGCCAAACAGAAAGTGTGTGTATGTATGTGTGTGAGTGAGAGAAAGAGAAAAAATGAGAAGAGGGTAGAGAGGAGAGGCGAGGTTGGTGCTAGAGGTGAATAATGAACTGTCTGCTGAAGCCGTTTCCCAGTCAGTCATGACGGTAACTGATTTCCATCTTGGGGGGATTTAAAAAAAAAAAACACACACACACGCACATAAAAGGAGAGAGAGCAGAAATTGGCAAGAGAAGAAGCTCTGTGTAAAGAAAAAAAAAAGAGCAACAGCACAACCTGTACTTCCTGTCCTGTCTTGCTTTTGTAAGCATGTCTAAAGACACACAAACAAACATACACTGATAGAGATGTCACACAAGGTGTACCACAAAGAGCCTGTAGTGCAAACTGAGTGGAGATGCTGGGCAAAGCTAAACGATTTCTTCACATTTCCATAACGAAAGGACAAGATAAGGTCTTTCCATAAACATATCAGCCATTTCCATCTCCCTTTGCACCTGGCAAAGCCTACGTGAGTTCCCGGGCCTGTGTGAATGTCAAAACATGGCCATCATTCACCCTATATCTTCAACAAATCAATATGTGTCTGACTGTGACATTTAGCCATGTGTAGAGAGAGGGCTGTGCATGTGTGTGTGTGTCCCCTTCCCCTTTGCTGTGTTTGATGTATGGTCGTACAGAATGATGAAGTGAGTGTGTGCGGGCTAGCCTGGCAGGCAAAAAGAATTTGAAGCAGGGGTTACAAACTGTGTGCGCGTATGTGTGGACATGCTTCATCCCATATGGTGACAACAGATACTGCAAAGCTGAGGTTGTATGACTCCTCTCTAACACCCCTCCTCCCACCACACACACACATACACACGTCACTCGTACCGGCACTATCACTATCCCATCCAGCCTTGTCCTTGTAGCCACATGGCGAGGGCTTTTGGCAGCATAATAGAGCTTCTTTCACCTCATCCATTTCTCCTGCACACGTTTCTTTTCACTCGGTCATCTGTGAGGTGAAGATTTAACCGAGTTTGTATTAAATCTAATAGAATCTGTCTGGCTCAAATTGATTCTGTAACACGGTGAGGTTACAAATGAACTATCCTCATCCAGCAGGTAGAAGGAAGGAATGACTGGCAGAGCTAGAAAAACAGCGTGAGGACTTTGCCTTTTCAATGGCTGAAAGTCAACAGCCTGATAAGAACAGAAATCCACTAAAAACAGGATGACATGGAGCGACCATGACCGTGGCCAAGGGGAATTTCACAAAGCCTTCGCCCTCAAACTGTTGCTCAAACATCACTTCCACACAAATTTGGCAGCATTAACATCACTAATACGTCTGCATTATTGTACTTACTTAGTGCGTGATTAAGAGGCACAAGCCTTGCATAAATAATAGGCTGCATGGGAGAGTTGAGGAAATTTAACCTTTAACACAGTTTAAACAGGTCAGGCACTCAGAAATAAATGAATAATCCCTATTAATAAATTAAACAGAGAGCACCTAAAAAAAAGTGGCTGGGTTATGTCTTTTTCAGTGATGATCTGAAAACTGGATGTGATACTCAGTGCTGCCTCTGAGGAGTAAGGCTGAGTATCAGATCAATATTTAGTCTGAAATGTGTCCCTTGAACTGAAGATCAAAATCTGTCACAACTCGGCATCAGACACGAGATTCTCTTGGAGGAATGTGTAAATTCTTAATTAAAACACGGATGTGATTCTGTCATCTATTGTTCAGGCACCCGTTTTATGTAAGCAGACACCAAGCACTAATAGAAGAAACTATGGAGATGAACTCTTTTCTCTCCTCCACACAAATGTCTGAGGCCCTTCAGTGTAACTTTCAATCTACAGATGAAGGGAGCAGTCAGGGTTTTATACTTTTTTTTTCATCCACCAAAGACATTTAATCGCCATTTAATACTTCATTGCACAGTTCAAAGCAAATGCCAAGGCTTTGGAGGAGAGATACAGAGCAGAAGCCTACAGACATAAAAAAACTGTGACTTTAGCTGTCCTGATGTCTCTACTGTAAGCCAGATAAGGCTGACAGGAGAGGTGAGTTTGCCTTTGGTGTCTCCAAAAACTAAGTATATATTTGGTTCATTGCGCACTGAGGTGTTTTAAATTGATGGGAAAACATGGAAAATAACAAAAGTGTTGTATGCTTGAGATGAACAAACGTACAGTTATTGAGGAAGAGGAGCACAGCGAAGCCCAGTGTAGACGTAGCCAGCAGGATCAGACAGATGTTGCAGGGGATCATGAAGTAGCGCACCACCAGCGAGACCTTGTGCTGGTACCTGCGCTCCCGCTCTTGCGTCGGCGGCGAGGGATAGTGGCACCCGCTCATGCTCCACTCCAACGACCCCCTCCCCTCCAGCGCGGAGGAGACGACGGGGCGAGGAGAGCGACGAGGGGTGCCCAAAGACCCGTTGGAAAAAATGATGGCGGTGGGGTGAGGGCAGCCCGATGAAGACAGAATGGAAATAAAAGTAGATGCGTTATGGTGGCTGTTTTTCAGCTGTGGTTCCAGCTGTGCACCGTGGCAGGGACCCGGTGACTGTTTCTGTCAGAGAATTGTAGCAGAAAGCTTTCAATGGTTTCCAAGCAACACATTTTTAGAGATAATAACATCCATTTGGGTAAAGAGGACAGACTAGACGATCAGGGATGGAGAGAGAGAAGGAGGGGGACAGGGACTCCTACAGCCCCCCACCTGTGAACACGACCTCCATTCTGCTGTGCCCGCTGGGAAAAAGACAAACTAATAGGATTTTAATGTGCGTGTGTGTGCGTGAATTGGTTTATACTTACAGTGCAAACATGTGTGTGGGTTTAAGTGGGTGGTGATAATGTGTGTTAGTGCGCTTTTGGCATGTATGTGTTTGTGAGAAGCTGGGAGTGGGTGGGGGCTGTATTGTGCGTTATGATTGTCAGATATCCACACGGAAAACTTCCACAGCAGACACGCGGTAAATCCACCAATAGATTTCCACTTTTTTTTCCCCTGTGACCCTGACAGATAATTAGTGAAAGGTGAAAGAGGTCAGGGGGGTCCAGGCTTCTTCCGGCACTTCCCCCTCTCCCAAAAGCTTTTACAAACCAAGCCGAGGTCCCGCGCGCAATGTGAAACACGTGTCACGCGTATTTCCCTCACAGGTGATGGCTACGCATCTTCTTAAAGCCCCCCCCCTCCCGTGGAGGACAGTAAAGGTGTTCTCCTTTGCAATGATGCTGTTGTTTGTATCCAAAGATTGTGTGGCGTGACACACACACACACAAAATCAAGCCCGATGTGTTATAGGAGGACGGCTGGAAAGCAGCTGGCTGCCTCTCGCTGAACCATATGCTCCCAGGATCACGGGGATGGTGCCTTGCCTTCCCGTCTATGTTACGCGGCTCCCACTGCTCCGCCGTTCAATACCCTTTATAGCCAGCCAGTCTCATGGAGGAGGAGGAGGAGGAGGAGGAGGAGGATGAGGAGGGGGACAAGCAGCTACCCCCCTGACAGCGGCCAAAAGCAGAGCAGAAGAAGAAGAAGAAGAAGTGGTGGAGAAGGGTGAAAAGTTGGAACGATCGACCCGTCAGTCCACAGCTCCCTTTTGTGGCTACAAATGAGCAGCAAAATATGAATAAACTCAAAGAGAGAAAAGAAGAAAAAAAATCCTCTGTGTGATCAGAAATTAACCAAGGCGCCCGAGGCAGAGATTTGTTGGCCCTTTATTCCCTTGTGTCAGCAGCCCGCAAAGAAACATTCCAACCAAAAATTGAGAGGAAAGGCTTCTGGTTGCGCCCTGACCCTGGTAAGCATTAACGCGTTTTCTCCCAGTTTCTGCCTTTCAGTAAAGAACTTGTCCAGTGTCCTCTCTCATTCTCTCTCTCCTTTATACGCTTCCTCAAGCATCCAGTCCTCCTTTCAAAAGGGACGTCTTTAGTCCAGAGGCGCTCCCGGTGTCCTGCCCACAAGGATTTATGTACCAGCTTCTCTCCCTCCCGGCGGATCCAGCATTCACTGGCAGCCAAAACAACAAATTAAGCTTCGGGTATTCATAGCGCGCTTAATCCCCAGGCAGCAGGTAGTGGTCCCAGTGTCAGCGCACTCAGTCAGACAAGCTCCAAGCAGGGAGGAGTGAGTCAATGAGAGAAGTCAGCGGACAGACAGAGAGAGAGAGAGAGACAGAGAAGTGAATGGGAGAGAGGAGGGATGCTGCTAAAAGGAGAAGCAGCTCCTGACACCACGATCCACCTTTTGCGTTTTGTTTTCTTTTGTAGAAGATTGCAGCAGCATGTCGCCGCTTTCCTAAACACTCTCTCCGTCCTGAGCGCTCCTCTCTCAGCCCTCAGCCAGCGGAACGGATGAGCGCATAATGAGAGAGCGAGGGAGACGGTGCGAGAGGGGAGAGAGAGAGAGAGAGAGAGAGACATGGGGGGAGTGGATGAGGGGCCGTCTTTAACAAAGGAGGAGGGGAGCACAGGAAAAAAAACAGCAAAGAGCGAGAATAAAGGCTTTGGGGAATAGTACTCCAGTCCTGTCAAAGCTGGGAGGGGGGGGGGGCAGCAACAGTGCAGCAGCAAAACAAAAGAGGGCCACGGTCTTGGGAGATGTCAACCAACTCCTCCATTTGTTTATAGCCTAATCAAAAGAAAGTCTCTTCCACAAGAGCTGGAGAATTTCCACAAAGATTTAATGAGGCAAACTGAGAGAAAATAGGCCTGTGGAGGGAGGGATGGAGCACAACTTAAATACATTAAAGTCAATCACGCATTGAGAGTCTCCAAACAGCCTAACCCACTTGTTTTTTTTGTGTGTGTGACCGATAAGCAAGCAACCAGTGTAGGAACTCCACCCCCCCCCCCCCCCCCCCCCAAAAAAAAAAAATCCACACTAACAAGCCAATATGCAATTAATTAACAGTCCCATTTGGAGCCTTTTTCACATGCATGATAACTAGAATAGGTTTCTTTTGTTGAATGAGTAGATCTGGCAGATGATCTGAAGCAGAAACATTTGCATCCATTTCATGGACTGTAATTTTTTGCCCTTTTTAAAAGCAATGCATTATTGTTGTTCTAATGTGGTAATGAGGTCAGACTGGATGGGTGTTTTAGCAAGACCCTGCATCAATATCTACTTTGAAGAAACTCAACAGCAGCAGGCAGCAGATGCAAGGCGGTATCTTTCATCAATTATTTATGGTTTTTTTCACTCTCTATCTGTATCTCCATCGTTGCCATACAACCCCCCCCTCTCACTTTGTGCTTTACACAAGGGTGTGCACATGCACACACACACAAACAGAGGCTGCACCTACAGAGGAATTATAAGAATACACACACAATTGTATTCTGACAAAAACTTGCACATGCACAAAGCAAAATGGCTCCTTCAGTTGTTCTGTCTGTTTCCAGCCTTCAAACTTTGCACAACTTGGATGCACAACAGGACCCTTAAACCCACACACACACACACACACACACACACACACACACATAGGTGATCGTACTTCATCCCAAAGTCATTTATCTCTTTGGACAGTGTGTTCATTCCCAGGCCTAAGCTGAGCTCTGTGGGGGGAGACTCTAACGTGAAGGGGAACCGGGTTTTTAGGCTGCCTGCTGTGGGTCAAAAGTTCACCCCCCCACCCTCTCCACTCTTTCCGGATATGATACCCCAGACAGTCCACATCAGCTCTCACGTAGGATAACAAAACCTGATTGATGGAGTGGCTGAAAAGAAGGGGGGAGGAAACAGCTGCTTTCTCATTTGCTGCCTTTTTTTTGTCTCACGTCTCACTTTTATTTATAACTGTGTCTCTATCCTCATGTGGATTGTCTAGGAGGACTTTAGGTGCAGCAAGGGCTCAAAACAATTACAATTACAGAGAAGCACAACATCACAAGTTGTTTGAGCATGACTGAGATGTCAAAGTCTCCCAGCAGAGGGTGCTGAGGAGTCAGCTCAGCACCCTCTGCTCTGCTGCCACGACCCAAATAAATTCTTCATTGACATCAAAGCTCAGCTGCTTTGATCCATTTTTAATGACACAAGTATCACACAAGGTTAACATCTCTCTCTGAAGGCTTTGAAATGGCAATTTCCATTAAGGAGCCAAAGGAGCTGCTCTCTTGTTTAATGGCCTGGTAGGAGTAAAAGGTGATATGTGCACATGTGTGTGTGCGTGTCTTTATGCAGAGCGTGAGAAAATAGTCATGTTCAATAAGTGCTTGACAGTTATGCTTCAATCAACATGTGTGTGTGTGTGTGTGTGTGTGTGTGAAGACCAGCGCACATCCCGGGTTTCTGGCTGGCCGGAGCTCCTCTAATTGATCGTCTAAGTGAAAACAGCTGTTGCCTTTGCAGAATGACAATTTTCTTCCTACAAAGGCCAAAAGGATTATCAGGTGAAGAGAGAGACACGAAAAGAGACTGTTACCACTGAGATTCACTTATTAGCAGGGACACATTTCTTCTCTTTTTGCATCATCTTTATATGTTTCCCATACACCACCACTCATTCCAGCTGGACAGAATCAGATCACACATGGTCATATATTTGCATTGATATGCTATCCAGTGACCTGTTCAGGATGTATCCGTGATGGGTGGATGGATGGATGATATCCAGTGCTCAAGAATGAGGTCTGAACATGAACTTTAACTGTAGCTAAGATTAGGTGAGTTTAAACAAGCAGTGCGGTACATATCACACTGTTACTGTGCCCGGGCTGTACCCCGCCATCATCTCTGTCCTACAGGCAGCAATCAGAGAACTAAAGTGACTTACAGTGACTAAGCTTAGCGAAACTATTTTCTGGTTTGCAACAAATAAAAAAACAACTTTCAGCTTTCTTTGCGGACGCTCCATCTTTGGGCTTCCAAACACAAAAGTATCTGGGATCATGAAATAGGAATGACTTCATCGACTGAATCTTCCATCTAATAACGTGTCCGGGAAACACTGCGTGTAAACATCTATTGCTGAATGTGGAGAAAACGGCTTTGTACATTAGGGTGTGTGGGGAAAAAAAAAAATATATCTTTGCTGATGAATACGCCAACACCCCATTAGAGTGGGATTCTGTCCATTTTTCAAAGCAGGAGCTATCAAAAGCGAAGCTGTTGCCTTCACTAATGGCATTAGAGATCATCCTTTCCTGCTGTCCATTGTAAATGAGCGTTTTAATGATGTTGATGAAAGAATAAAGTCTGTTAAAATTTAGAACGGATTTGGTAATTGCCTGCACTAAAGCCTTTCTACTGGCCCACTCAACTATTCATATGTGCCTCATTTTCCAATATGAATTACTGCATGACGTCTTTTTTTTTGTTTTTTGTTTTGGTGCATGTGTATGTATAGATAATAACACATTAGTAAGAGATGGGGGGGCAATCTGACTCTACACAAAAGTGGAGTCTATACAAATGTATCTAATTCCAATATGAAGTGTGTACTCAAGGCCACAAATTCAGCTTTCAGGGACATTAAGTCGACATCAGAGGGCCATGTTGAATTCTTCATGTGCATCGAGCCGTGCAGCCACACTGGTGGAGGAAAGCCCAGACTCCTCACCCAGTGGGCCACGGCAGTGAGATGCTAGCAGGTGGGCCAATTGTCTTGCTACGGTATTAACCCCAATCATCATAAGTCAGACTTCGCTGCACCATCCAACAGATTCCCAGACTTCCCAGTCATCGGGCCTCCAGCATGCTGAGCAGCAGTCATTCAGCAAGGAGGAGGCGAGAGGTCACAGCTGTGCACGGCTAACGGCTTTAACAGGGGGCTCAGGAAAAAGAACTGAGAGATCCAAGGACAGATGAGGGAGGAAAACAAGATGTGTTTTCATGACAACCAAAATATCAGTACTACAACAAATGGATAAAAACATTTATATACAATCGATACTTGTTTCACAGTCTGCAGCCCTGCATGCAGAGCTGGTTTATAGACCATGAATTTCAAGGTGCAACAACACTGCACAAGTACACCGGAATGTGTAGGGGCTGTGTATTATTTTCTTACAGGGGAGTCATTACGTTGGGATATAGTGGCTGTAAAGATGCTTCGAAAGTTAGAGGAAGTTAGCGTTAGAAGGTAGAGAATATGGAAGGTGAGTTATCAAATATCACATATCACAATATGTGCTAAAAGAGGGATAATTTGCTGTGGTAATCCCTGATGGGAATAGCCAAAGGTTAAAGAAGAAACTCCCAACTGATCAAAGCTCTGAAACTGAAACACGTCGGAGGGTATAAGTAGAACATGAGAGATTTCTCCGACAAGTTTGTAACTATGGATGACAATCAGATGATGACAGAGGTGGCCAATGCAAAGGGAGTGCTGCCGGTGCAGCAGGGACTCACAATGTTCATCTCTTAAGACAGCTGAGGGAGAAAATCAACAAGCTCTGTAGTGGTAAGGAGCACTCTTCCACTAGGACAAATGCACAGCCCAACAGATCGAGGAATGTGGATTTGAACTCATCATCATCTGCCCTATGCCACACCATGCAAACACCATGCAAAATTTGTTACAAATGTTTTGACATGACTTAATGATATTTTAAAACATTTAGCTATTAGATTTGGTGTTAAAATTGTGCTATTATTACAACACTATTTCTGACTCAGTGGATGATGGTAGTACTGTCCAGCACTGATGTAAGTGCGAATGATGGCGTTCCCACACAGGGTGGGCTCCACACATTGTGATTCACAGTGTGACACATGGGTGCACTATGAAGCTCAAATACAACCCACAGATAAACATGTTCACAAATCCGTGGATCACACCTGAAAACTGGCATTTGGACACCGTTTAGCCACTTAGAAGCTGTAAGCCCGATCTGTGCGTGTTGACTTCTCCTCCAGCGGATGCTGTTTATGCATCTCCAGTCAATAAGATCCACCTGTCCACACACAACACTTCTGGTCACATTAGCCTCTTCCTCCCACTCCATCCCACGCTGCCGTGACCTGCCTTCGTGCCTACGCTGGGCTAGCTCTTAGCCTGGGGCCTGAACCAGAAACTGTCCACTGCTAGACATTCATCTCCCCTCTCATATGATGATATTCCTCGCCGCAGGGCTCATCTGGTGTCAGAAGATGTCGATTCTAGCCAGAGGGCTGATGTTCTCAGGCTTGCTGCCCACTGACCCTCCTATTTTATTCTCTACCGGCCCTCTAAATGAAGAGGAATTCATTCAGGAAAGTAAGAACGTTGTTATTAGCCAGCTCTGATTTTATAACCAGCCCCTCCTTTACATCAACACCCACAACAACAGTGATTACAGGATGTAATATCCTCCTCGCTCCACTGCCTTGCCCTGTTTATTCAGGTCTTCAGCACCAACACTTTTCTCTTAATAGCCATGTAGATAATTATTCCAATGGACAGGCACAGACTGGGAAATAATGCGAAATAAAATGAAATGGCAAAATAGGAGAATGACAAAAAGTAATGTGGCAGGAGGAGAGACAGAGAGAGAGCAACCTGGGAGACTGGCTGTTGCAAGCAGAGCTAGCGAAGAGTGACACTTCGCCGTGTGGCTGGCATATGGAGCCAATTGTGGCAGAAGTACAGGAAGGCTAGGAGCAGGGAATCAAAGGAGGAGTGGCTGGCTTTGACAGCCTTTGCACAGGAACGGCTGAAGGATGATACAGATGTCAGTCTCAGGCCAAGTCAGCCATCTGTCATGGGGAACCGGCCAAGTCACACTGGCGGGAGACTCGTGATGACCAGTCATTATGAGCTGGGAGCTGTCCTTTCAACATTGTCGATTTCCAGTAGTACTTTGAATTGGTGTAGACAGAGGACAGAGACTCACAAGTAGGACAGAGAACACCATCTGAAAATTCTCAGGGTTGTTCACTAAATCCATAGTAGTCCTGTCAAAAGTATTTTCTTGGTAAATAAAGACAAAATTTAGCCAGCTGCTGTTCAATGTTGGCTCCCTGCACTGTAAATCAGACTATATTGGATCTTCAGTGATGTGGCATCACACATCAACTTGGACATCTTCACACAACAGCTATCTGCAGAGGTCATAGAGTAATACCAGGAAAATTGTGTGAGACATTATTACCACTCCGGAAGTTCACTAAAATGCTAAAAACAAATTTTAAAAGCTTACACACCAATGTCAAATTATCACCTTCATATTAAAGGTAGGGTAGGAGATTTCATACTGATGCACTTAACTATAAAACGCTAAAAACATCAGCCAATCCTCCGGGTGGACCCTGCGTGGAAAATTGGCTGGTTGTCACTCTCTTCCTGCTCTCCGCGCACCAGAGAGGTACGGTAATGCACGGCCATGTGATTGGGAGGCGTGGCTTCAGGGTGTGCTCCGAGAGAAAGGGGCGTGTGTTTACTTTCAAAATCTGGCTGACTCTCACTGAGTTTTTAAAATCTCCTACCCTACCTTCTGCAGCATCTCTATAGCACACCATAACTGAACTTGGATCCCAGCTCCATAAAAGTAGCTCCTTGTGTTTTACTGTACTGTGAGTCCGCTGTGTTCCACGTCCATAAATCTTCTGTTTCTCAACATATAATTACTGTTGCTTTTACCTTTGTTTAACTATACCATGACATTTCAGCATACATCGCTGTGACTTACACACAGTGTACACAAGCAGATTTACCTTATTGCTTTCTGGCATCCAAGTTGACAGTGACAAGCTAATATACACTGGGACCCTTTCATTTGCATTTATAGTAATGAACGTGCTCTCTTTCTCTCTCTCTTCTACTTCTTTCTTTCTTTCGTTTCCCCTTTTCTTTCAGCTCGTCAGTGACTGCTGGCTGCACGTCGAGCTGGATCCTCTCAGATAGAGGGCAGCGGGGGAATATTAATTGGCGAGCAATACCCTCTTGTTGAGACGCAGCCCATAAATGAAACGACTATAAATTATTTATATGCCTAATCAGACGGCATGTGCTCAAGTTATTCTCTCCAACAAGACAGCTTCTGTGCTATTCCTTTTTTCCTCCTCCTAGTAAATAATTCTAGTTCCTTTTGATAAGCGTGCAGTCAGACAAGGCTGTGTGCTAGAAGAAGAAGCCTATAATGAAAATATGGTGCCGCAATGACGAAATAACCGTTTTCTGGCTGCAATCATGGTCAGGAATGAAAGGATTGACCCGCTTAGTAGCATCAGGTATTAAAATGCATCCAGTGTTTGGAAGGTTTTATTCTGATGGACCAAAAAAAAAAAACAGGTGTACATGCAGTGAACCGAGACTCTGCATTATGAGAATAAAATGAAACAGATCAAATAAGAACGGCTGCAGGGATGAATTAAATAACAAAAGCAATTTGAACGTTCGACCAGCAGATGTAGATCTGAAAGTGTGCACTAACAGAGCATTGGAATGAGTTCTGAACAATTGTCAACAGGAAAAACAATTTTGATAATTAATTTACAACAAATTGGATTTGACATTTCCATCAGCAGGACGACATCATTTGTCTGTGACTAAATCACTGTTATGAGCTGGAAATAATGAATTAATATGAAATTAATAATGATAAAAGACAGCGAAAGGCATGCGCATTGGATTAAAATGCCTATCTAAAGTAAGTTTGTTGGAATTTTGATATTATGTTTATGGAACTGCGCTGCTACCTGACCTCCTCTATGAGACTCACTCTATAAAAGAAGCTGATGTTATTTTGATGATTTGATAATTCAGTTGTTATTTTCTGAATTAAAAAAGTTACGGTATAAAGTTTAGATTGCTATTACAACAGCTGAAATGAGTTCCACTCCACAGGGTGGCTAGGGTTAGATTCAGCATACTTCTGCACTAAGAGGAGCCAGCTTAGGTGAAGATAAGGATGCCCCCCATGGGTGCCTCTCTTCAGAGGTCTACCAGGCACGGCCAGACATGCAGAGGCCCCAGGGTCAACCCTGTCCTCACTTGGGGGATTATGTCTTCCGCCCGGGGAAGCAGCTGGGAATCCCCCAGGAAGAGTTGGGGAAGTTGTTGACGAAAGGGAGGCCCGGCTTCCCCCTCACAACCCTGAGGAGTTCTATAGACAGGTATATACACCCCACGCACAGACACACACACAAGTGAACAAGCAACTCAACATCAATGCAAGCAAGACACAATGTGGTTATGATATGGATGCTAGCCATTAAGACCATGGAAAGGGATTCTCATACTCCTGGCTGGTCTGTGCTGTTGCTTCCTGAGATCAAAGGTTAGCAGACTTAGAGCTGTCCTAGGTGTTTTGCAGTCAGAAGCAAACCAATGCAAGGAAAGAGGGCCATTACTGTCCACAGAGCAGGGAGTAACCCATAAAAAACCCATCATCGTCCACCTGAGCCAGCTGACAGACAACAATATGTCGTGCTATAACCCTGAGACCAGCTGTCTGTCAACCGCAAGGCTTCAGCTGCGTCTTTTCCAGCCACACTTTGCTCTGAGACTCTCAAACACACACTCATGCAAGACAAGCAATGTCTTAGCATTCACACACTTGACAGAGAAAATATAGAGACAGACAGACATATTTCCCACTTCAAATGCCACAAGGTGCAGCGGGGTTAAAATAAATGGACTGCTAAGAATTTGCAAAGAACAAGAAGGTGGAACATGATGGTTCAATGGATTTTTTTTAATCCAAAAAAAAGTTTAAGGCTGGAAAAAAATACACCAAGTTGTTGCTTGCAGCTGTGAAGGACTGTTATGTTTCATGGCCTGCCTGTCTTTTAACTGTTCGTAAAGAAGTGATTTGCCTCACTTGTCTAGAATAGCTGGAAAACCTAAACCTTTACTAAAAAAAATCTTCCTGCTGTAAGACTGTAAATTGCAACTCCTGGGCACTGTCCTGTGGTTGAGGCTGGCCTCTGACCTCTATCTATAAGGAGACAAGAGAAAAAAGAATTTCTCTACAGGGATCAATAAAGTATCACTCCGTTTGATGCTAGGTCACAGAAGAAAAACCTCAATCATCCCTCATGATTGGCCTCTATTTTAGCTTCTAACTGTCGACAGAGGCGGAGGTTCAGTGAATCCTCAAGTGCAATTTTAAAAACATTACATGAATGGGTGCAATGTGTAGTTCAAGGATCTGGGCTTTAAGTTTGGATGGAGCTATGGAAAATACAGGTATCCCTGAGCACTCATAGCAGCAGTCAAAGTCATGTTTGAGGTTTGTTCACACTGAATCCTGACATTCCTCAGATTGACGTTGTCCAAAAATGTAGCTTGCTGTAGACTCTCAGTTGTCAATACAGTGCATGTGTGACTGGACCTTCAATGATCCATGTACCCTTGAGTAAAAATGTCCAGGTATATACAGTATAGAATAGATAGATGAATACATGGTGTACATATAAAATCTAAGGTGGTTTCTACCTGCCCTTCTGTCCTGGCCTTCCCTCTTCATCTTCATTAGTTTGTACATCAGAGCCCACATTCTATCACAGTGGGAACAGTGTGTGCTGATATGTCAACTCGTCTGTCAACCAGAAGTGTTGGGGGTGGAGTCAGGGGGAGGCAGTGGAGGGCAGCGGACCTGGATTTTGCCAGCAAACGCATGACAATGATGAGCTTGGCGTGTCGCCGAGGCAACAAGCGGCCTCATCCATTATTCATCTGGGTAACAAACTGATAAACGAGGTAAATGAAGAGGAACAACGGCAGCGAAAATCATGCCGATGGACCAAAAGAGACATTTAGAAGCCGGCGGCACCAGCAGCATCCTGAGGCGCATATTAATCTGCGGGGTAAACAACAAGGTCTGGACACAGGGTCAAAGCAAGCGGGCTCTCATCCTTGAGAAGAGTAATGTGGAGCGAGTTCACAGCATCAGAAAATAGGATTTGGTGGAGACATATAGGCGGTAGAGGGAAAACTTATATCGCATCAACAAATGTATGAGCAGAAGTGTCACATCGTCAATCACCCCACATACCATGAGTACCCTCTCCAGACGCCTCACCACAGTCCACCATCAGAAAACTCACAGCACGAGTTAAAGTTCCAAACAGTTGCATCAGTCTACCAGCGCAGGTACAGAGAGCATAAATGATGTCCCAGGTCTCACACGTCATGACAAATTCATGCAACCAGATCTGTACGAGACAGCAGGGCGGTGAATTATTACCCTGTTGCTACGGTAACACATCTTATGCAGAAAACAGCATGCAGTGGTCTGAAAATGGTGATTTGTGAGATTTCATTTCGAAAGCCATTCCAATGACGACAAGGAGGGGGGGGGGTAGGAAGGGATAAAAAAGAGAGAGGAGATTGGCAGTGAAAGAGGAAGAGAAAGAACAGAGACTTGGATACAGTGAGGTAGGAAGAAAGAGACAAACGAGGCGAAGCCACACTCACAGCAATTTGCAGCAGTGCTTTAGACAATTTGGGTCACTTCTGTCACTGTATTTCTATAAGGCGAGCAGAAACACCTCATCTGCCATTCATTTCATTTCCATTCCAACACCTGCAAGCCATTTGCATTCTGTCAGTTTTACCTCTCCCTTTCATTTCTCCGCATGCCACTACATTTCCTGAATGATAACATACTGCCAATTTCTACACTGGCATAGCACGGGCCAGGACACAACACCGCCTGCATCCAAAGCAGGGGGACAATTTTCCAATCTTGTGTTTCTTTCTCCTTCTCCATCCCTCCACCCGTAGTCCCACATCGCCTCTCAGATTTCCAGCAACAATCCCCCAACCCTCTTGATCAAATCCAGATCTTTGCCATATGACCCTTATGAGCCCCCCTGCAGGGCCCAGTGACTCCCCAGGGACATGAGGAGGGATCATATGTCTCACCTCCCTACAGAAACAAATGAGCCGGGCACTCGATAGCTGGCCTGATTGGCTGTCATAGGATCTATGCCATCACCGCTTACAGTGGAGCTCCACAGGGCCACAGTGCCTTCATATACAGACATTACTGGCTCATTACAGCAAGCGGGCAGCTGTGCAGATACAGGCAGGTTTCATCAAGTCAAATTTAACATGTTTCTCCAATCTCAGAATGAAATATTGGCCCAATTTTACCACTTGGAATAAATGTGAAAATTAAAACAAGTGAAGTCTAGGAGAAAGTAGCTCAGCTTGTCTGGGCTCATCCCTCATGAGAAATACAACAGAGTACAAAAACCAGTTAAAAGAATTTGAAGCTTTCAGTCTCAAACACTTTAAATGCTATATGAATTCAGATATTCACTAATCATCCATATTCATGAGATTTTGGTGCAGCTATGCAATTATTACATACTGTGTGGGTAGGCCCACAGTGTCTGACGGACGAGACTGTTTTTAAATATTAAGGATTAAGAACCTGCATGCAACACTTCATGTTTACCTATGAGGCCAGTTTGTGAAGCCCTATAAACCAAAGGGATAAAAGCAAAAATAGACTGCACATCTAACAGTGGTGAGTCCGACTTTTATAAAAGCAGAGCACTCACTCCCTCCCCCCCTCCCCACCCCCCCACTAGTAATCTCTGAGTTTCTTTTCTTGCTTTTGTCTTTCAATTTTTGAAGATTGCAGTCATTTCTACAGTGCCAGCCACAATGCCCTTTTCCCTCGGGTTGTCTGTTATGGTGATGTTCTTTTCTTTTGTGTGCCCAGCCTCTGTAGCTATTACTGCTAATGCTAACCGTACACCAGTCCTATTCTCACACATAAAGTGGAGCAATAATCAAATTCCCCCTGCATCAGTACGATGCACCCAACACAGTATTGAATCAGATTTTTTTTTTTATTTTTAAAAAGCCTTTTTGTTGGAACCAAGAAGCTGAGAATTATTTTTATTATCCACTAACTATTACTTCATTTAGTGCCGCAGAACTAGTTAACCACAACTATTATACAATCCCAAGACAGGATGTGAAATCTTCACGCTGCTTGGTTTGTTCCAATATTCAATTTACACCAATATGAAGCAGAAAAACTGCACATTCATCACTTTTAGGAGTTAGATTAGAAGATAACACAATTCTCCTGTCCATACAGTACAGGCCAACATATGGAGTCATTGTGAGGTTGCCTGGCAACCAGTGGGGCCTCCAGAAAGCCGCAGCATGAAAGCCAAGAAACAGTCACACAGATAATCCTTACTGTAACCACAACTTGTTGTATTGGGACTAGGAATAAAATATAATAAACTGTATTGATGGATCTGTTTTAGTTTTTAATGGGACTGGACTGAATGTTTTTCTAATGTGTCTTGCCTTACACTACATTAATGGAGCTGTTGGCTGTCACTTCATATTTACTGAACAAACATAACAGGATTTGCAAACTCCTCTGACTTTAGGGGTCCTTTGTGTACTTGGAATGTAAAATGAGGCTGACATTAAAATTATTTTGTCAAACTTCAACACAGAGTTTTTACGCTTGACTTAAACGATTATCAAAATTGATGATTCATTTTCACGCAACAATTTATCCTGTCACTGTCCTTTCATTTTGCCAAGTGATGGATCTTGGCTAATAAGACTACAGCATAATTTGATGGAACTTACTTCACTATGAGCTTTAAAAAAAAATGCTTCCAGCATGTGTGTGCACCATAAGAGCGTACACGTGTGTGTGTCGGGCGGCGTGTCGGCCCTGTGATTGAGAATCTGGGCCAAACCCCTTAAGTGGAGAGATGGGAAGAGAGAGGAAAAGAGAGGGAGATCATCAGAGCCATTACTGCGTGATAAATGATTTGCTCGCTGGTGAGTTGCCCTGAGGGAAGCGGTGGGGCAGAGCATATGTATGTATGTGTATGTGTGATTGTGTGTGTGTGTGTGGCGGGCAGGGAGGTTAAACCTGTGGCTTACTTCTATCAAGATCCCATGGCACCCACGCACTGCTAATGCAATCTGCTTCGTTACAAGGGTAAAAAAGGGGGGGGAGATGAAGGTGCAGCCACACACACAAAATTGAACACCAACTGTACTGAATTCATACTTTCTGTATTTTTCCTCAACAACACACCCGCACACATGAGCTGAACTATGTGCACTTTCTATCACATATCGAATCACACTTCTACACACTCTATCTCACACTCGCATACACTCTGCAGGCAATCACATCTCAGGGGAAAAGGAGCTGGAGCCACGGCCGAGCCCAGAGGAGGAGGAGGCAAATTAGTGCAGAGTTGAAAGAGCAGAGTGGTAGACAGACAGAGAGAGAGAGAGAGAGAGAGTGGGAAGAGATTGGGGGCGGGGGGGTTGTCAGAGTATAGGCCAGACTGGTGGAATAGCCTGGCTGGTTTAAGAAGATGTGCAAGTTTTGAAGATAACAAAATGTAGGAGAGGTGCTAGATTTAAAAAAAAAAAAAGCTACAGTAAGGGAGGGATAAGATGTTGAAAAGGGTGAATGAACAGAGAGAGAAGGTGGAAAACACAGGGGAACTAGAATGACAGCAAGGAGAGAGACAGCGAGAGGGTAATGGCTGGTGGGAGAGGTGCGAGCAGCTCCTGCCAAGATAGAGGAAGAACCAGGCCAGGGAAAGAGGAAGAGAAATTGAGCAGCGTAACCCTCAAGACCCTGCTGTCTGCACAGGAGAGTGGTGTGTGTGTGTGTGTGTAGCAGGTTGATAAGTGCATGTGTGTGTCTACATCAGTAGTATGGTGCACTCTGCACTGGCAGGTTTGAGAGCCGGTGTCAGACTCCTCGGCTTGTCCGATTGGGAGGGAGGGATTTCTAGCGCGATAGCCCCCTGGGGAGCTCTTCTTGTTGAAGGTGAGACAGCCCGCCTCCCGTCCTGGCCTTCTGGCTCCAAACTCTGGATGTAGACCAGGAAGTGAGACACAGCTGGATGAGCTCTGGCTCAAAGTCTTGAGTACCAAACCACCAGCCAACACACAACATCCTCAGGTGGTGGGCTGACGTACAGGTGGAGAGCATGCAGAGAAGCAGTTCTTCTCTTCATAACCACAATTTGTGCACAAATAACTGCTGGATTAATCAAATCTAAAAAACTAATGAAAATATTCATTAGCACCGGCGTTTCCTGTTTGTTAGCACTAACAACTCATGTCTAAGAGGCAAATACAATAATAACAGCCTTCATTTATTAGTATTGATGAGCAATTATACCACAGCACATGTTGTATTGTAAACCATTAAGTGTTATTCAGCCTAATACTTAGCTGTCTGGTTATTATTGCGACCTTTATCCAGCATCACTTCCCCTTTTATTCCCCATCAGTGTGTGTTGTCAAGGCTGCAGTGTTAACAATGACTTAGGTGCCAAGACAACACAAAGAACCATGACTGACAATTA
Organism: Parambassis ranga; assembly: GCF_900634625.1. Classification (NCBI taxonomy): domain Eukaryota; kingdom Metazoa; phylum Chordata; class Actinopteri; family Ambassidae; genus Parambassis; species Parambassis ranga. The sequence continues at coordinate 15,303,936 of NC_041028.1, read as the reverse complement.
CTCATCTATCCATTGCTGCTCAGATAAATGTGGCAGACTGTTTGTAAAAATGACCCTGGAATGACTTGTCTGTTGATGATTGTCATGCAATTTTTGCAGGAAACACAACCAATTCAGTTCAAGTGAAATGATACAAACACTATGTGTCACATTTTATACACACATATATACTGTACAGGCTGAAAAAGCCCAGATGTCCGACCTTGGCTCAGAGCAGGATTTGGCTTCAAAGACCAAATAGCTGATGATGCAAGACATAACTTAGAGTAAGCTTGATCATCCGTTCAGCAGAGTTTATCTTTGCTCAGTCCCATATCCCCAGGTCAATAATGTTGACTCATCGACCACCTCTTCCTCTGTTGTCGATAAAGCACACTACAGCCTTTTAGCTCCTGCTTTGGCTTTGCACAGAAGAAACAAAGCAAATCACCCCCAAGGACTGATGAAGAAGGTCCAGGAAAACAGAGGCTGATTCTGATGATAAAGCCCTCCGGTCACGCTCAAAAAGCAGAGTATTTTTATTCTAAAACCTGTGCAAAATTCAATATATGTAAAAGCAGATTAATAAGGTGGAAGGTCCAATACTGCTACCGGGGTAAAGAAAGAGAAATAATTTGAACAGGAGCTCCTTAAAATGATTCATTTTCTCAGGTGACTCCAGCTTTGCTCTCTTCTAACATCCCTCTCCATCAAATCGATCAGCAAATCAGCTGCCTAATAGACAGGTAGTGCTCAACCCAGAGAGCAAAGTCTCGAGGTGAAAGAGTCACGGAGACTGTCCGGAATATTGAAAAGGACAATTAAAGCAGTCCTTCCTGGAAGACGGACAAGAGAGGACAGAGCGAGACTCACACAGGCCTCTCCAGGTGGAGGGGGGGGGGGGGGGGGGGGTGAGGATGGATTATTATCTCCCCGAGACTGAGGGGCACACAAAATAATTCACCTGGAAATCAATTTCCATCACATCTATTACAGACCACCGATGGACCGAGAAAGAAAGAGAGCGAGGGAGACAGACCAAGAAGAGACTCTCATTTCCCTCTTTTTTATCCTCGTTGTATTTTTTCTTCTCTCTCTAGCTGCCCAAATCATTTCCACAGCAGAGTGCGCCGGCCACAAAAAGACATCTGCAGCCGATCATGATAAACAGTCTGCGTCGCTCACATTTGTTTTGTATAAAAACCACAGATCTGCATAAGTAAAAGCTACAGCTGCAGGACTGTTTTAAATCATGACGTGAGGAGGTAACACTGTGAAGGCAGACGTTGGTGTTGACACTTCAGGAATGCAGCTGCTGATACACACCTGCCACTGTGTCTAATGACACTTCAACATCACATGAACCTGTAATAGAGAGGCTGCGTTCTATAAAAAGTTATTTTTTTTTCAAGATATAGTTCTTTGAGTAACATTTCATTGCTTCTCTGAGCACACAGCATAGCAACACACACTGAAAATGCTCATTTCCTTTGGACTGGGTGTGCAAAGAGCATCAGGTTCACCACATGTCTAAGACCTAAAGTGTTCCTCTTATTTTATCAACACCACCCCATACCCCCTCATTGTCCATCCGAACCACCAATTTCTCTACGTCTTCCTCTGCCGTGTCCTCATTACCAACCAAAGGAAAGCTGGAGCTGATGTAGCTGTGGAGAAGGGGGCAGATGATATGAAGCAGAGTGAGAAGAAGTGATGGGTGTGACTGAGGAGGAAGTGGGGGGTTGTCGTTTGTAGGTCAGCGTAAATGTTTAATGCTTTATGCTGATGAGTTGACGGTTCTCGGAAAGACACACACACATACACAAGAAGGACGATTCCCACACATTTGCAGGCATAAGCCACCCCTGCTCCTGAGCCCGCTGCTTATATTCTTCCCCCGAACCTCTCGGCACGCCAATTAAGCAGGTATGTGACAAGACAGGCGAAAGTGCCAATTAGGCCAATCTACCTCAGCGACATGTCCCCTTAAACCCTCCTCCCCATCGTTTTCCCAGCTGCAGCTCCAACCCTCCGCTTCTCACTGGTTCTTAATGGATTTCCTTGCCTGTATATCTTCCCTCTTCCAGCGCTCCCATTTACCCCAGTTACATCACAAAAGTGAGTCCAAATAACATTAATAGCTACACTTTAACATACAGTCTAAAAAGTAGAGAGAGATGTCTCACATAATTATTTAGCCTGGAGTACACATCATAATTGAAAGGGTCTGATAAGAAACATAGAGAGATGGATTAGTGTTACATGACAGTGAGGGGAAAAAACTCAATTCCTTTTGCAAGGTTTAGCAAAGAAACCCCATAATGGCCTGTTTATCTTATCAATTACGAGACCATAATATTTTTGGAAATGAGAAATTGGGCTTGCCACAGGGCACAATCACCTCATAAATAAGGTACGCTGCTAAACAAATCCCTAAACCAATTTATTCAATTTAACATACAATGGATTATAGCTCCATTTCAGTGATAATGGGAGCAGACACTTGAGGAAATTAAAATGGAGAACTTGGAATTTTATGAGTCGTTTTCCACATGACCTCCATGGGTAAGGTGAAGGAAACAGCACTGATGTGTGTCTGTGTTTAGTGTTTTAAACAGACTGAGATCCAAAGGGCTCAATATGCCATTTCTGCCGTTTGATCAACAATCATTTCAAAAACTGTTGCATTATATTTCAACACAGTGTCATTAAGGATTCAGTGGAAGCCTGGCCGTTAATGGCTTTTAGATGCTGCCTCCCACACCCTACTTGATGGGGCATGCTTTCCATTAAAGTGAAAGTATTTTGGATGCTTACAGTTCGATCATAAAGTGCCCATATGTTGCATCGTTACTTTCCTGGCTCTCTCTCAAACAAGCCTCCTCGCTGTTGCAGCGTGAGGCGACGGCGCTGCATGAAACCCGACGTGTCAAACTCAAAATGCTTCACTGTCAATGATGGTAATTAGTTGTGAAAAAAGGGGGGGAAAAGGCACACTCTGTGCTACAGGACTGAGTGAATGCATCACACAAACCAACATACACACTACTCTGTTACTTGGGGCAGCATCTTTTTTATGCTTATGTTGTAAATGTAGCCATATCTTATTGTTCGGATGTCAAAAAAGATCCATTACATCCCCTTTGAAAATAGCACACAGTGTGCACAGGGTGATGGACCATGTTTTGGAGCTGAATGGTGTTTGTGGAGGTTTAACGGCACAGAGAGGCCTCCAGCACTGCTGTGATAAACAAGACAAAACTGGGTCCTTTACTCTGGGTGTGTCCTGGATTCACACAAAGCCCCCAGTGGGTCAATGCCTAAGGAAAAAGAGAGAGACTGTGCATGGATGAATGGACGGACGGACGGGTGCACTGGGGATACAGCAGAGCGGATCCATAGTGAGTCAGAGACAACAATGAGGAGGTTGGGGAGTGGAAGAGGTAAAGCAGATGGATATATCTGGTTAAGGGGTGGGGTAGATATGGATCCGGGCTATTGCTAAATGAAATCTTAGAATCTGGGCTGGCACGTAAGGCCAATTTCTTTACTAGGTATATGCATATGCAATCTATATCTATATGTATAATTAGACAGTCAATATCAGCATATATCATGATCTAATGGATTACACTCAAATATTAACATAGGCTGCAAAAATCCAATCGTTGTCAGAGTATGAAACACAATTTCCCAGCAAAACCAATGACAATCTATATCCAGAGATAACAAACTGAAATCCATTTCCATGTGAAAGTCCCCCCCCCCAGTTACATGTTAAGCCCCCCTATCCAAATCCACAGATGACACCATCGCTTTTAACTCCCATTTTTCTCCCCTTATTGAAACACCAGAGCCGCACATCAGGGCCAGGCACGATAATGGAGACCTCACCCCATGTCTCTCCCATGAGGCCGTCTGTCCGGAGGAGGAAATTGGGGCGGTGGGAGGTGATGTAGTGAGGGAGGAGATGGGGGTAAGAATTCTGGGTCAGGGACTGTGGGGCTGGGCCTTCTAATCTGAAGATGGACAGGGTGGGGGTGTGTGGAAACACCACATACACACACAGAGACATACACACCAGATGGGAGCCCCCCCCCACACCCCCACTTTGATTCTGCATTTACCTACTTAGCATGCCTCTGGGCACGTGTACACACACACTCACCCTTATCCCTTCCATGCAGACCTCCACATATACACTATGTGCGATCATGGGTGAAAGAGATTATATTACCATAACCTAGATATTCTAACCCCCAGTGACCCACTGGGTCACGATAGACGCTCCTCTCCTAGCAACACAACAACCCCAGCAGGGCACCACCACAATGTCAACTGTGCACTGGCTACTCAGTCACCAGAATGAGAGGAGTTGATGCAACAGCAGCTCAAATGATGAATTAAATATGAATGCAGCTTGAACCTCCCTCCGCCCTCTTTTCATAATTTCTCGCCTGTTTTTCGTCCTTTTTAATGATCAGCGAGTTGATGATGTGCTCATAATAATCCTGGTCCGAATCCTTCCTCCCCTCATTTTTCATTCCTGTCACTCCCAACTATATTTTTCTTTCTAAAGAACAGATGCACCATAAAAAAAACATCATTAAACTAAAATACCTCTGTGACAGCACATTTTGCCTGAGCAGCGGCTGTGGTTCATGTGAAAAGTATGTATTTGAATGATAATGTCCTCAGTTTGCTGCAACTCTATTATGTGAAGCGCTGATGAGTGTGACCACGAGGAGAGGATGCTGAGGTATGGACTCCACAGACCCTTGGAAGTGTGGAGGTGATCAGCTGGAGGCCTCCCTATAATCAGTGTTGGACCATCTGTGCCCCCTAGTGGCCATACTTGTTCTTGCAGCTTGATGGGGGTGACATAATGGTGAAAACCTTTATATCAGAAGGAAGAAACTTAAATTACTTCTTCTGTATTGTTGGTGATTTTCTTGTAGAATATCACCAGTTTTCTTGTCTACATGTTCATTTAAATTAAAAACATATCTGCAATATATCCTTTTTCCAACACTTCACTTCAGTGGCATAAAATGGTCTTTTGTGTCATGTTTGTTGTCATACCACAGTCACACAGCAGACATCAGGCATTCCAACTCCAGTTCCTCACATCAAAACAGTTCCCATACTACAGGTGAGGTTTACATTATATAAGCTGATGTTGTACTGTGCAGCAAACAGCCATTAGATGGCAGCAGATACAAAGTACAACCTCTCTCTGTTCATTCATACCACACGTTTACCAGTGCCTGGGGGGGAGAGAATGTTTTAATCAGTTGTCAGTATAGCGCTACAGCTCATCATTATGACTGATGAAGTCATAAATAAAATAGTGATGCTCATGTCAATGTACCGCATGAGCTATAAACTAAATCCATGACACTTTGAGTATATTGTCAATATTAGAATAACCTTTTCCCACAAAAGACCATATATAATGCCTGCTGATTTAAAGCTAGTCTTTAAGATGCAGTCAGGGTCGATCTGTTGGGAGAATAAATAGTAGGTTATCCTTCTCCGCCTTGGAGTTCCCTGTATCTGTTATTAATATGCCACATGCTACTATTTTCTAAGGAATTCTGAGTATGGCACAATCTCCTAAAAGATTGCAGCAAATCCCATGCATTGTTTTTGTTTTTCCCCTCAAACAGTATTTATACAGTCGTATTCTGCATTAGCTTGTGCCGGCCACATTTGCTTTAGGTGTGGTGCTCTACTCTTCAGTGCTGTTTACACTGTTTACAGCAGGTCCAAGCAGAAACAGACAGAAGTGATAATTCGCAGCGTAGGACTAACACACTTGGCCTTGACACAAAGCTCAACACAGCCTTGAAGATAAGAGTTTGCATATGTTTCAGAATTGATTGCATAGAAGGAGGAGCTGCCTGTATCCTGACTTCAAGAGGACATGAGGAGGTCGAGGACAGTGTTCCAAGTCTGCAGGGGAGGGATAGTGGCTTGGATCACTTCAAGGACCCTTAGTCGTGTTCCAACAAAGTTACAGCTATTTTGTGAGAGTGTATGTGAGTGTGTGTACGTGAGAGAGGGAACGATTATTCCTTCCTTATAAGGAACGAGAACATAACCCTGCCTAAGGTGCCAACAAGTACAACTCAAAAAAAATGCCTCTGGGCAACAATAATCTGACACAGTTACAGCAAAGCACAGTTACTGATCAGAGGGCGAGACTTTAAATTTTTTTAAGTAGGCCATTAACTTTATTTGTATATTATCTGCTATACTAAAGCTTCAAAAAAAGTTGCAGCCAGGGTGGGATCGAACCCACAACCTTGCTGTTAAGGGGACCAGCTGTCTTATCTGCAAATTATAATGTAAAAATGTTTGTTAGGACTAAAGTTATCAGACCAAAACTGTATTACTTTATACAATCCACTGTACCTAACAACACATTTTATGACAAAAAGTGCTTCTGTAACACTTCATGTTGTCACAGCGCTGCCTGTCTGTAGCTGCTAAACTGCTGAGATGGCAGGAGTTGTCACTTCTGCCTTGCATCACGGCACCAAAACGTGCTGTCAAAAAGCATTCGCTCTCCATCCACGGTTCGCTTTCTCTAAGAAATAAACTCTCAGCCTCACACAGAAAACGCAGCTGGAAATAAACACACTTGCGGGTTCGTATGACTGTGGAAATAAACAGTCATACGCTCTTTTGGAAACAAATGCTCACACATACCAGCAAGCAAGAACTGACATGTAAACCTCCAAGGCCCGGACACCTTGAAATGGATACAAGATAAACATATTTACTGACAAGGATAAATCCCAGAGGATAAACACTAAAGGGGAGGCACAGGAAAAACTTACAGCACACAGGTTATTGGTTAATGTTATGAGTATATACATTCTGTAAGCCTCAGGCGTGTAGGTAAAGGACAAATGCTAAGGAAAAGAATTTTAAGAATACTGGTGCTTCAGCCCTTTATATTATGCTCTATTTGACATTAAATTGCAAACTTGAGCATGTTGTCCTTTATAGTTAGCCGTGAAATCTTGAATATCTACCCCGAAGCAAGAGTTCTCCAAATAACCCTGTATTTCCTAAGATAACAAAACTTTGACACACCGAATAAAAACCAGGCGGGACACCTACCGCAGGCAAGTCTCTGAAACAACAACAATTTGACATGAACTGATGCCACTCAACTAATCCCCTCACCAAATCAAACAATACTCTGCAGTCAGCAAAGCAATAGGGTCAGGAGAATAAAATAATTTATAAAGTGAGTATAGTCCTTGAAACTGCAGCTTATTTTGTGAGCATGCCAGCTCATTAGCCTCCTATTTACAGATACAGAGGGTCAGGGTGGCCCAGTGAGCAGGGAGGGTTTTTATAGGTGATAGATGAGGCTTGTCTCACTCCGGTCTCAAGGATAGAGGCAAAAAGGGAAGCCAAACAGGAGAAGGAGTGAGAGCGACATGACAACGGGGGTTGCCGGTGATAAATAGTTCATGATAACTTACACATACAGCAACATACTGCAGCTGCTAGTCATCTGGCCCAAAACTGAACTGAATCAGGAAGTCTCATATCTCCTGGGATGATAATTAAATAAACAGCTTTGCCAAAAAAAAATGCATTAAACGCTTGGTCTTAAGATCAGAGCTGGCTCACATTTAGCTATTCAGACACCTCTGCCCTCTGGTCATCAATTCTGATTGACATCTCTATGGCTCAGCTAAAACAAGGTAGAATCCTAAACTCATCCTCAGTTTCCTGATTGTCAGCTGTCAGTTATTGTGCACTGCAGTGATAGAATCTAGTGGCAACACATCCACCAGGACTCTGTTGATCATACAGCTCATCACTATAATGACTGACAGTAAACCTCTTTGGAATAGAAAGCTAAGAAACCCCAAGCTGTGTGCCTTTACCCTCAAATCCTGATTACTACACACACTGACCCAAAGCGGACAGCAGATAATTGCACCCTCTTGCATTTGAAAGTCACATTAAAGGGCTGATAATGGAGTTCTGGCTTAGAAGAAAGAAGGATCACTGAAGCGGACAGGAGGAACAACGGATCTGTCTTTGGCTCTGGAAGGAAATTGGTATCTGCTTGATTCATAGTGCAGCCCACAAAAGACGTGCTCGGTACTAGCGTCCATTGTTAATGGTGTGTTGCTTTTGAAAGGGGCAAAAAAAAAAAAAAATACCTGTTTCGTGTTGAATAGGGCTGCTTGAGTAAAAACGCTGGTGTGGAGATAATGAGGTCTGTCTGTGATGAAGCTCACAGCAGAATGTACCATTCATGTGCTATCAAGCAATGAGAAAAATGTGATAGAGGTCCAGCAAATGGTCAAAAGCAACACCGGCTGTGAGAAATAATAATATGTTAGCTCTCTTTATTGCTGTATTTTTCAGTCAAATTGAAATAAATCAAATGAACCAAAGGGTAAAGAGACATAAAAGATGAGGGTTTAAATCAATCTTCCAACAGTTCATGGTGCCATGTAGCATCTATCTCTTCAGTTGGACGACTTCAACTGCAGGACATGACAGGAATAGCAATGACAAAAGCCACAGAAAGGAAATTTCACCCTTGTTAATACCCTGCCGCCTCAACCTCCTGCAGGTGCTTGTTTGCAGCAGCTTTTTTCGGGCTAGCTTGTGTAGCCGTTAATGAGATCCCAGAGGAAACCAGAGCTAAGCAGGTCACAGACTGCTGCAGGCACCCAGAGCTCTCATAACCCCACCATGCATGACCTCTGACCTCAACCCTACCCTTGCCCTATCCATGAAGTCTTGTGAAATTCTGAAGCCTCATGTCGTGGTTGATACCACAAAGGTGTACCCCTAACACACACACTGAAACGTGTTTGTCGAGCAGTAACAACAAAATATGACTGTGCCAAAGCAGTAATAAACTCCTGGAATCATCACTCGTGTGTGTCTGACAAAACAGATCCTGTGGTTTACCTGCAGCATATTTTTACCCTCTATATTTACCAACAGTGACAGCCGCCATAACTTCCAAACCACTCATTTTGGCAATAACGATAAAATAAAATAACGATAGCTCTGTTTTATTACACTGCCCTTCTGAGCCATGACCGTCTTACAGAAGTTCTTTATCATTTCAGGGTGCTTCAAAGGCCACGTTTAAAGACTGATTACATCAAAGGAATGCAGCCAGGCTTTGTCATTTTAAAGAATCATTCAAATGCAGCTCATATACAGCGTCTATGGCTGTGTCTCAGTTCAGAGGCTGCACATGAACTATTGAGATATGCTAAGGCCACAGTGTTCCTTAAATGAGATGGAGCTACAGAGGATTTTCCATTGTTGTGTGTGTTTGTTTAACATATTGTGAAATTCTGGACAAAAAAAAATCTGGATAAAATATCACTTAATGTTTCATTATACCTATCAGACTTTCAATTAAAATCATTCGTAAAGGACCAAATTGTTTGACAAATTAGCCTAAAACTAATTTTCCTCTGCAGTGCCCTGCAACATGATGATTTAACATTAATAAAAAGCTATTACAAAACTACTTAATATCGGCAGTGGTGCTATTTATGAGCTTGGCACAATACAAGCAATTTACCACTGAAGGTGGCATCAAATTACATACCATACATACAGCATGCATGCAATGGAAGACTTTTAAATCTGTCTGTAATAGAAGGATCAGCACAAAATAACAAACCGCAGACGTCATTTTCATTCATGCAACACATAAACACAGTCAAAGCACCCAGACTACAACAAATCCTTTGACACATTAACCCTCATCCTCGAGTCCTGACTGCTTCTCCTGCTGATGGAGGCCATAAATACACACAGAGCACATCAGGGTGAATATGTGTTTAAGTTTCTGTGTGGGGTATTGCTCCTCCTCGCTGACTGTTATTTTAATTAGGCCTGGATAAGGACAGAATGGTGCATTAGATAAAGCACATAAAGCACTATGTATGTGACAGGTTTCTAATCTCACATAAATAGCTGAGTATTGGACAACAGTTTGGTAAAAGCAAGAGCTTACCTGCAGCGAAATATTTGTGAGCTTCGGTAGGCAAAAAGAGGGGAAAGAGAAGAAAATACAGTTAGGCAATATTAGATTGCAAAAAAGCAGACTGTTGTTTTGGAAAGGAAGACTGAGACAGAATGAGATGGATGAGTCTGGGATGAATTAGTGACAGGAAGCAGATGAAGGAGAATGATGACAACGATGAGTAGGTCCCTCAGGTAATAATCAGCATCACTAGCAAATAAATGCATACAAATCTTTAGAAATATAAACACAAACGCCAAAAAAAGTTTTATTGCATGCACTCGCTTCCATCTATTTTGAATATTGCTGAGGTGAAGAAAAACAAACTTGGTCCCTATAGGCAGTTCCATCCATTTTCTCAGGGTCTACTGCCAACAGAGTACTACATTTATGAACGGTATACCTCACACTCTACCACAAACAATTATAAAGCTGGCTCATCTCACACCCACACACACACAGGCTCTCCTGTCTGTCTGCTGTTTGCCCAGCTGATGCAGACTGAGGGTGAGCAGTGTTGACAAGGCATATGGGAGGCTCATCCATAAAATATGGGCTGGGCTGGGCCAGACAGGCAGCTATTTACTGGGGAATAACTCAGAAAACCACAGAGCTCACTCCATCGATTATTAACCTGGCACACATGGAGACATTCTGTCCGTGTCCGATGTACATGTTGGCATCGGATCAAATTATACTCTTACAGGAAATGTTGACAAGCGTCCGCTGTTTGTCCAGAATTTGTTTTCATCATTGTTTGTTTTAAAAGGTTGAAACATGTCAGGAGGTGTGCTGTCAAATTGATGTAAAGCACTGAAAAAAAGTGCTCTCAGCTGGATGTAAAGTTACATTTCCCATCATTGAATCCCTACATCAACACCTCCCTAATAGTAAAAACAGCCACCATCCAGGCAATAGGGCTGTTTGATTTAAGTGAATTCAAAACACCAGTCCAATAACACAGCAGTCATTTTGCACAATAACTTCACACCCTGACAAAACAGGTGTTTGATGGTTTTTGTCTCGGGGTGGGTATTAGCTGAGTGTCAGCTCTCCTCCTCTGTTCCACCCTCTTCTATTTCTCTTATCCAGCTTTCTCCACTCTCGCCTTGATCCTCATTATTCCACACTGGGGTCTTTGGGGGAGCAAACGGTCTATTATCCAAAGATGGAGCTTAAGACAACTTAAAGCTCTGGAGGAGTGGCTATTTATTTGGGTTGAAAGACAGAGGGAGAAGGAGGGAGTGTGTGTCTGGCCTGGCGTTCCCATATCACTTAGGCTAATGTGATTAAGGGTATGTGGGGGGGTGGGGTGGGGGGGTGTTCATTCAGCTCCGAACGTGTTGGTTCTGTAAGACATCGATGTCGAGGGAGAGCCTAGAGAGGGTTGTGGCCAGTTACGGGACTTCCTTAAAAATTTTAGTACGTGCATACACAAATGTCCACTGGTACCACCCGATATTGAGCTGCAGTTCCTTCATTCAGAGAAATTAGTTTGTTGAATCTTTATTAAGAGTTAAATCTAAACAAGCAACAAGCAAAAGCACGTATGTACAGCTGAAAAGGGCAGATTATGGTATTTAATCTATAAAACATCACATGATTACAACAAGTTTAATCAGGATTAATCTAAGACATGGACAAATATTGATAATTTAGTTTTTACACTTTAATAGCTAAGATGGTATATATGTTTCACATTCACAAAAAAAGGTGCAGTATTTATGAGGGTAATGGTTCAGGTGGGACTCGTGACCCTATTAACCACAAATGAAGGGGAGTACATTAGCCTGACAGTGATGGAGCAAGAAGTTTGTATTTGTAGGTCATGTGTGATTTTTACGTCTTGTTTCAAAATAAAAAAAAGCAAAGATTATCAATCAAGGGAAAGACTGAGCTGGGTTTGCCACTTGGAAGTGGTGGACCACAGTATGTTTATGTGTGTGACACTAGCAGGGCCTCAAACATGGCAGATGGACACACTGGACTTTTGAATGGCTTTTTGCATGCTGCCACCCACTCAAACACAGACTCAGCATGTCAACTAAGCACATGTGTCACACATCATATGTCTTCCAAATGCTGCAAGCTGGAACACTCCCATCAGGGTCTCTGTGTGTGTTTGTAACAGGGGGGAGGGGGTCTTTGATGGCCACTCAGCTGTATGCAGACTGTAAAAAAAAGACCCCCCCCCTTTTCTGAGAATACTGTCCCTTCTCAAAAAGACTCACCCCTCAAAGAAGGAAAGGATTTTACAGACAGGAAGAAAAATGTGTCATCCCTCCCTCCCCTGCTCTGGCTCTATTGTACACTTTCAAATACCTCCCTCTGTTTTCACATTCGTCAAAGCTTTAAGGAGGAAGCTCGGTATTTGCTGTAAAGTTGTAATCCAGACTGTGACTGCATTAAATATTACAGCTTTGAAATGAGTTACTGATAATCCTCCCATAATTGCTTCACTCCAGTTAGTGGACATCATCAGGGGGGGAGGGATGAAAGAAGCCCTTTCAAATCCCTTATTCCAAAAGGATGCATTGGAGATTCAGACAACATATGTGAGTCTGGACTGCAGAGCCTTTAGGTCAGCCACAAACAGGGCCAAGAAGTGGGAAATGGGGGGAGATTTCTAAGGGACTTGGACCAACTACTGCACTTTCTCACACGCAGGACACTGTGGGTTGTAAAAAGTCCTATCAGTTTCCAGCTGTGAGGCGTATACAGCCCTTTCACCATCCCCTCCTTTTCTCCACCACTTGAATAAATAAGAGGCTGAGAAATGGGCCGGAGGGAAGAAAGAGGACGAAAAAGGAGAGAGAGGGATTCCTTTGGTTCTTGTTTACCTCATGCAACACATCCTTCATGTCGCCCCAATTTACGTGGCCTTGGCGAGCTGCTCGCAAGGACAAAAAGCCAGGCTTGCATTGCTTATTTTCCTTGTGGTGTATTTGCCTCAGCTGATGGGAAATGAGGCTTGAGCTGACGAGGTCACGCCAAGGAAGTTGTACCATCTCTGTCTGTCTTCACACTGAACCATTTGGTGTTCCTATTTATTTATGTTTCGGATAACATGGTGGAGAATGAGATGGGGTGGATCTGGGTGTCAAGCACGTATGTGTATTTCAGTTCAGATTAGGAGGGTCTGACTGTGTCCACGGAGTATTGGTTTAGATACTGTATTAATCCCAGAGGGAAAGTTTAATCTTGCTGTGCGGCAACCACTTAAAGCTCATAATGAGTCATCCGCATATGCAGCACACTGATTCTATATAGAAGAAGATAGAAATGCAAAAAAGGTTTCTTTTCACTCAAGCAGAATCTTTTTCACAATGGAATGATTTCACGCCACGCAAATCTGCAGCTCCTCTGAGGGCCTGAGTGTGCCTTCATTAATTTATCGAGAGATTAAAAGCTCCAAAGCAGGCATCAAGATAGACAGTCAGGGCAGAAAAGGGCACTTCTGCATTGAAGTGAATTGCTATATGAGGGGTGTTAACCCACTTTTGTTTTATCACCTATTTAGATGGACCACATAAGTTTTTTAGGACAATGCAAGGAAGCCTACCAAGTCATTTGCCTGTGTCCCTGACTCTTATTCTGCTAATAAATGACCTTTATACACATACTGGCAACAGTACTAAACCCACAGAGCGTAGGAGAAACTTTTACGCTCGATAAAAACTTATTCTCCTCTTGCCTCCAAGTCTTTCACAACTCATCATAGAGATATCATGACTTCAGCTCCTTGTTAAGAAGGAAGCATTATCCTTTTGTTCAGCCACTCCTGGCCTCACATTTTCCCTAAAAGTCCCTGCAACAGTCTCCTGCAATCTGAGAGGGGAATTCATGTTAGCACTCCATTTATATGCAAGCCGTGCAACTGATGACATTATGGGGAGGTGTGAGGTTGACAGCTCCCACGTTCCTGACATTCCAGCTGCAGATAGCGACAACTCCCCCTTCATACTTTTATACTTTATACTTTATAACTTCACATGTCCATACATGGCTGAAGCTGAATCTAAAAGTTGAGAATTCTTTACCATGTGATATCTGAGATACACTTATCAATAAAAAATGATTTGACATAAATGAACATAAGTTTGCATCTTCCATTTCCTCTTAGGTCACCATGACTACAGGGAGAGCATCTGGAACCACCTTTAGGTCCTTCTGGGGGATCGCAGGTCAGACGGGAGAGGCGTCTGTCTCATCTCTGGTAGATGCCAAAAAAGGAGACACCATCCTTATCAGCTGTCTGAACCAAATGTCTCCTCTTTAAATGTGGAGGAGCAATGGAGCATGTTCCAGACTCCCAAACAAACTTGGTCAATCATACAGGGTCAAAACGTATTTTGACCAGCTAGTTAAAATGAAAAAAAACAGCTTTTCTCTAAATCACCAAAGCATAATCGCTTCACTGCTGAAGAGGCATCCAACTAATAAATTATCCTACATCACCTGAAAGACAAAATGTCATCCTTCTACAGGAGAGAAGCACCACCTCAGATCTGAAGGTGCTGATCTGAAATCTAGACATGGAGATACTTTTAATAAAAGTGAAACTTCTGAGTTCTTTACCACACAGTAAAAGCCTGACTTTTAAGAGGACACTGGCTCACTCCAAAAATGCCATCTCATCTTAAGCTTGTCAAGTCTTCCCTGACAGCAGTGCAATGAAGGGTTTGTCCCAGACGCATTCATCAAACGCATCACAATCATGGGTCCGCTGCTAAGTACAGGCTTGGCACAGGCGGGCCTTCTGATGGGTTTCGCTGAGTAATTCAACCGAGCAGTTAATGTCGGTCTGGTCAATGTCACAAAAGGCACTGGGAAATGAAAAGTACCCGAGCCGTCCATAAAGCAGCGAGCACAGTCATGCTTCCTGCTGCTGCCAACGACACTGAATCCTCCGCCCTCCCCTCCCATATATCTGTATCCTTTACTGTCTCTTCTGCCTGCGTTTCAGACAGCCTTCTCCCTGATCCATTAAAGGCCCCTAAAGCTCTCCCTATTAGAGGAAATGGCTTTTAATTTAGCCAATTAACAAGCTTGTAAATTCATCAGTGGGGCGAGATTCATGGAATTAGACAACACGAATGAGAGTGTGGGGAAAATGAAGAGGGGAGGGGGGGGGACCATCAGCTCTCCCAGAGTCCACTCAGAAGGCTGTGCTGGGATATAATTATCAAAAACATGCATAAACAGAGGCCAGGACCATTTGGCTGAAATCAGGCGAAAACTTTGATCCAATCTTGAGAGAGATGTGAACTGATGATGAGTGCAGGGTGAAGTGATTAGCCAGCAGGCAGAGGACGTGCAGAGGAGGGTAATTGAAAAGTGTAATGTCCTTGTCTGCTGACGGGCACAGCCACTCGGCAGATGAGGGATATCATAATTTGATTCATGTCCACCCACTGGCAGACCAGACCGCCAGATCAGTTAATAAAGACTCAGTTTTGTGTGTTTAAGATGCTAATGACTGTTGACGGTTGAGTCAGGAATCTTAAATGTGAAGAAGGTGCTGTTAGAACTAAACCTGGAGACATGTCTGTACATGGAAAGTGGATTCTTTGATTAGTTAATGTCCTGTTTTTTCATTTTCTTCCCACCTAAAATGCACCTTATAGACTGATTATAACTTTATAATCAAAACTGAAAAAAAGAAAATCTGCCCGAGAGGAGATTTTTCCTTCTTTTCCAGAACAAATCAATACTGCAGCCAGAGTTTAGATCTTTATTAATTAAAATGGTTTCCTACGCGTTCTCGTATTTCATATTCAGAGTTGTACAGAGGTTTAATAGCAGCTATTGTTTGCACTTTCAATAAATAAACTGCACCCTTAGCTGAAACCTGACCAACATGTCATTAATATCCATAAAAGTCAGGGTCTGCAGTCATTAAGACATTGTCTCTCTTTTCTGCAGTGAGAATGGGACGTGGACAAAGCTGCTGTTTTTGTCTTGTGTGGGCCAAAATAAAGCACCGAGTGAAAAGGCTGCCATCCATCTTCATCCGCCTGGCATGTCCTTTAGTTACTTCCGCCCTCCGTGTAGCCTGCGTCTTTTCTGCTATCATCTGTGTGTGTGTGTGGTAAGTAGAGGTTAATGAAGTGCATCCACCTTTCTACCTCCACAAAATGAAAGAGACTTCATTAGGCAGTCTCCCGAATCAATGTAATTCTATCCTGCACACAGGAACATGCACACACCTGAGGATTCATGAGTGTACATTTGGGACAGTGATACCTGCACACATGTCTACAGGCATGTTTATTAATTCCTGCTAAACCCGATGTGTTCTTCCATAACTTGTGATCAATTTGTCTGAGGTTTCATGTCTGGAATACACTTTAACAAATAGCAAGATATTCCTGGATCCCCATGACAACTGTGGACTATGCTCACCCTGCCTACCCTTTCATTTTGTTTTCAACGGGTCAGTCTAAGCATAACTGATGTGGGACATGGAGAAGCAGAGGGAGGAAGCATGTTGCAGCGGTGATATCAGCGCGATGACGTCCTGTATCTGTCTTCCACTCCCACATCGCTGTCTTCTTCTCCTGTCCTTTTCACTCCCTCCACCCTTTCCTCTTTCTCTCTACATCCTTTCATCTCAACCTCCCACGCATTTCAGGTCACCCGGGAAGCAATCGTCTTAAGTGTTCTGGCTGACAATGAGAGCTGATGAGAAAGCTTCCTGTGAGTGTTGGCTGGCTAAGGTAAGCTTCTCCATCCACTCTGCACTGCATACAAATGCAGGGAACTCATCTGTGTCTTCTCTGCTCCCCTTTCTTATTCTGGAATTTACTACCTAATCATAAATACCTCAAACATCTCGTCCACGCAGAACAAAGAGACACATTTCCAATATAATAAAAAATTCTGCTCACATGTTTAAAGGTCTGGGTCAACGTTGCTCTAATCTCTTTATAGCCACCTCTGAAGAGGAGGTTGTTACATGTGTTGGCCCCCAAAAGTGAGACACTGCTGACTCAGCACGCCTTTCCCATAATCCTCTCTGCTGTGGGGACAGCTGTTAGCTGTTTTATCTGAAACAAGGTTAAATCAACAAAAGTCAATCTAAAGGGCAAAAAAAAAACAGGCGAGCAGTCTGACTTTCCGATGATTGATTTGTTTGATTTTTACTTCAGCAGTCTTCACTCATCCATCCAAAGCAGCTGTCTTCATTGCAAAGTGCCATAAGCAGACATGTGTAGCTGCTCCGAGCATGACTTCGCCCACAGACAAGTCTCTGCACGGCCCAGATCCTCCGATGAACCGATGAAACCTGCGAGCATTGTGCATGAATAATAACTCCGCTGACAACCACGGTCGACGGAGGACGTGACACAGGCAGAACTAATGACAGATTGACGATTGTAACTCGATAGCTGCTTGATGCTGGTGACAGAGAATCAATCTCAGCGATGCTGCCTCTCGCTCTGAAGTGTGCCATTAAACAAACGTTAAGTGTCAGCAGATAAAGAGAAGATGGCATCTTCACACATTCATTTGATTGCCTTCATTAGTGAGAGAACATCGGAGAACAGTGTTTGCTGTTTTTTTTTGTGGTGTCAAAATGAAAACATCTGGGGCTGAGAAATGAAGCAAACAGAGAAACTGTGAAAAAGTGCAGTTCCACTTGTGGCCTCTTGGCTTCAAAAGTGAGACAGTCCCACAGCCATTTTTGATTTATATACAAGTTCCCTTTTTGTGACTGCTGTTCAGAGGGTGAAATTTCTTATAATCACTCAAAATAGCTTTTCAGACTTTATATACAGTCTGTGTGTAACGTGAGTAGCATTAACGCCCATTAAGGCACTTACTGTTATCTTTGGCTCATTTCCTTTTTTCTGTCGCTGCACAAAACTTCACAGCTGCCTGACGCATGTCTCCACCACAAAGCTTATTTTAGCTAAAGCTCCATTCAAATCATAATTGCTTTTCATTCAAGAGAACCCAAAGCTCATAAAATAAAACTAGCTGCCTTCTGGGTTGTAGGACTCCAAAACAGACCTCTCTATTAGCAAACATGGCCAGCCTCTTGTATAATGGACCAGGAGAGGGAAGTATAATCAGTCTAATTGGCTCTGGGTGGATTTAATAACATCACAGAATAGTCATGTCACGAACCACTAATTAAATGCTGTAATCAACATGCTGCCTCATATACAGAGCTTCTGATGTGCTGTTCAACAGCCATGCCTGGGGGTTAGAAAGAGGTGGGCGTGTGTGTGCAAGTATTCATGTAGCTGTGTGTATGTGTGAGAGAGCGTGTGCCTGTGTCCATCCCTTGACGGTATCATCAAGTGTTGGAGCAGGTGTGCAGGCAGGCCCTATTTAATCTAGCTGTACTGATCCACTGAGGCTGAAAGCCTGGAGAGTTTGTGGGAGAGTGTGTGTGTGTGTGTGTGTGTGTGTGTGTGTGTGTGTGTGTGTGTGCGCTGAGTGACTGCAGGGAGAGCTAAAGGCTCTGTGATTGATTGAATGCTCTTTAAGCAAAATCCCATAATTCCTACAGTAGTAGGAGTAGCTGATCATTATTTTCATTTGTGATAACATGTTTATTATCTGTTTTAATTCATCAATTAATCTATTATTTCTTCAATTATAGTTATGCCTGATAAACAGTCAGCAACAGATGATGATTGATTCCATCCTTTAACATGCCCTTATTTCATGATGCGTTATAACAGACAAAAACTTGATGCCTGGAAATCATCTCTCAGGGGATGTTTCTTCTGGCCCATATTAAGCCTTTAAAGAGGAAACTGTGGTCACTGTCAGCCTGTTTTTATTGGAGACAGCTTACAGGATGTGATGTGGTGGCTGTCCATGGTGTAACACAAAACAGATCTACTGGAACTATAGTCACCAATCTGCAACAGCTCCTAGAGATTAAGAAAAGCAAGACCAGAGCACCAACATGATCTTTAAAGGCCAGCGTCGGTGACACACTGAAACTGCAGACCTAAGCCTCAGGCCGCAGTGATTTTTATGCCTGCAGACAAACCGCAGCCTTATTTAACATCCATTAGCTTCCAAGCATTTAGCAGTCAGCAGCAGCAGATGGCCCAAGAATAGCAGAAATCCACTTGTCTCTGCTGGTTAAACGTCCAGCTGTTTGAGAGTGGAAAGAAAGGCTACAGAGCTTCTAACTCTGACTGTAGCTGTGCTTGTGTTTCCCTATTCCATTAGCTGCCTCAATACACAAAAAGAAGAGAGAATCCCGGACATATTTGCACTCCTTGGCAGCAGGTAGCTGTGCACTAATGGGAGGTATCCAATCCTACGGTTGTCAGTGTGCATTTGTAGCTGAGCTGTAACGAGATGGCAGAGAGGACAGCCTTTACGTTGTAGAAGTGTTTGCAGTGTTTTGAATTTGTGGATAAAAATGACACCACAAAACATCACAGTGTAATGGTGTGTGTGTGTGTGTGTGTGTGCAAGCTCAACTTCAAACAAACACACAACAGCGGTGGAAAGGCCCAATGATGCCACCACTACAGCTCTGCAACTAGGGGGATTTTAATGAGCTTGTTGCTGTATATCTGCTCGATCACTACTGACAAGTAAATGTAAGATATACAGTGACACGTGTAAGACAATTTAAAGGGTGTTTATTCCTACACAAAAGCTATAGAAAGAGTTACTCTTCGCAGAAGGTAACGTTAACCAACACTGGATATAATGCCGTCACTGCTAATACTGTGACATCTGAAAGCAATTCTTGTAACTTTAATAACAGCTGTAGTGCACAAGTATAAAACCACATTTCCCACAATCATGGGAAATGTGGTCAGTGGCCCTTTCTGTGGCATGGGAATGAGGGCTTTGCTGCGAAATCTACAGATAATTCAATTAGTAACGACAGAAGGTAAAGGAGGGCTGTGAGTGTGAGTGTGTGTGTGTGTGCTCAATGCTCGGGGCATTACCCCAAAGATCTCCAAACACACACACACACAGACCCGTGAGCCCTGGCTGCCCCAGTATTTTTGGGCGTCCTTCCAGTTTTACGTCAGCAGCTCGCCCCATCTGCCTGCCACTCTGAGCACCCAACAATGGCCACCTATGTTCCCACAGGGAGACCAAGGGATGCTGCAAAGGCACTGCTGTCTACACACACACACACACACACACACACACAACAGCCTGACTGGCATGACATGTTCTACACGGAAAACTTGTGTATGTATCTGTGTACATGAGCACCAACTTTCCAGCCAGCTGTAAACTCAGCTGAAAAATATGATGTAACAAAAAGTGAATGAGGAAAACAGAGAGAGAATGAGCTCCAAACACACACACAAACACACACACACAACACCATCCACACCCCGGCTTTCACGAGGTGAGATCTTTTTTTATAGACCAGCCACAATAAAGAGCACAGACAACAAGGCCATTGTAACCACTGCTGGTGTTTTGTGTGCAGCTGCAGCGTGCAGGGTGCGTAGGTTCTCCATTACGTTCACATCTTGGATTCAAGAGCAGACATAAAGCGAGGTGAAAGGAGAGCCATCAGAGTCTGAGAAAGCGGAGAAGTGGAATTCAGGGCAAGATAGCTGGGCTGCAGCCATCTGCTTGAGCCATTTTGTGAGTTGGGGAGTTAGGTTACATATCCACAGGGGGTACAATGGAGAAATTACAATCCATCTACCTTCTAAGGCAGAAACAAGACAGGCAGCAGTGAGGAGGATCCAGCATCTCAACAGAACCAAGATTCATTAAATCGTTTAGACTAACACTATATAACAAATGTGTGTTTTCCTTGATGAATGGGAGGAGGTTAGAGGTCACAGTTCTGCAGGGAGGATGTACTCAGGGACACTTTTGCATGGTGCGTGCCTGTTGACAGAAAGATTTAGACCTCTGGACATCCGCCTGAAACCTGGTGTCTCTTTCAAACATGTCACGCCACCCTCACTAAGTATTTCAGCACAACCACAGAGTATTTACTACGCGCTGACAGTGACAACAGGTATAGATAGAAATACAGATCGTAAGACAATGTACTCAGAGATGTGGCAGTATGAACCTTTTATTAATAGTCATTAATAAAAGTGTTGGATGGTCATAAAAAAGGCCAAATGTTTGACATTCATGTCAGAGTAATTTGTAGTTTTATTGACTGACTGCAAGACAGGGGGTTTTGTGAGGTAATCAATAGGTACCAATAAAACTGAAGGTGAGTGTTATTACTTTGTACAATAGAGTTTCAATAGCCTGACACATAAGCCAAAGACAATAACAAGGCATGCTAATTTATGTTCAAATTGATATATAATACATCTATATATCAATGCAAAACACGAGCGCCCCAACTGCATCAGATACATATCTACCTGTTGTAGAACTTGGTCGCCACTTTAGTATCCTGGTGTATGATTTGTACACATTTGTGAGCATTTAAATCATATTTCTTTTCTTCTGTGGCATAAACTAAATATTCTGACACTCTAAAATGACAAACAATTCCTGAAGATGATATAATTGTGTGCACAGATTTCATGGCAATTCAATAATTAATAATAAAGTCAATCATTTTTCAGACGAACAGCTTTAGGATTTATTCCTCGAACAATAGAAATATGTGTACCGAATTGTATTGGAAATGAGAAAAAAAAATGGAGGGACTGAAATCCACATCCATGTCCGAGTGATTAGCTGTGAAGCTATGCCCATTAGGCAAATGATGATTATTGGCTGCTCATTATTAGGCTATTACAGCATCGTTAAAATGACATTAGTAGCCCATTTTGTGTTCAGTGCATTGAAAGAAATACGTCAGTGGTACACATGAGAAAATTCTGCCCACCAGATTCATTTGATCAAAATAAACAGCGTTTACACACACATACACACACACAATCACAGAGATAGAATGTGAGTGAGAGGAATGCAGGTGCAGGCTGACACAGGATCAGCTCCAGACATGTATGGACTTGTGCCTTTTTTTTTCCACTATAGGTGTCTGCCTCTCAGAGCTGCACCATTCCTACCTGACATCTCTACTCTTTGCTAAGATGTGCCTTTCATTCTCTGTTCTCCTGTGACACACACACACACTCAGACACACACTTGAACATCTTTGAAGTCTGAGCGGTACTCCATTTTCTCGTTTAGCTGTGAACCGAGGAGGAGGCTCTGGGAAAATGCCAGTGAAGTCCCAAGTCGGAAGTCACCCATGCTGGGAGTGAGTGTAGTGTGTGTGTGTGTGTGTGTGTGTCTCAGGAGGGCCAGTCATTATGGGTGAATAGGCAGGATGGGACTAGACCTGTCACGTGGAGGGGCTCAAGTTGCACACACAATCTCACACACAGAGTCCCACACACATACCATAAAATAGGTGGGTGTCCCGGTGCCTGTCACTGTGTGGGATTCCTGCAGTACGCTGGTACAGAGGCATGCAGCATTTTACACACATGCATGCACACAGACACACAGGCAGTCATGTCACCGGTATGATTGCACACAGGGATTAACGATGACACACACACACGCACACACAGAGCTTTCTAAGGCTTGACTGACATCTGATAGTTACAATTTCGTCATGATTTCATGTGAAGAAACTGTCAATTTGCAAGCCATGATAAATGTCAATAATAAATAGTCATTTTTTCTGGGCAGACCATCCAATTCCTAAACCTGTGGCAACCCAAAACACACAACAGAGAGAACACAAACAGCTAATTTTTCACTCTTATTGATTAGACATCTGAATGTTTGCATATTGATTGTATAAAGCAACATCTGTTAAACATCTTCCACGCACATGTGGTCAAATGGCTTTCATCAGCTTTACATATGTCAGCTTGAAATATGTCTCAAGTTCAACTGACAAAAAGTAACAGATCTCGTTGAAATCCTGGATAAAATGCAAGCTGCCAGAAATCGTAGAGATATAAATCTTTTTGAAATATAAAACACAAAAGGTGATTCACTTCGTTCCCACTGGCAGCAGCCAAGTCGGTCTTTTTTTTTTCTTGCATGTCAACTTTGACATCAATAAAGCACCTGAAAACCGAGCCAGCAAACAGTAGAAAGAATGAAGGTCAATAAGCATTTTCTTTCAATTTAATGTATTATATTATATGTTATTTCACTTTAGTCTCCTAAAGGCCATTGTTAATTAAAAGATGCTGCATAAACAAAGACAGATGGAAATTGTGGAAGGTACCCACAAAGGTCCAGCCACGTGTCATGTTTCTATTGCTGCCAGTCAAGAGATGGATCCTGTGACACCTGGCTTTTGTTTTCCTGCGGTTTGATTCATCTAACTGCAATTGAACCCTGGATGTGTATCAGTTCTGATCAGCAGCACTGAATAATATTTTGACTCGATTTCAAGTGATTCTATGAACTCTCCTTTGAACACCATTCAGTCGGTGCTAAGTCTAAGAAAGAGTGAAGCAAAATCACCAGAAAGAATTGAAAAACCAATTGCTGCTTTCAACTGTTTAACTGATAACCCTGTTTTCCCAGAAATCTGTGACACTGAATGTGACTCACCACATGCATGACATTGTTTTCCACTCTTAATTGGACATAGAAGCAAACCAATTAAAGACCATTTCTGCATTCCTTGTTATGGGGACCTAACTATATCAGAAGGTCCTCCATAGTAAACGATAACATATCTCTCCTTCCAAAAGCATTTACTGATCTGTTAGAGAGTTGCCTTATATGTGGTAGCCTTTCAAAAGTGCTACAAATCCCTTTACGATGTAAATCTTCATCATCATGTCCCAGCACTGGGGTTCAGATTATACTATTTAGGCAAAAAAACACTGAGATAAATCTTGATTTCAGCTGAAAGTGACTTCTTTGCAAAGGGCAGAGCAGCTTTCCTTTCATAGGGGTGAACTCCAGGACATTACCTTTGTACTTGTAGGAAAGATTTGGAACACATGCAGCACATAGGACAACAGAATAAAGGCAGGGCCTCTCCTGCACTGGCTCCCTTTTTCGGAGCAGCAGAGGTCCAGGGCTGAAAGAAAGATGGCTGGAATTCCTCCTTCAGATGGCACGTCTTTAATCTCATTATCTGGGAGGATATGAAAATCTGCATTCCAGCCTCCTCAGACACACACACACACACACACACACTGCTTCATTTCATCTTGGAGGGACCCTGCAGTGTGTGTGACAGCGGCTAAGGCTGTCTAACTTTGTTGTGGTGTCTCTGCTCAAACATTCTGACATATACATACAAATATGCCCACACAATTACAAGAAGCAAAACGTGCGTGGACACTTGAAGAAGCCAGTTTTAAATGCTTCCTGTTCCCAAAACATGGTGAGACGGAAGAGATGTGGGTTCTGTGCTGAGTGACAGGAGGACCTCCCACTTCAACAGGCACAGTGATGAGGCGTGACCACTCCTGACAGGTGTTTTGTCCCACTTGGAGCGGCACGATGTGGCCATTGTAGCGATCGCTTCCACTGAAAGGCCCGAAGAAATCCCACACCCAACAGGGAAAAGAGCTTGGCACGCTGCGGCAAAAAAAAAGTTTCCGCCTTCACAAACCAGCACTTACATAAAACATCAATCTATCAATAAAGAGCTATAAACAGCACTGAAAGAAGCTACGACGCACATCAACGCAGGCTTTTGTACTTTGTAATGTTGTTCTTAGGTGTGTTTATTCTTAAAAGCTGGTTAAATTCACAAGGCTGGTCTGGAATTTAATCAGCAGAAATCTTCTCTGAGCCACAAAAAGAAGGCATTAAAATCCTATTACGATGCACAAAGCCTCCACTGTTTCCCAGTAATGCCACAGCACACTTTTAAAGTACTTAAATGCTAATGCTACCTAGCACCAGCACAGCCTCCTCAATCAAAAGAGTCCAAACCTTTCAAGTCAACCGCTGCAGAGACAGAAAGTAGCTGCTGTCAGCAACGCTTTTGTCTTTTTAGTCGATGAAAACACAGCTTCTCAAAAATGCTCTGCAAATTTACACTGGCTTTATGTTGCCTCTCTGTCACAGCTGTGCGCTGCCACCTCGGTGGAGCTGAAGGGAGAGTGGGCTTGACTGGGACTGCTTTAACAGGAAGGGAAGGGCCCACATGAAAGGGGTAACCCCGTCATCTGGGAGCTTTAATGACAGACTGTGCAACCTTGTTTTGACTGAAGAGCTCTTTTAATATGCATGACAAAGAACATCCTTCTGGGACCTTCCCTTGTAATGGCACCAAATCCCCTGACAAACTCCTGTTGTTTCTTCATCACGTCATCATCAAGCAGTGTTTGTGGCTCCATCAAAGCACAAAGGCAAAAACCTTGTGCTTTTGATGGCCCATCCAGTGAGCTGGAAATCAGCACTGTTCATGACACAAAGAGCTCAAAACAAAAGGGCAGACAGTTCAGGTGCTGGGCTGCCGAAATGGGGCACCAGGCTTTTAATCGCTGTTATCTCCCTTACTTTAAGTGTAAAGTGCTCTTCACTCCTCTTTGTCTGTTCTTGTAAACCTCACAGAGCTGAGACTGGACACATTATTCTGTTGTGAAGAACAAAAAAACAGCCTGAAGAGGACCGTGAGCTCACTTAACAAAAAAACTAAAACACAAGCTATAAACTGCAGCATGATAAATGATTCAACACCCCACTGAATTTGCCAGGAATTAGATCATTTTCTATGCAGAGTCATGTCAAATTCAGAAATGATGGAGAATAGCAGAGAGCAAAGTGGGAAACTAAGGTGTAACCTCACATCCGCAGCAACAAAAAGCAAAAGCATAGACCAAATCACTGTGTACAAACTGTTAAATGTGGCTTTTTTAAATTATAAACCGGCTAGAAAGACAACTGAAACTCATGAATCACATGCATGACATTTGTTTTGGGTGGCCCTTTGAGGTCTGAGGGGGCCTCGGGTGGAGGGTTTTAGCAGATGTGGTTTTGGGAGGAAAAAAAAAAGACCATGGCCATTATGAAGAGACGGAAAGAGATTAAAGTAAAGGGAGTGGTCTTACCTGGTAGGGCGTTGGCAGGACAAAAGAGGAGACAGCACATGAAAGAGACGGGAAAAAAACATAAGACACCGTTTGCCAAGTTTTAAGCCATGCATCTGCACATTTGTATGGTATACAACTCTGCACTGATAAAGTGCTGTCTAGACAGAGCTAACTGCTGCTTATTTCCATAATGGACAGTAAATGGTTCCACTGTAAAGCACTCAGAATGGCAAAAATCATCAATCATCTTTATTTTTCAAGGTAAAGATCCATACATGCATTCATACTGCGACTGCAAGCATCTAGCTTACTGGATCACAACAGAAATCACATCACGGCCTCCTGACTGGGAAGTTGTAACTGAATAAGTATTGATTTTTTACTTGCACCAGATACGTCGGCTTTAGCTGATGCTGTAGGATTTGTTCAATGTCGCCTTTAGGTTTTTGGGTTATTTATGGCAATGTCATATCAGGACAGAAAGGATAGAGCAGAAAAAAAATAGAGGCACACATAACACACTAAGAATCCAGATGAAAACTGCGAGATATGCTGAAAAAGCAACTACAACTGAAGCCCAAGTGACTCCCAGCATGAATACCTTTAATCAGTTCTCATTCTCATCACATTATAATGCAGCAGGAATCCCTTTAGTGTCAGATTTTAACGTGCATGGTAGTGTATTATCCTTCCTGGTGAGGTCATACTAAGTTCACATACGCACGTAGCGGGGTGGTGGTAAGGTCGTTTCTTCCCCACAGCTTTATTGGCTATGTTAAGACTTCCAAGCTAAGATTTATTCCAGTGATGTGATAAGATTTTTTTTCATGTGTGTGTCAATCCCAATTTATAATCCAGGGTCCTGATACATATCTGAATGGCCATGCAATTAATTAATGTAAAACTTATGTCAGGTTCGGCGAATCTGATCCACAAACAACGTGAATGTAGAATGTAGCGGAGGACACTGTACACGGAAGCCTGGGCTCCATAGACTGCAGGTGTAGCCCCTTAAAGATTGCACCAACAGTTATGAGACAATAAAAAGAGCTCCTGTCACATCACAACTTGCAGTTTGCGCTAATAAAAGACGTGTACTCTTCAGCCATTAGAGTTCAGTTAAAGGAGGCCACTGTATGCTTTTGTAAAAATAATCAAAACATCACTGGCATGTTGACATGCTGACATGTTTGTCGGCCACATTTAAAGGCAGCCTTGAAACGGGACAGCCTTTCCCTTGTCACACTAGATCTACAAATGTGTCCTTCAAAGGATCAAGCCTCTCAATAGGAACTTAAACTATTTCCATCTGCAACAAGCATCTCCTCAATTTTCTTAGTCGCCATGGTGACGAGGCCAATCCCTCTAAAAACTCTTTGCACACCTTGTTTCTGAGTTAAAAGTGACACCTGACATTACATTACATTAGTCTTAGACTTTACTTAATTATCATCATAAGCAAACAGTTACTGTTTCTTGCCAGAGTTAACACAGCACGAAATATGACAGAGAAAATATGTATTCCTCCATGGCTCCCACTGCACCAGAAAAGTATTAACTGCAGTTCAGAGAAACTCCATCTCCATCCTTTCCTCCTCTTTGGCAACCATCCTTCAGCTGTGTGACAAGCACTGAAATATTTACAGCCTAAGGATAAGTTCACTAACAGGTTTCGCTTGGCATTAAAGCAGGAGCCACGGTGGTCACCTTCCTTTGTCATCCATATTTCAAAAAGGCATTGGGGGCAATGCAGAGGTAGGTTTGCTGACCCAGAATATGAATGAGCACTAAAATTCCTGTACAAGGATAAGTGATCTGATAAGACTTCAAAGCAGGAGGTGGAAAAAGAACACAGCTTTAAGACAAGAAGAAAAGGCACCGTCTTATTTAAATCCAGTTATAATCACCGTTTTGCCTCATAATTAATGGAAGCTTCTTAGCTAAACGTGTGACACGATGCTTTGTCACTGCCGACCAATGGTGAATAATCAAAGACAAACGGTGATCCAGACCAAAACCCAGAAAAGCTTCACACCTCCATGTAAATATTCCCCAAACTATGACGCAAGGAAAAGGATGGAAAGAAGAACCCTGGTAGATTATAAGAGAAGCTCTTAGTTTATCACGCAGCCCGGTGCATTGATGGAGAGATACCCTGCAGTGGGAAAAGAAGTCTAGACAAAACAATACTGCTCTGCTTTCTGTGTTGCTGCTCTCTTTTCCAGCCAGGAGTGATATCCATTCCTATCCATCTAGTGTTGGTCACGAGAGCAGCGGGCGGACCCAGCAGGTTCCTAAATAAAGGCCTCTGGCTCCAAAGAGAAGAAGGAAAATGTGGCCTGTGAGGTAACTGGGACAAGTCTACTTGAGTCTCATATAATGCTGGCTGAAGAAGAAAGGGACAGGGGCCATAATCACAGTATTAGACTGAGTCAATCCTCTCTTAGGGCTTTCAGAAGGTAAAGCCAAGGAGAGAGGTGGAAACAGCTGAGACACAGCTGTTTTAAAAGTACAAACAGCGCCTCCAATATATGGTCGGACACTTTTCAAACTAGAAAGTATGATCTACTGAACTACTGAACAGCAGCCACACACTCTGTAAAGACACTTCATGTAAAACTAATTGAAGCAATTGAAGCAACATCCTGGCTTTTAGCTACAGAACATGTCAGACTAACAACACAGAGATGTGTCACTCTCCTAGTGACACTCTGAACGGCTCCTATGACTCACATTGACACTATGTGCGTTACTCAATATTGTAAGATGCTATAAATCCCTGCCTGCCTGTCCCGCTGTGGCGCAGTTTGACTCAGCACACACAAGCAGAAATTACACAGCATTCCTGCTTCAGCAGTGTACCCATATATTTTAAAAAAAAGTCAAGTAATGGCCCCATACAGCGCTGGGGAAATTGCTAAGAACAGCCCCTTAAGTTCAGCCACACTAAGAATAATCAAGTTCCCAAGCAATCCTCATTATACAGAGAGCACTCAGCTTTATTGAGATTCAGGGGGAGGGAGGTTTCTGGCGTACAAAAGGGATTTATTGATTGCACTTAATGCAATAAGCATGCAGGATCCAATGCAACAATTTCATTACATTTTTCTTTACTGCCATGCTGTGGGTGCTTGGCTGAAAATGAGAACCGTGCACGCATGCTGGCAACATCTGCAGGAAAGGGAAGGACGACAGGACAAGCCGGCATACTGTATACTCTCTACAACAACATGAAAGGCGTTTCTCTTAAAGCTGGGTCTTCACATCTAAATGAAGTCCTTCTTTTCTCACCCCCTTTGTCTGCAGCACTTTATAGGTCCAGGAGTGTTGAAATTAATGCAACCCCTCCAAACTACAACCTTGCATGCTGCACACACTGCAGTTTTAAAGTTTGATAAGAGTCAAAATTGATGTAAAATGATATTATTCTGTGTTTGGCTAAGCAGGTAAACTTTGCTGCTCTAAAACAGTCAGATTACTGCATAGACTTCTGTGCTTGCTGATATCTCATCAGGCCCTTCTTCTTTCCGTGTCCCACATTTGTGTATTTCTATGTCTCATTCTTGGCTCAAAGTGATCACTTCAAAGTCTTGCAGCTGACTTGGATGTTCTAAAAAGAGATGCATCAGATGGTCCTTGATGACAAGTCTCAGAGGACAAAAGACAGATCATCCAGGTTCAAGTGCTTTGTTAAAACATCCAGTATTGGGAAAAAATCGTACAAAGCTGCTGGCGTGGCTGTTTGAGTAGGAATTCTTTTTCACATTTAAATCATCTCTATTCTTATTCAAGGTCAGCTGACTCCCTGTCCTCTCTGATCCCAGAGAAAGGGGAGATAAATAAACAGATCTGGAGAAAAAGGGGTGAGCAGGTCCAGGTCTCTGGGCTGCTGACAGTCCGCCATGTGTTCCAGCTGTTTGTTCTTCCTCTACTACCTCCCCCAACGTGAACCAACAGCCAGACGACCCCCACTGATACTTCTGTCAACTCTTCTTCCAACCCCCCCACTCCCACCCCTCCTTTCACCCTCCCCACTATAGTCCCCTTGCTGACCCTTTACTTATTGGGTCAGGGCAATAAATACTGTGTGCTGCTCTCCAAAGGCATGTTGTCTTCAATTCACCCCTTGACACCTGTGCAAAGACTGAGGAGGCGCATGATGCTGCTGTTGAAACAGCAGAGACCTGAGCAAATGAAGAAAATTGGCCTGACAGAAAGATAAAACACAGTAAATAGCTTTTTGACCTTTTTTTTTTGAGAGGCTGTCGGCCTCCCTGTGAGTGATTTCATGTTTCAAGGTCTATAATTCTCCAGTGGAATCAAGTGGGGTTTGTAAGAATTAAGAGCATTTCCAAAAATCCTTTGGCAAGGGAGCATTATGCTTTATGGTGTTATTATTCAAGCTGGTTTAAGATCATGACTACAAGAGAAGAAGAAAAAAAAAGATGAATGCCAAGTGTTTTTTTTTTTTTAAATTCAGGAAGTCAAAAAAATCCAAACTACTGCTGGGGCTTTTTTCTTTCAACAACCCTGTAATTAAATTAGGCTGACAACTGGAGCTCCCATGGGCCTATTATCCACAAGTTTTCAGTGCACATTGAGCGACCAAAAGCAAGACATTCATTACTTAGCCCTGTAAATTCCTATTAGGACCAATCTTCATCTACTAAGTACTATTAGGAACTGTAGGTTCTACAAACTTGCTCTTAGTGTAAAGAACACATTTTTAGACTGACAGTGGATAGTATTCAAACGTAAGGATGAAAGAATAAATGAAATGAGTCATACTGTAAAGACATTATCATAGCATGCTCACATAAACCAGCAAGTTATAAAAAAGGTTGTATTAGTAGTCATAAAATAAGTACTTGCTGACTCAAGGGAGGATCCTGCATTCAGGTGAATATAACAGGCTCCACCAGGAACCTTACTATTCAGCATGAAATGAGGTGCGATCATCTCTGAATACTGACCAATAACGCCAGTCTAACTTTTTAGTAATGTCATGGGTCCTGATGACGATGCTGAAACCAATACTTGTGAATACAGCAGGCATAACCCCCCCCCCTCCCCCACCGCCACCCCCCATACAGCTGAGTCTCTGACTGCTCCATGTTGTTGCGTCTACTTACATGTTGCATGTGCTGCAAACATAGAATTGAAGAGGAAAGATTACCTTCGTGGATCAACATATTAACATATCCTTCACCACAGGTTCACAAAGGCTCTTTCAGTCACTAACATTAATAATTACTTCTCAAGTTAATGCATTCATACCTTTTGAATGCAAGCACCACACTTATAAAATATATAAATCCCATGAATTCTAAAGCATAGAAAGGTCGTATTGTATTCATTCTAGCCCTCATCTCAGGTCATCCCTCATTTTCTCACTGCAAAGGCTCTGCACTTAGCTATGCTTATATTCATCAGACTTGATTGGACTGCCAGGAGTATACTGACCTGTACTTGACACCCTCTCAAGATGTATGTGGCGAGTGAAATGAACGGACGGATGGCGGAGTTGGTATTACCGAGATGGATGGACTGGATTCATTTAGACGCTAAGCGTACATACTAAGAGGTTTGTCCCTATCCTCTCCTTGCTTATTGCAGTAACTGCTTTGTTTGAGGTTCAGCCGAGTTATGAATGAATATAATAGGCTCTGGATCACGTCACAGCAGGCCGAGCTTATCGGGCACCAGGTGTGAAGTCTTTTGATGTTTTGGGGTCAGCGCTCTGATATGTTATCAGTTACAAATCACAGCTATATTTGTGCTGCAGAAGAAGGGAAGGATCGCTGCCACAATTTAAGGTCTAGCACACCTTTCAGAGGCACTGGAGTAAAACAAATATTTCCTCATCAGAAGTGATGACACTGAGGGGTCTTTAATGCCTGAAAACAAAGGAGACGGATGCAGATTTGTGGTTGCTGTTTTGAGATTTCTCTCTTGATTAGCACAATAACCACATTATAACTTAATCACCAAATGTTGGTAGCATCTCAGCTGAACGTTTGCCTGCAGAGAGCTGCATTGCTTTAAGGACCCGCAACCTCAGCTGTGACAACAGAGAAGTTAAAAGAAATGTGTGGCTGTTAAATAAAAATAAAAGCAGATGCCAAGATGCACAAGAGAAATAGGATGCCCAGCCCCTTCCTCTTCTTAAATAGTGCATGCCATTCAACCCCAAACAATAAACCAAAGCTCAGCTTAGCCTACATTGCAAGGCAAGACAAGCTCAAAGTAAGAGTGTGGGCAGAACAATGTACATCATCTCATTTAGCCTGAGTAGAGTGCTGCACAATGTATCAGCTCCGCTGTTTTTGGCTGCTTCTTCTGCTGTGTACTGTAAATTATGCTTTAACACAAAAGCTTAGCTGGGTGTTTAGTTAAAAGCAGTTCTTATTTCATTTAGGTACTCGGCAGTCAAGTTTGTCTAATTCCAATCCAATTAAATACTTGTCTATAAGCTGCTTCAGTCAGAAGAGGTTCATTAGTATTAAGATATAATCTGTGGGTATATACGTACGGATACAGCTGCAGATGCAGCAAAATGCGTGTAGACATGCAGCTAAAATGTTTAATTTACTACTACAGCCTGCTGGAATGTAGACAGCAGAAAACAGTACAACTTGAAAAGCATTCATTTTTCATTGTCCTCCATTATACAGACTTGAGCTGACAAATGACTGCTTCTTCTCTCCCTATCAGATGTTAAATGATTCCTCCTGCATCACGCTGTCTGCTTCCAGGATGTTCATTGTCTAGTTTCTCCCTACTCCTGTGTGTGTGCGTGTTCCAGAAAACAGAAAGGACTAAATTATTTTTTTATCTCCCAAATCTGAGTGTCATTTATGATTTGTAGCAATTCCCACAGGTGCTATTACCATGTCAGTGTGACAGGTGTCAGCTCATTTCTGCATGTAAACCTGACAAGTTCCTTAAAGCTCAAAGAGAAACAAACCGTACTCATGCCGAGTTGTTAATATTCACCCCAGTCTTAAAAAGTTGGAAAAAATAAAATACAACTGTAACATGGCACCTATGCTTCCCTTAACAACCCTAACGAAAAAAATGAAAGCAAAGATGACAAAAGAAAATCTAATAAAAGTAATTAAAAATGCAATATTGTCTCTACATTCATACTGAATCAATACTCTTGCACCTGTGCTGCCTATTTCTGTAGCCATGGCTCTGCCTCACAACAACCTATTAGTGAGAGTCTGACCTGAGGTTCCCACAGACTGCCTGCCTCAGGGCCAACCTGACCTGAGGCCCCAGTCTCCCCCCCCCCACCACCACCACCACAACCACTTCAAGGATTTCACCTTTGGCCTCTGGTAGTGAGAACTTTCATGGCTCTGTGATCTTGCTTCCCCTTGTCATTTCCCTACCGTCCTCTCTTTTTGCACATACTTTCTCCGTCTGTGTGTGTATGTGTGTGCACGCGATATAGGACAAATTGTTTGCTGAGACAGATTTCTATCTATCTAATGGTTTGTTGCGAACAGACTAAACTCTGGGAAAACATCTAAAAGGGTAAGAGTTTTTATCTTCATGAAAGATTAATTCAGTCAAAACCCGACAGTCAGCGCACTGTAGGTAACGTTACACTGAATGTGAGGTCATGTGACAAACCCAAATTGGGTCATGGCTTCACAGATTCACACACGCACGCACACATGCAAAGCTATGCATTATTCAAAATACATCTACTTACCCTGCACACACAGCACAGAGTCTCATCAGCACAGCACTGAGCCTCTTGGAAACTCAATGAGATAAGAGGGTTCATCAAACAAGGACTTTCCCAGTCAGGCAGACGCATAATTGAAATTGGGGTCAGATTGAGAGGCTTGAATAACCCTAAGCTAGAGGTTCTCTGAAATACTGACACAGCCAAAACAGCAGACTTTACATTTCAAGAACTTTGTTGTCTGAGACTGTTTTCTAGTTAAAACTTTCCTCATATGAACTATCAATCACCACTTATTCACAGATATTTCATTGACAACCAACATAATTTTAAGTTCATCGCTTCTAGCCCTCATGAGATAACACGTTTGTCATTACAAAACAAGTCTGAATTAGTATGTAGTGTTGAGCTCCTCGCCTGCGGGACAGGATTTCAGACAGGGGAAAACACACTGAGTTTACACAGAAACAACAAAAGACCAAACAGAGAAAACGTGAGCGAACTTGTAGTGGCAGCAGGAGCCTCACTGTCAGATTGCTTAAATATCTTGCTGATGAATCAGGCTGATTTCAAGTGTCTTGTATGTGTCAGTGTTGATTTTGTGTGAGCCAGTAAGCTTTCCCTGGATTAGTTCCCCGGTAACATGTTAAGAAACGGGCTTAATTCCTGAATGCTCGCATGGTATGTTCGCAATTCTCAATATGACATCTCTTGTGCTAATGGCGGCATCGCCTCTGAATTAGCACTGCAGTAAATGACATTGACCTCCAGTAATGAATCACAGCAAAGCTGAGAGGTTTTATTGAATGTGTCGACACAAAGGCCTGCCTGCAGGGCTCTCAGTGGGAAATGCAGCGAAGGAGGGAGCAGCGGAATGAGAAAGGATCCCATTGTTGCAAAGGAATAAGAGTGCAGAGGCACCCTGACACAGGTATTCTGCAAAATAAGGCCAGCATTGTACAGAGAAAGCACGCATACTGGCACCAAAAAAAAATGGTGAGAAGGAAAAGAAGTCACACGGGGCTTCAGACACCTGCTTGGATTCTGACCTTGGTATAGTCCTCAGTGAGAGCCTGTCACATTTTTGTAGATGGTACATTTTATAAGACTTTAAAGGCAATGCTTTAAAGGCAACCACCAGGTTGTTCTTTCTTTTTTTTTAACTTGAGTTCAACATGTGAGGACCTTCTCTGCGCAAAGTCAGGTCATCATGGAGATTCAGTCACCTGGTCCGACCGTGCTTTGTTTGGTGGTGGCACTCGGCCAGTCCGGGGTCGCGGTCCAATAGTCTTTTTTTTTAGGAAGGTTCTTAATTGAGTGAAATGACCCAGCAGTATTTAAAGTGACAGATAAAAACTCATTGAACTCTCCCAATGCTAAAGAAAGGTGCTTTAATGATTACGACAGATTAAGACAGGATCAAGTTAATGACACATTTTCCTTCAACTTGCTAATACACATACAGGAAATACTGTGTAATGTTCCACTCTAACCAACCACAACCCTCCTTTGACTTCCATGCTGTTTGGTTTTGAGTTTCTTCTCATACATATATTGTGTTTTGCACCTTTATTAGAAGCCATTTGTATCTAAATCTGTAACAAAAATAATTACAGTTACATTTAAATAATGTATGTATGTTTTTTATATTCACTACTTAGTATAATGCACCTTCTATCTCTGGTTTCAGTCTCTGTTTTTCTTTTATTTACATAAAAATTTTTATTTCTTTTGGCAATACAACAGTGTACATAGGTTAAACTACACAAAGTGTATTTTTATCTTTGATAATTCAAAGGAATAATAGGGGAAACCGCATTGGAGTGACAGCTCAGGGTAAATTTTCCCACTCCCCCCAGGGGTCTTGAGCCACACACAGACTACTTCCTGCAGCAGATCCTTGTTCCAAAGACATTAACCAAAGTTAACATTTTCATTGCATATTTAACGATAGGGGCAGGAACAAAAGAAGGAGCAAAAAAAACAGACTAAACCTGCCCACCCCCCCTCGCCTCCGCTGCCCAGGTTGCCACGGCATTTCCATTAAAGCATTCCATTCTCCTGGTTGTCCCCCAGTACCAGGCGAATGGAAATACAGTGGCATTGATTCATTTATTGTGCACCCAATGTGCTTTTCTCTGGCTCCTCAGCGAGTGGTGGTGGTGATCTAATTACCAGTGGAGAGATGAAGTCGTCTCCCCGAGCATAGCTGATGGGACCATTCTTCTTCTAGAATAGAAAAGAAGGCTGATGCTCACATCAAGTCAGCTCCTCATCACCGAGGAGCTGAATCTAATGCAAGAGCGCATTAGTTACAGAGAAGCTCAGGGACCATCGACTGAGCAGCTTAAATGATGAGGCTGCATTGATCTCCATCAGCGGTGGAGAAAAGCAGCCACAGGATTGCTGCAGTCTCGTCTCCTCTACGCAAGAAAGTCACCCTCACACAGTTAAAGGAAACAAAGAAGCTTTATTGAAAGCCTTCCCATCAAATCGTACCCATCAATTGAACTTTTCCCAGGAAAAACAATATTATTGAACTTCTCAAGATTGCCTATTGACGTCTTCCAGAAACACACTTTAGAGAGAGTTGCCTCTGGCTATACATAAGCCAAGGGTCAAACATGCCTCACAGGTCAATGAAACAGTAACACAGCTTACTAAACACAAACCGTGTCCAAGTCCATGTCACACAAATCACTTCACAGGCACTGCAGCTGCATTCCTCTGGCATGTCCTCTCAACAAACACGCCATTCACCTTAGAAAACTGCTTGACCTGCTCCAGCCAAAGTCCGCACTCGCAAAGTGCTTTGTCTTACCCCCTTTACAACTGGGACAGGACCACACACACACACACTGTGGCCATGGGCAGTGGTAGTATTGTTCACATGGTTGCTAAGGTGCCTTTGGGCAGAAGATGGCCACTGTTGTTTAAAGGCATTGCTGGCCTCTGTTGGGCCTGCTGATAACAGCTTTGCACTGGCGTGTTGTTTATAGGAAACAAAGAGGTGTCTGAGGGCAAAGTTTAGGAGAGTTTCCTCGAGAAATATGCACTAGTGTTGTGCCATTTCCTGTTGGGCTTTCAGGTACAATTTACAGCTGACAGCATAAATTACAGTGGCCTCCAGCAGACGGCATGAGTGAGAATCCAGACAGAATCATTCTCATTATGTATTCAAATGAAGGGGGAGGGATTATGAAAGAGACTCCAAAGCGTTTGAATCAAGTCAGGCATGTAAAATGCTTCTAATCCTTATGTCAGACACTTTTGTCTTAATAAAATCAAACTGGTGATGAATCTGTCAGCTTGTATTATGACTGTGTACAGGGTGAGCAGACACTTCTGCGAGGATCATTTTAACACAGTATTAATGAATGGATGAATTACTTTTGTGTGGCGTGCATAAATTTAAATGGAATGTTAAGTGGAAATGTTTCAGCAGTGACTCAAGTGGTTACACACAGATGAGAGTGCCAGCTTATCTAAAACATGCCTTGACTGTTGGCTTCTTCTGTAATGTTAGCCTGGATACTGCAGTCACACACACACACATGACACACACATGACACACATGGCTGTTTTAATGCAGTTCAAGATTTTATCTTTGTAGCACTGAATGTCAACTCAACATTTTGACTTTTTAGATTAAGACACTAATTTTTCCTTTCTTTCTGCATTTGCCCATCAATCAGAAAACCAGACTTCAGGTTGATCCCACTTATTTACAGTCTGAGACGATGCCTCCCAGACGCCTGCATTGCTGCTAATTTCTAATATCATTAGCATCATGTCAGTCAGTGTCATGCTAATGAGAGTTTAACATGACAATGAGGTTTTTTTAAATGAGCAGCCGAGGGAAATGCAGCTCTCATATAATTACACAGCAACGAACCGCATATCAAAACTTCGCCAGGATTTCTAGTTACGCCCGTCACGGGTTTGTTTCTATCGAGAGGAAAGGTGTTTTCAGGCTGAGAAAGATTCCCACAGAGCAGAACAAGGCTTCACGTTTTGTTTCTTCGCTGTATGTTTAATTAACAAACTGTTCCAGATGAATCTAATTGGATTAGCATATGAAAACTGCAATAAGGGAAATGAATAATGCAAATGGAGAGAACTGCACAGTGGTAGATCTTGGCAATCAACCAAGGCCAACATGTTTTAGAAACCTTTTCAGAAACACTTACCCTCCGATAAAGAGGACAGAACACTGCGGCGATAAAAAGCAGCAAGGCTGACAAAGAGAAACGAGTCTTCACAATAACAAATCATTTAAGAGTTCATTACGGGCAGAGAAATGTTACGACCTAAAGAGGACTTCTGTGGACACATATCTTCTCTTATCTGCCTTTTTGACTCCATAGCTGTCTGTGATTCTATAGCCACAGCTAGCGGGAGACGCCAGATAACAGATACCAGAACTTAGTCACATTCTAGCAATAAAGCAATTCTTAGGACAGTTAGAAACATCAAAAAATAAATAAATAAATCACAGAAAGAATAAGTAATCATCAAAATCTCATAGGTTTAGGGGACCTGCCTGGTAAAATAGTTTATGGTCCTCACTGCAGCAGTCCAGGTTTAATTTAAGCTGATGTCGCCCTACTTCCTTTGTTCTCCACTGAAAAATACCTTAAGTGTCAAAAATTCCCCCTGAAAAAAATCTTAAAAAAACATCTGCTATCATTAGTTTAGAATATTTAATCACAAAATTGTCAGTTAACTAATATTTTTCAACTTTTTCGAGCAATCCAATCATCAAGTATTCCAGCATTGGCTGGACAGTGTCTCGCAGGTTCAGGCTCACTGGCAGCTCCGTGATTGAGAGCATATGTGTTAAATGATTTCATGAATGTAGGTTACCTCCCCATGATTAAAAGCATATGGCTGTATCCAAAGCTCTAGGAAAAGGAAACAGAGTTAAGTGCAAACTAAACAGCTGCCTGTGACTCCACAGCATTTTGACATAATGTAATAAAAGCAATTCAAATAAAAAGCTAACAAACTAACAGGTGATTCTAGACCACTTTCATAAGCTGGAAATACAACATTTCCTCTCTGAGCTCTTGGGGTTTTTATCAAGCAGGACCATATGTTTTTAGAACCTGCATCTTATTAGGTGTAATAGCTGCCAGCCCTAACTTGGCTTTGGTTTGCAGGGCTTCCAGACACGGGATCAGTGAAGTACACAGGGGAAGCAAATGCCTGAGGCTGTTTAGGTTGACACCAGCACTTCTCTCATCCACTGCAGCCAGGTGGTTTTGGGCTACACCACCACCTCCTTTTCTTTCCCATCCAACAAGTTAGTAATTAACAATCATGCAGAAGAGAGTTACGGAGTTGGGTGGTGGTGGTGGCTGCGAGCACGTCCACTGGAGGGGTGCCAAACCTTGAGGTCACCTCCAGGAAAATAAGGGAGCACTTCCTGGGTCAATTGAGTGGATGTGGTAAGAAGCAGCCACTATGTGGCAGCTGTCGTGTATAGGATCCTGAGAGGCCGGGGGTTAATAAGGTTTGGCAGGGCTGTTCCCATGGCAATCGCCATAGCTACCTAAGGCCTAAGCTAAGGGATGGCTGCAGGGGTAGTTGAGAGATGAACCATAGGAGATCATTGGGAGAAAGTGAAGTGAATGGACAAGCAATGTCATAAACTTTTACAGCAATTAACCCCCCTCCCACCACGCAGGGCTTCAGCAGCCTTTTACGATCAGAGATACGATGCTGCTGAGCCGTGTGGGATGCATTTCATTTACAAAGAGCGAAATGAAATGTAATTTTATGAGGGGCCGTGGTGATGGATAACTGCAGCTGAAGGAGCAGGACATTACTGCTAGCAAGAGCTACTTAAAGAAGGCTGTTAATAAAGTGATACATTACTGTTTCACTAAATGCTTGAACTGTAGCAGGAGATCACCTGAACATGTGGAAATGTCCTCAGCAGCAGAGGACACTTTGTTGATATTTTAGTGTAAAACAAATGCATTTTGAATTTGCTGACAAAATGACAAATGGCTGACTTTTTTCCACTTCCTAACTCAAAAACAAGTTACATCATTTGTATGATGACAGACTTCCAGAGTCAAAACAAGAAGGCCTTGTTTGCATTATTGCTCCTTATCCACAGCATCAGTGCGACGATCTTAAAAACTCTTGCGTACGCCACCATTAATCTCAGCACAGCAGAATGCCAAAACATTCACATACATTCTCTGGATGATTTCTGAAAGCCATTTTGACAAATGAGCTGAGGCACTAGCTCAAATAAACATGCAGAAGATAAAGCAGCTACAAACAAGTAAATGGGAACATTCTGTCAGAAAGAAACTTCTGAACAGACGGTTCTAGTCTTTCACAAAGCTTTGATGCCTTAAAAAATAAAGGTAAACTCTCTGCCTCACTGTCTTCAGCTTTGTGTGCTGCATCTAAATAGTGTGGATCCTTTGAGCACAAGGATTATCTGCCTGACAGAACAAAAGAATTTAGTAAAATGTGCCACAAAGAGATAACTTCAGAGAGGAGATGAAGATGGCTCACATGAACAAAGGTGCACAGCTCCCTCTGGTACCATATAGAACTGATGTGGAATGATCTATAAGTGGAGGTGCCATGTTTTCACAAAACCCCAAGAGAAACTGAAGAGGTTTTTGAGATTTAGGTATGCTGGTTTTGTCTTTTGTTCTGCTTAACGGTTTGTGTTTGTAGCCCAGGGGCTTACTGGACAGCAGTCCGCTCTACTGTCTGGGCTACGGTCCAGGCTGGTGGTGGTTGTGGATGTTTCAGCTTTAGGCTTTAACCCCCGCGGTTGAACCTGAGCCCTGCAGCTGCTCATTACTGTACGGTGGAAGTGCAGCAGGGATTGCTTCATGAGCCCTGGGAGGAGAGTCGGGAGGGATTCTCTGCCCACTACAAGCGAAGCAATCCGGTTACATCAATAGTGAGCCCAGAGACACATAGCTAGCCCAGGCTAATCCCAATATCCAATTTAAAATGCTGAGAAATGATAACCAGATGTCAAAGGCTTATGTTTCTGCTGTAAAGCCCAAAGCGGAGCAAAGCGCAGGAGGTTATGGAGGACATTAGTGGGATTTAACTGAGATGACCTGTAGGGGTTGGGAGTTCTCTACAGCTGGCTTTTCATTACACACACAAAAGATGGTTATCTGTGAGAAGTCTTTATAAAAAAGATGGGGTTTCTGATTTAAAGTACATATGCTGAACTTTTTCTATTGAAAAACAATACAATCAAATCTGCCATTTCGATACATTCCAGATTTCTGAACGAATTCAGACTATGGCAGACCACTAAGGCATTTCCCAGAATGCATTTTGCAATCATTAAAAAGAAAAAACATACACACA
Source organism: Parambassis ranga (assembly GCF_900634625.1). Lineage (NCBI taxonomy): Eukaryota > Metazoa > Chordata > Actinopteri > Ambassidae > Parambassis > Parambassis ranga. The sequence continues at coordinate 15,262,898 of NC_041028.1, read as the reverse complement.
CACACGCTTGTAGCTTCCCATCAAAACAGGGAATACTGTAGTGGAGTGCTAATGTTGATGAATATCAGGGTGTGTCTGTTTCCCATCCTCAGCATGTGTTGTGGATGCATTGCATTCTGGACTATTTATGTTATCATCAGATATCTCGTGCTACATCTGACTACACTACAATACAATTTTTGTTCTTTCTGGATATACATGTCTCTGAATACAAAAGGAACGATGGTGAATTTTGGCCAGGTAGAAACAGAGTACAGTTACAACAGTAACAATAATGATTTAAAAGCTAATTCTGATTTTTGTTTCAACGACATCCAGAAGAGGCAAACAGAGCTGTCATGATTCACCCTCTCTTCTCGTTTTAGCTCACTGAGTCTGCTGAGTGTATTTCTCAAACTCCTGTAAATGATTAGCGAGCCGCTTTAATGAACAGGTTGCTCACCCTGCCCTTCCTCCCTTACTCCAGCCCTCCCTACTTCTTATCACCAGCAGTTGACAAATCCAACAGAGCAAACACTGAGTCACTGCACCTGCATTTCCAACCTTCAATCACAGCAACTTATCAGAATAGTCTCAATTCAAACGGAAACCGCCCACTGCACAGATAGCAAGCATAACACATGAGAGGAAAGACGTGGATGGAGAGCTCCTGCCATTAATGCATGGTTTACAGTGAGAGGACCAGCTCACAGATATTTAGATCCGGCCCAGTGTTTACAGCAATACTCTGTTTGGCATTTATAAGTGAAGAACTGGCCTTTAGAATAAATGCTCCACAAAACAAAGCAAAGCACCACTGTAAATAGTCACCAAATGCCATGCCAAAAGTCTCACATGAAGTGTGATGTCTTCACACATCGTTACAACATCCGACAGTCAACACTTTCTCCTGCTGTTGTTTCTTTCATTCAAGCTCCAAAGGTAAATGGACTCCCCCAACAACAACATTTAACACAAGCAGCTTTAGGGTTAGTCCACATGCTTTTGACAAATAGTAATGAAGCTTAATCCTTTAAATCTGCACTTGCACACAGTGTCCGTGCTGCTCCTTTAAATGTAGACTGAGGCTGTGCTCATGCTGTAGGGGCGTGCCCTCTAAGGCACCTCAAGATTCGATTCGGACAATTCAGCAATTATAACATTTCTGTAAAAGCACATTTAAAACAAAAATAATCTGCAAATTTCTGTATAACACCAGACTACAACAAAAATAATTGAAGGTTACCTTCTTCTAAAGAACAGAACAACATAATAGCCATATGTTATTCATCTTATTTGCAGGGTGGCGTGTCATTTCTGTACATAGTCGAGTATGTATCACACATGGTGGAGTTAACCCTGATGCACATGAACACACACACAGACATACACATGAGCACACACAAATTGACCATGTTACGCTGTCGCACTGCCAGACCAAGAGGATGTATGCGCTGACACAAAAATGTGTTTGCCCACTTATCTAAATGTAGTGGGTATACATCGATAGAGGCAAACGAAGACAAATTATTCACAGTAAATGAAGGATCATCTTCTCAGAACAATTAAGTAAAATTGGATAATTTCCCACAGCACACCAGTTGATCTCTAAAAGTACTAATGTGTCGCAAGACAGAAGAGAATCCTCTGTAAACGATAATGTACTGTAATGCAAACGTGACTGAAATGTTTCCACTCTGCAGCTTTTAAACTACGAGTGTGTCACATTCGCGCCGCCATCTTTTGGTGTGAGGTCCGCACCTTTATCTGTCCAGCCACTTTTATTCTGTTACGCTAATAAAATAATTCATTTTTGAACATTTATTAACCGATGCTGAATCGTCACATCACAGGCACACCCCCATCACACTGTGCTGATACTTGTGTGTAAAATGCTATGTATAAAGAATAATGATGCACCAATGTTTGCCTCCTTTTGGCTCCATTAACCTTATCAATTTTATATGTGAATCCCCATGGCCTTTTTGTCTATGCTAGGTAAAATGCATCCCACCCTGCAACTACTGCTTCTATGTGCAATAGAGCAGCGTATATTTAGTGTGATTTTATAACAGTTCTGCTTCTGAGTGATGCTGAGAAGAGTCAGAGGCCATCAATGAAGCATGGGTTTTGAACAACCTTAGCCAATCAGAGACGCACTGATCTGACTTTTTCAGGCCTGATAACAATAACGACAGCTTTTTTTGTGTATCAGCTAATAGCCTATTTCAAATTGTCGTCACTATTGCAAGTTTACACAGAATGGCCCACTTTGATCAGACCTATTGTCCTCTACCTGATTTAGCTACTTACTTTCCAGTCTTAGTACCTTTTCTTTCTTCCTCCCTCATACCCATTCTCTGAAAACACCTGCATCTATGTTTATGTTAGGACCTCCATGTTACAAATAACAATCTAGTCAGCATGAAACTTCAATCTATATCATCCCTGGCGTTTGAAGTTAGGAGAATAGACGTGTGCTCCAGCCATATGGGTTAAGCAGGCAGTGCCGAGGAATAAAAGAAGAAAATCATCACTCAAAGTCAGGAGGACAGCAGCTGTAGTTTGATAAAAGATAAAGGTATTCTTTTTCAGTACAAACTTTTGTTTTTTAAGTTCTTTAGTAAAGATTTGGCACATATCACCAGTAAGCAACTGTCTTACACCATCTGTTTCCTGCTTCTTGAATTTTTGAAGAAGCTGTAACATAATTATTTTGTGAGCTCCACCTTCGTTACAGATGAAATCATATCATGTAATTGCAGCAGTATTCCTAGAATGTATCAACCCACTCATAACTGAGTGCAGAATACACAGCATCATTGCACCAGAGCACTGGCTGTGATGCACTGACACGTGACGACATACACACAGAAACATGAATGGAGGGAGGAATTTGAGAAATGTCCAAAAGTCAACAGAGGTGCATATACTCCACTAAATGGCCTCCTCGGGTTTCACTGTTAACTTGAGCTGTTACTTATTGCAGGAGTATATACAAAGATCACCGCCCGCCCGCCCAGTCAGGCCTTCACCATCCACTGAAGCGGGTAATAATAAATGAGCTGGATGGGGAGGGGAGGGGGGGGGGGGGGACTTACAGAGAAGTCTTGTTATGTCTGGATAGTTTTTGCAGCATGCATGTAGTCAATGCACCATGATGAGGTCAGGACGATTGTGGGGAAGAATCTGAGGACAGGGGTGGGGTGAGAGTGGGAGCAAAGGTCACAGATTGTGGGAGGCCTGACGGTAATGGAGCCAAAGTGGTGCGGAAGCTCTGAAGATAATGAGCATGGGCTGCTTCTCATACTCAGGTGACTGTGAATGGTATGGAGGAGGAGGAGGAAAAGGTGCAGCAGTCTAAAGCCAAAGAGAAAACACATCAATCCTATCCTGAACAATAACTCAAATTCACTGATGTAGTCTTATGGTCAGTTCTGCTGATTCATTTAGTTACAATGACATACACAAAGGTATGATGCAGCATTTAGCTGCTCAATCAGCCTGCATTTTTGGAATGCAATCCCATACTACTCACAATTAAAAAGAAGCCTTCAGCCCATCCCTCTCTTTGTATCCCTGCAGAGAGTGTACTTTGTAAGTAGACTTGTCGGACCCTTCTTTCGCTAATGGATCGGTGCCAGGAGCAGCAGCCTTGCCACTTATTCCCTAAGCCTGTGCTATGTGCTTAATGTTCACTTGGGCTCATCCACCGCCCCCAGCTCTTTCCCTTGCTCTAGTTCCCATTCCTCTCTCACTTGGCCCCACTCTCTCAGTCTCAGCACAATCAAGTGCCCCCGTCAGCGATGGGCATTTCATTACCTAAGTGCCAATTCCTTAGCAACCGAGCAGGTACTAGAGCACTTAGCCACAAGCTGGACACTGAATGCTAATGAGCAGGCTCATGCTAAGGCCTTAACCCATACTCAGTGCATCTTTGTGGGCCTTACAAACTGCTCAGTCTAAACAACAGGTCACAGGGTTATGTTTGCACATCATGTCTGAGGGAACACAGGCAACTCCCAACACCCTGCATAAAGGCATGTAGCCAACATGATGTCACATCACTTAAAGAAGCTCTAAACCTGCAAAAAACTATACAGACAGAAAGTAATCCAGTTACTGTTAATCAGGTTATGATTATTCCAAAGTTAAGTGGTGTTTACGTGACCAGACTCCAGCATACTGTACATTGAGACATACTGCACAGCCTTCAAAGCATTTTATGGAGGGTGGATCAATATGCGCCCTTAAATAAATTCTTTCTGGGCTTCTGCCATGACTTTGAAAGCCCAATGTTTCTCTGCCTCCCCCCACTGGTCCCATAAATGTCCATGGAATTTGATTAAACATGATTGATAGAGACACTTTCCGAGCCCCTGTTACAACAGATAATTTAAGTGAATCCATGTGACCAATAAGCACTACCCTAAACCTCTACATAAAAACTCTCTGAAGTTGGAAACAGTGTCTTAGATATGCTCCTTAAGCAGGACAGTGAATCCCCACCAGCTTCAGGATTGCTGTACCACAGTTAACGCTGACCTCTGACCTTTATGTCGAAAAAAAAAGTTCCAAACAGAGAAAGTGATACGTCTCTATAATCACAAATAAGAATTTGATTAAATATTACTGTGTCTTCTCAGTGCAGAGGGACTACTGAAACACTTCCTCCCCCCCAGGCTAGTAACGGGGGGAAATGGCCATCATCAGGTAAAATGACCCTTAATGCCTCCTGAATAGAGCAGCTAACTTTACGCGGCCGGGTCATTAGAGAAACAAAAGTTCAGGCCAAACAGCAGGAGTGAACCCCCAACTACAACTACCAGCTAACACCCGCCCACCCCCCACCCCAAAGTCAGAAAGAGACTCCAAATGTGGCCTGTTGCTGTCCTCACCACGCTTCCCCATCACACTTCAGTCTTCAGTGAGCGACAGAGCAGAACATGACCCTCCTAAGTTGGAAAGGAAAGAATCGAGTGGATAAATCTGGAATGGAAAATGAACTGCGATGTTTGCGTTTGGCCTCCGTTCAGCTGAAGTAATCTGAATGACTGAACGTGTGTAGAAGCTGATAATGGTCCTGTGCAAACATCCACCGCTGCCACCTGGGAGAGGCTGACAGTCATCACATCAAGTATGTTAATGATGTTTGCAGATGACTTGGAGGCCAGGAGAGGACCTGAAGGACAACCGGGGAGGAGTGTTTGAAAGGAGAGGAGCGCAGTTTGTGTGCATTTCCCATTTGTGTGTTGCACATGCACACAGAGCCTTGCATACACACACACTGAAACACACTGTCTCACTTGACTGTCTTTAAATGTTGAATAAACTTGTGGTCCAGACATCAAAGCAGCATGGTGTTTGTGCATGCAAGCATTTACAGCACTACTGAGTGACCACACAAATGCTTCCACACACTGACACAGTCCTACAACGCGGCAGAAAGCCAGGCCTGGAGAGAGCAAATACCAGGAGTTACACAACAGCAACATGCAAACTCTTCCTCTGAGGCTGTGGAAAGTGTGCAAAGTTGTGCTAACTGGGAAAGGTCGTGCCTCATGGTTTCCGCTTTCCAGGTTTAGATGAACCCTATTCTTTATTGTGGCTCCAATTAAAAAAAATGATATATCAGATTATGATATTCAGGGTTCAAATTCATTCATTCATTCATTCAATTGAACGTTCCTATATTCAAAATAAAGGCCCATTTTTTAAATCAATACAAGAATACTGTTAAAGATGGATGAGAGTTTCTTTCACAGCACCAGCACCAGAATAAACCTTGCTTGAAACTTAAAGTCATGTCTTTTTTTCTTTCAGTTGAGCGCCTGTCACGTCCGGGGTCGAGTTACTCTGCCATGCAGGCCAACAAAGGGAAGCAGAACAAAAAGGAGCAGCTCCAGCTCTGACTTCTGAAAGACCTAGTTCACAGAGAGCAATAATTTCACCTCATTTAGAATGAAATCCCCGTGAATAATCTGCAGACATGAGAACCTGCCTTCCTAACCCGAAATGGGCAGGATAAAGTGTGCTCGGGTGAGTGCATGTGTGTGGGTCTTCAATTAACCCACAGGGAACAGCTAATTTTTAGTATCTGGGTGGTTTGGTCACCACAACTAGAAGCACATAGAAGACTGAAGATCAGCTGTGTAAAACTGTTAAATTACATCCATTAAATATAGAGGCCTGCACTGTATCTCCATGATAGTCCCTTTCGTTCCTTATACAGTTTCTTTACGACGGGGCTGCAACAATACCCTGATTCCTCAAAATCTCCTTATTCCTTTCTCCTTCCAACAGTCCCTCCTTTCATGAACTTGAGTTTGCTGCCTTCAGAAGTTGTACAACTTTTTTTATTGACCCTCCTACTTTAACTAGAAACATGAATTTTTGCCCCTCTCTCTCTCAAAGGAAGAGAAAGGGGAGAACAGCATGTGATATTTAAGGTCTGGTGTACAGTAGGTACGTGTGAGGACAGAGCTCCGCTTCACAGCTTTGATAACTGGGCATGATGGACAGGGGGTTAGGAGGGGAGGGTTCAAAAAGAAGACAAGAAGTCAACAACAAAAGCGTCCCTGACCCCCACCCCCCATAGAAAGCTTCCACACCCCACCAGAAGCTGGCCTCCGAGCCTTTGTTAACACTGTTCTTAAAAAGGCGGTGGCCTGAGGGTGATTTACAATCTGCTCCAACGCTAAGCGTGTGTTCCACAGCTCTCACTGGCAGATACGCACCGTTCCTCTCAGCAGCTCAACTCAATCTCCCATTCAGCACCAAATAAATGAGTGAGGCTGATAACAATTTGGTCTTAAAGTTAGGGTGTGGATGAAAAAAAAAACTTCTTTCTTCACAGCACATTTCCAGTCCTCTTAATTCAGCTGAGTGGTTGCAGAGAGGAGCGAAATTAAAACTTGTCTGCTGGTTCTCAGGAGGTTTCGGAAAATGACTTCCACTCCCCTCCATCCGTGTGTATATGCAAACACTTTGAAAACAATTTGAATGTACCCAGAATACCCACTGATACACACAAGCTTCAGCATCGTCACAGTCTGCACATCTCTATCAAAGCCAAAATGGAAAAAGGCCGCTCTTGGGATGGGAACTTTTTAATAAACTTCATCCTTTATCAGTTAACTGGAGAGGGGAGGCGATGAAGCATCAGTCTTTATCAGAACTGTCAGCGCTTCATCTTGAACCAGCTGGGTGATTTGCATGGTGCATTCGGGCTTCCTTCAGAGAAGTGATGGCAGGGCTAAAGTGAGCGAATCTAAAACACAACAGGCTGTGATTGACTGCAGGTAATCCACCAACTGTAAACCTATAGGTTTAGAGCATCGTATCCCACATGACGTGTCCACCCTTTCAACTGGGGGTTACCGCTGGTTATACATCAGGTGTTATAAGTCGCAGTGTCTGAAGCCGTACAGGATCAGCTGAGGAAGGAATTCTGCTTTTACTGGAAGCTCTTAAGATTTTCCCCCTTGAGTTTAATTAAACAGAATGACCTCACTTCTATGGTATTTTTGTTAATCAGTACAATCCTAACCCTCCCAATGCAAAACCAGACCACAGTATGTGCAAGAATTGTTGATAGAATTATTCCTGAATGATGGCGACTCAACAAGCAGCTGCTGATGGTTTTTTTTCTGAAGGTTAATAACTCACTCAGACAGAACATTTTAAACACAACGGCTAAAAAGTCTCATTCTGAAGCCAAGTAAAGCAAATAACAAACCAAACCTGTTATTCCAGAGGTAATAATGGTGATATACTGGTTTCTCGTTCATGGGACATTTGTTTTTGGACTTTTGTTCTGATTTGCTTTGTGACTCCTGAGCATTGTATCAGTTACACCAGGCTTCCATACGCTGCGCACCTGCAGGTGTTCCAAGCATTCAGCGAGGTATTGTAAATATATCTTTATTCATGACTACAATGATGCATCAAAATGACACAATGGTTTAAACAAGCCAACATGGATGTACTTCTCTTTTGCTGAACTAGTCTATTCTCTCAATATACTTAAACTAACAGCTTCCTTCCATTAATGAACCAATCTGTGACCCATTTGTGGACAGGGTGAATCAACAATGTCTGTCTTGGAAGAATAGCAACTGCTCGAGAGATTGTAAATGACAGTGACCTTAAAAGCATGTTTGAGGCAGCTTAACGCTGCCAGTGTTGTGGAATAAATGTGAAAATACTGAGATCGCCACAAAAGCACTAAAAACCCTGTTTCCATTCTTAGCAAGGAGAGTTTTCTGCTGTGACAGCAACCACCATGAAACTTAGGATTAGACTGTGTTACCCATAGACAGGATCGTCTTGTTGCAGGGAAACAAACTCAGAGCTCCCCACTAATGCTGCATTATGATGAGCTGTATTTATAATGCACTTCTTGCTGGTTAGCACCCTCCTTTCCATGTCTTTGTTGTTGATCTTAGGTTGCATGTCATTCATAGTTTATTCCCCCTTAAGAAAGTCAGGATGATTTGCTCTGACAGGGTTGACATCTATACATATCTAGATAACAAACTAACTATCTTCTTGAGGCAAGTCTGACTCCGTAAGTGGAAAGGTATGTCTTAACACAGCAAATGCACCAAACCTGACATAATGTTACAAGAGTACTGTAAATGACAGCCCAACACTAGATATCCATTCACAATATACATTCACACGACTCTCTTTTTCAGTTTGAAACTTAAGCTAAACTGGCATGAAATATGGACTTTTCCCTCTAAGTGCACCTTGACATTCTTCTCTACTTCACCATCTACAATTAGTCTAAACAGCAATTATTATGCCAAGTCAGTTTTAGTTTGGAGCACGGAGCAGCCTGTTATTTGTGAGGGTGCATTCTGTCAAAAAGGATCAGTGTTTGAATTGCAATATTTGAATATGACACCAGAGTTTATGCCAAATGAAGCGCATGTTAACTGACAGTGGAGTGTGGTGTCATGTTACATATCAACGAAGGCATTGAGAGATTACAGGCAGATGGTAAAACATAGGGCCAGCTGTTTCATTAAAACCTAGTTTAAGAATAACATAAAGATTGCGTGTGTGTGTGGAGTGTGTGGAGTTCATTATCAGGAGGGTCTGTGCTCTAATGAGAACAGATGAAGTCCAGAAGCATTCAGTTTAGTCTACAGTCAAGGAGGCTCCCTCTCCATCCTTTATTTCCCATCTTCCAAAAACACAATAAGGGAGGGAGTGATGGGGGATGTTGGCATCGACACAGAAGCAGAGTGAAGGACAAAAAAAAAGTAGGAATAGGAGGTTCAAGGAGGGGAAAACAGAAGAAAAAAGAGGAGAGAAATCGCCTTTCAACTCCTACCATTGTTTAGATGTAAATTGGGGCTGATCAAGATTCTACCAGCATCCTAACCAGCAAGTTCAATCTGCACAGACTGAACAGCGAAAGAGAGAGAGAGAGAGACATAGATGGGGAATGACAGTGTGACTCATTCAGACAGACATGCAAAAACACACACATGGACAATGGACGAGAGATAGGCTTGAGTGGAAACAACAAATGTGCCACTTAGGAACCAATAAAGCAATGAAAAGAAGAGGAAAAGGGTGGATGTACTTCAGAGCACCAACTTCTATACTGCACACTACCACCTCAGACCACCTCAGATCAGTTGCATTTAAATGTAAGGATTTTAAATATAGTAGAAAAGAACATAAAAAGAAAGTTTAATGCAAAACACAAGTATTTATGGGAAAGTGACATTAGTGAGAAGAAAACTGATCTTCACTGTATCCTAATGTGTCAGAGGTTCTGGTGCGAGCATGTCTCACCCTGCTAACATCTCTCAAACCCTTCACCCATGTACACTCCCTTTGGCCCCAGGTAAAGGCTAACTGAAGGCTGACCTCTTCCCTTTCACTCTTCCCTCCTTTAGCTGGAATGGGATGTCTGGAGGCTGGATACTCATGCAGCAGCCTGAACCCTGACTCATCCAGAATGAAGCCCTGGATGTCAATGGGGGAAAAAGGACCCAGGGGGAATTCCAGTGGGAATTTTGCATCCAGTCCCTGATCGATATCAACAGTGTGTATATGAGGGAAAAGAATCTTATCTGTATGTTGTCAGGAAAGTTACCTAAACTTACCTAATTCTCAAAAACACTTTTTGTACCAAACTGAAAAAATATTCTACACCAAAATAAAGCAAATGTGTAAATGTGATCTGGGCCAACCTCTAGGGTGGGTTTGCTTGACCTTTAGGGCACCTGTAGCTCTTCATGGATTCACATTCATCTGAGACTAAAGCAAATATTTGCAGGCAGTCAATAAAGGACTTGCCATTTTCTCATTTACTGAATACACTAAACTCACAGGCTGGAACATGTCCTGTTCTTGATGAGTAAACACTGCACTGATAACCCCAATGTAAAGAACTACAAAGAGCCAAAACCTGAGGAAGTTCAAATTCTTGCAGACAAAGGACTCTACTGCGTTTGAACTGTCAGTGTTGTCTAACTGTAGGCTACTACACAATTAAACAATTATTCTTACTAAGATCAAACACACAATTCAGTAACTTCTGACTTTTACACACAGCTGTGTGTATTACCAAAGAAGGTCAAATATTCTTAAAATACACAGTAGCTAAAATCTGTTTCATGATTTTAAAAATGCAAATACATTGTGATTGCAGTGATTGTTTTCCTTCTGCAAAATTTCAGACTAAATATCTTATTTATTTATCTTATGGTTTAAAATAAATTAAAAAAGAACATATCAAAGACCTGGACCTTATGGGTTGAACCACGAGTCAATCTCAGTCTAGTGCTTTGCATGACCGTCATGTCACCAACACCTCCTCGCAATTTGTTTTGGTTGCACTTTACCCAACCAGCTTTTGTGATTCAAACAGAGTACTACTTAAACTTGGCGAGACAAATAACTGGCTATGAGATTGATGTTGTTTTGTCATTTACAGAGAAACACTCCAAAACAGGTGAAAGTTTGTTCTGTTGAGCCAAGGCTTTAAAAGGAAAGTCTGATTTATCTACGAAACTCTTTTTCTGACAACCAGTCCAAGCAGGACGCATCACCAGTTGAAAAACTAGTACAGCATGAACCCAAACTCTGCACGCTCGACACTTCCATCCATCTCAATGCCCATATATTACTCTAAGAGCCCTCTCAAACGTGTCTGCCTCGAGTGCACTTCCAGGGCATGCTCCTGTTGCTCTGTGAGAGCAACAGGAGCCTCATCATCTTTCTGAGAGACAAATGCACAGACTTTTTGTTGTTGTTGTTGTTGCTGTCATGGTCGCAAAAAGGATTCGGGGACATTTCAAAATGGCTGACAGTGCTGCATGGTAATATGGCCTAGGTGTCTGGGTGATACAGTACAAGGGGCTTCAGTGTGACAATAAGGAGGAATTCAAAAAGGCTGATCCATGCATACCTCTGGCAACAGCTCGCAGTCTGTGATAGAACATGTTACCTCAGGCCAAGCCTCTCTTAGGCGCCATGATTCTGCTGGAAAATGCCAAAAGCTGCCTCATGGCACTCGCTCCAAGTCTGCTTCGATTTCTTTTATGTTAAACAGAAGCAAATTAGAACACACTTTTTACCTTTCTCCCCGTCTATATAATACCAGTCACACTTTCTACATCGAAGACCTATTTTTCAACCTAGCAGCACCACTCCATCCCTGAAACTGAACACAATTGGTACTACCACACAAAGAAAGAATACTGCAGCTACACTGAAAGATTGCAGTATTCTTAACTCTAGATTGCAATCCTGGCTAAATATGTGCTCTACGTGCCTCAGAGCCTTCAGAATTTATCCGTGTCAGCTGATTTCATTTGCAAGCACAATTATTTTTCACATTTGTCGCCTCACTACTCAAGGATTCTCTGATCTCCTATTTCAGGACTCTTTATACGAACAAAGATTCTTATCATTGATTTCATTATATAAAAAGGAAGCCTGTTTGTTACATTTACAGTGACCATTACTGTCACTATTAAGCTTCTAATGTGGAGGAGGGCTACAAAGCAGCTTGTAGAAACATAAGAGAGGAAGGCAGGCAGAGTAAGACAATCAGTATGGGAACAGTCCAGTGAAATAAAAGGAAATCAGCTGAGCCATTTGTAAGCTGGGGCAATGAGACAGACTGCTGGCATACTGGGATGTGATTGACACTGTAGCACTATGCTTTAAAATATGTTTTTTCACAGCAGTTATTTTTTGTGAATGTAGAACTGCTACCTGAAGTGTCTTCTGTGTGAGTGTAGTGTGTATGTGTAAGATTGCTTTCAGCCATTCTTTAGGAGCTGATTATTGTTGAATGTAATCACAGTGCAATGGTAGGTCAAAAACATGCACTAATATATTTATGTTTTATTCTTACAGAAAGATAGTAAAGTCTGCATATGTGTGTGTGTCTGTGTGTGTGTAAGATACAAGCTCAAACAAGTGAGATATCCTCTGCCAGATATCTCTGTTTGTCTCAGAAAGCCATCACGTCCGTGCCATTGTTGGCTAAAACAACAGGGGCAGACGGAGTAGCTCCTTCCAGCCAGAGAAATCTGTCAGGCTAGAGGGCAAGTATAAAGATGGTGAAAGGTTGAATGGAGGTCTCATCTTCAGATGTCATAAATCCCATAACTTGAAAAAACAAACTCTAGCATCTTTAGATGGTATTAAAATTTCCAAAGTATTAATCTCCTTTGAGCTTAATCTCCAAAGCTGCTCATGACACTGCTATCAACAACCATGTATCAAGCTTCCCTCATCAATATGTGCCCCCTGTGGAGCCATGAAATGACTTTTTTTTTTACATTCTTTTCACATATACAGCAACACTTCTCAGAGTTTGCCTTTAAAATAAGAAAGTACTAATGAACCGGCACTGTCATTTAACTGACTCTAAAAAGTCACAGCTAGTTCACGAGGAAGCTGAAATAGAGATGCAGAGAGAGGGAGAGGGGCATGTGGAATTAGGTCAGAGGCTGCACAAAGTGCACCTGGTTGTTAGGACTATAACAGCTTTACAGGGCATGGGATTCTACTCTAATTACAGGTGGAAGTGCAGGAAGATGGGAACGCTAGGAGGAGGAAGATGACAACTGTGAGAATAGAGAAGATGGAGGCCAGGAGTTGGGGGGGGGGGGGCACAAAAGACTTTAACATGTGTTAAAGGTAGGAGTAAGGACATAAAATCCAGAATATGATATCTCAGCCACATATCAACCACACCTGCCACAGAGGTGCGACACAAAAACAGCCTAAATATCCACATACACATAGGATGACCGATAGACACATGTGCAAGTCATCCTCAGAATGTGAGAACATGATTGAAGATGACAACTGATAGTAAAGGAAGCACAATAAACACATAATGGCAAACACAGAAGAGGACAAGTCATAAAGGAGAGAGGGGTGTTCATCCTGGACTCACCATGACAACCCTTTAACAGAGAGATGGATGACTAGGGGGAGGAAAGGAAGTGATGGAGACTGAGCTGTTGTCAGAGGATAGGCACAGGAAAAGCATGTATATCCCAGGATTTGTTTGTTATCATGGGACCTCAAGCTGTGAAGTCTCCTCTCCTTCCTGTAACAGTGCAGCTTTGTTATGAAGACGGTGCTGAATCAGGAAATGCATGGAAACAAGGATACCAGTGTAATACAAGTACCTGCACAGCAGACATATGGAGGGTGGTATGTAACAGGTGCATATCGGACAGCAGGCTCCCTGCATTTCAGAGTCCAGAAGGTGATAGAAAGTAACCTCTGACCTCTTTAAATGCCTAGAAAAAATGAAGCTTTTCCATGTTACAGGTCTAGTTTGTCAAACATTTTACAGCGGGGGGGGGGGGGGGGGGGGGGGGGTGTTGCTAAAAGAAGCACCAAATTGATCCTAAAACACACAGACGTCACAGGCCAAGAAACATTTTCACTTCCTTCCCTTGTTTTCTCTGAGCAGCTCTGAGTGACAGCTGATCTGACCTAAATACAACTTACATTCAGGCTTCTTCTCTCCCCTCGTGTCTCACCAAAAACCCTTTTTCTCTAAACCTGATGTTTTTGGCGTGTTGACAGTAAGTAGCCGCACTTGCCACAGCAGCTGCCCTGCTCCAGAAAGGCAGCCTTGGTAGCAGGAATTTTGTCACAGCTCCAGTTCTCTGGAGGGAGCCCAGATCTCATGCAGACTGCAGCTCTGAGCTCTTTATGTCAGAGATAGAAGAGGGAGGTTTCCGGGTCACTGTACATCCAAGGCACTGCTCAGAACCTCCTGGGTTCATTTCACTCTTCTTGGTACCGGACTAAAGAAGAGCTTAACTGGGATTTTGACACCAACTAACTTATCTTCTTTTCAATATAATTTGCTCAAAAACATTATTGTTTTTAAGGACTGTCCCCTCACTAAATGATGTGATCATGATGCATTTCACTAGTGAACCCTTGTTCAGGGTAAGAAATCTTCCAAGAACAGCATGACATTAAGAAAGGCTCTGTCTCTGGGACAGTGGAATGGCATGACATTGCATGTGTCTTGGCCAAAAAGTTGCACTTGAACACACAACAGAGACTACAGCCAACAACAAAGTGCTAGTTTAGAGTACAAAACTCTCCATACCAGCAATTGGCTGTGTTCTAAATTGCTCATTCATCAGTTGGCCAGGTCAGCTGGAACACTGAGAATGTTCAGACATTTGTTTCAGGCATAAAGGGACATATAAAACTTCTTGTTGCTCGAGCAATGAATTTCTGTTTTTCAATTGATATTTGGACAGGCTTGGTGTTACCCAGTAAGTCTGTGTGTACACTCTGACCATGTTAACATCTCACATGTAGTGACAGGCACGTCACTACATGTAGGTGTACTATCAATACCATCTGCGATCTTATCAGCAGCAGAGTGATACACTCCTGGTTCAGGCTGGGATAAGAGCCAAGGTGAGCAGACTGCGGTTAAGTGGTCCATTCCTCCTTCTCTCCCGTCCATCTTTCATGGCTTTTTCATTTTGGAGTCCTTTATCGCTATGCCAAGCAGGCCCTCCGCTCCCACATTTTTAATTAAAATCTAAAATGTGCAATAACTCTGGAGACTCTGGGCTAGCTGGCAAACAGGTCCACTAGTCTTCGTGCCTTTGTTGTTTATTTCATCAAAGCCTTCCATCAAGCCTTTCCATTTGTCTGATTCTGTTCACTTCACTGCATAAATACTTTGACATAAGCCACACAGAAATACCAAGGGTACACCTTTGTAGGAAAGCTCTGCAGTGAGCGAATGAACTCTCACTCTTAGACCGGAGCCTAATCCATTCAAGGACCCTGAGAAAAATCCAATCCTTAAAGTCACTCTTCTTGACTTCCCATGACTCCCTAAAGACAAAAGGCTGCTTGTGTGGACATGGACTTGATAAAGACCCTGGCGTTTTAGTTTAGTCATCTGGGAGCGGCTGCGTAGTGTTCTCACACACTTTCCAGAGCCACAGTAAAATAAATTCCATCGCCCCGTTTGGAATTACCCACAAGCCAGGAGTTTTTCTTCCTGGGAAAGTGGTAGGTTGTCATGTTTCATTGTGCAGCACCGATGTTCTCATCCATCTCTACAATTTCATGATGAGATTAGAACATGAGCAGGTGGTAGTGGTGCTTAATGTTTTAATTATAAGGCAGTGAAGTTGCTGCAAGTTTTCCCAGAGCGTTTTATAAGTGGAAGCAGTACGCCTCACCTTAAATAAAGACAGCCTCTGCTAAACTCAGAGGAAATTAGCCTTCTGAAAAAACACGCTAAAACCATGTATCTAATGCAAGACCCTGATGCAGTATAGCAAAACTTTTTCCAAGGCTTTCAGTCACTGATTAACTACATTTTCTTAAAAATATTCTTCTTGTTCATGTTTGGCATGTGCATTATGACAAATGTCCAAAACTCCTCCCCTTTGTGTTATCATTCTATCATTATCTCCTCACATATCAAGAAGGTGAGGAGGGAGGAGGTGGCCAGGTTAGGAATTCCTGGCCTCCTCCTTGCACAAACAGCGAGGAAAAAAGCTCAAAGATTTTCTGCAAAGGTCTCAGCTCATTCACTGAAGGAGTGCTGGAGGAGGGCTCAAACAGTCATCCCACATCCCACCCACCCCGAGGAGCATTCCACAGGACTGTCTGCTCGCCCATCATTAAGCAAGACCACCTGCTGGCAAATCAGGACCCCCATCATGTTCTCAGCAAACCCAGCTAACCCCATTAGCAGCGAGCCCTCTGGACTGCTGTACACACAGATCATAAAGAGTCAGTGGTAAGTCGGGCAGTAAAATACTGCTCATTAACATCCAGCATGGACTGGGTGCACACTAGCTGCACTCAGCGTTATGGATTTAAATAGATGCAACACAAAGGGACAAAGAAATGATGTCTGAAGCAGCTGCTGCATGACTATGCACCGACTTCTGACTGGCTCAACTAAAGAAGTGAGGGATTAAAAAAAGAGCGGAGAGAAGGAGGAAGAGATCAAGACAGAAGAAGAAACAGTCCTTTGTTGCTGTTCTTCGTCAGGGCCTTTAGGGGAAAGACTTTGGCATCTAGTCATCAGGAGGCGAAACAAACGCAACTGATAAACAGAGCAGGACAGATACAATCTCCCTATACGCTCAACACTTTACCATCAAGGGGCTTCATCTCTTTCAAACCCCCCCAACACCTCCGCCTTCTGCTTTGGACTGGAAGAAAAAATAGAAAGGAAAAAATAAACACAGCACATGCTATTTATTTAAATAAAAAAACCTGCAGGACAAGGACTTCTGTTGAGCTTTGAATTGCCTTCTTCATCTATTCGTGTTTCCAAAATGACACAGTATCTGTCAACTCTCTGCACAGCAGTTACATTTCACAGAGGGCCAGACAAAGAAGAAGATTATGTGCCAGAGGCCCTCTGCTTATCTGCCCCGACAGGAGAAGTCAACAATGCCACATTTTGAGTAACACTTTTGGTATTTTACTTTTTTATGTCAACGAACAGAAACGCCAGCAAAGGTTCAAGTGAGCAGAGATAAGGCATCAGGAAGCAGAAAAGGAAGTGTTCTTTATGGCAAAAAGAAAAAAAAATGGCCGACAGCATTTCAACTGCATGTGTTCACTGAAATCTTGCAGAGGAAAGCCTGTGTGTCAAGTGATCACACATACAAGTAGGTAAGGTGCCACCACCCAGTGCGGGGAGCAGAAAGAGCGTGAAACGTTATGCCTGAAGGCACCTATCTTCTTGCAGCCCTGATCTAAACTCAGACAAATATGCCAGAGCGAACACAGCATTCCTCACAGTCCACATCCTCTGTTTTTCCTTCATCCTGCATCACTCATCTTGTTTTCTCTCGCGTCTGCGTCCTCTCTCAAAACTCTCGGTAGCAATGGGGCTCACACACAAAGCCTTTTTTCTTCCACCTCAGACAATGCACCTCCCCACCTAGCACTCTGCCAGGCATTCCTGAGTCTATCCTAGCTATCGAAAATGTCAAGAATGAGGAGAAAGCAGAGCAGGGTACAATGAGTGCTGCGGCAGGTAGAGTCTTGTCCTGCTGTGCTAACATCCCACAGTCTCAGGGGGTGTAGTGGCTGCAGAGAACGGATAGGATCCGACTTGACGCCCTTAATTAAAACTCTTCACTTGAACAAGCCCCACAGCTCATTCTCCTCTGGATGAAGAGCTAATCATCAGGGCCAATTTCACTCCCCAACAGCAAAATTAGAAATTAATGGTGTGGCTGCACCTTGTCCTGGGATATCACTTTTTGGATGAGGAGTTTAAGAACCTTTCAAGAAAATCTTTCTAATAACACGACTTCCTAATGACTTCTTGCAGTATTTTATGGCCGCTATTTCTTCCAACTGTAAGGCGATATGAGAAAATCAGGTTATGTGAAGTAAACCCTCTTCAAACACAAAGCCTCGAAACAAAAAGGGCACATTCTAAACAGTTCTGTCAGAGCCAAGAAACTCCCCTTTCCACAACGGGAGTCCGAAAAAGAAGAAAAGGGTGCTGAATAAAAAGGTTAGCAGTGCAGTGTTTCGTGCCTGGACAGACAAACAGAAGAAGTTTTATGTGTGTGCCAAATGCAACTTAACACTGCAAACAACCTCCATCCATTGGAACATCCTGCCACCCAGACCCACTGAGAGGAAAGTACCTAAGACTATAGACCCTACAACTGTGAAACAACGACTGCCCCAGAAAGCCTCCAGCAAGGTGATTCGCGCTCTGATTCATTTCCCCTTGGACCGGGTCTAAGTGTTACATTCAAACTTTGAACAGCTGCCAACATTGTCAAGTTAAACAGGGGAGTGAGGGTGTGCGAGGTGGCGCAGGCTGCCGCAGTCACGGTGGATGCTAAGATTTATTAGTCATGGCTGCATGGTTCGTCTCATAAGAGCCTGACAAATTACTTCTCTAACAAAAAAAAGAAAGTGCAGAAGAAGTATTTAATTAATTTGTTACATTGTAAATTAAACTTTTTGAGCTTCTTATAAAGTTTGATCCTCTCTGTGTTTTACAATGAATGCTGGGAACCTGTGAGTCACAAAAATAATAATAAAAAAAGCGTGGGAGCCTGTGTGGCCCCCGTAAACCTCTCCCTTGTCACAGATTATGTGCTGTTAAAGAGTTTCACCACCGACTTAATAAAAAAGCCAAGCTACAAGGTGCAAAGGTCGTGAATTATCCCTTAACCACACAACCCCTGTCCTCAAGGTGTTTATCAGACACACCCACCTCAAGGCTTCCCTGGGAAAGATCGGAGCCTCGCCATGGCAACAAAGCTCCTAAAATGACTCAGGTGTCCTTGTGTTTCTTGGAGTTCAGGGAAACGTTGACACTTTTGAGCCTGAAGCTATATGCGACACTAAATTCCACACTTGTATTTTAACACAGCAAATCGTGATTGAATTTATCCCACAGAGAGCAAAATGTGTATCTAACTCTTACTTTCCACGCAGTGCTCCACGTCCTCCAGGTTGCGCAGGGTAATCCTCATCAGACTCGAGTTGAGCATGAGTTCGTTCTTGTGCTCCGGCCCCATGTACTCTGGGGCGACGTTGAGGAAGAAGATGCGAGTGTCACCCGTGGCTACCTGGTTGTCACAGATCCCAGGGTTGCCAAAGCCGCAGATCATCACCTTGTTGCCACCATCCAGGAGAATCTCACGGTTGATGTTGGACTTGCCTTTCAAGTAGCGCCACACTCTGACCTTTACAGATTGAAACAAGAGAAAAATGCACATTATTTTATTTAGAATTATGGATTTGGGACATCTTGGAGCTACGATGCTTCTGTGTTACCAGGTTTATTCTGTAGTTCTTTCTAAAGCAAACACAAACTTTACGGAGCGTATAACACTGCAAACACCTACACTGCCTCACAGGAGGTTCAGTAAAAATCTGCTTTATGCACAGTCATGGGAAACCAGGCTCCTTCAGCCACACGGCGGTGAGCGCTGCATCTCTAATCTGCTCCATTCATTCAGCGGGAGATGGGAAACAAGTGTCAGAGCTGACCAAACACAACTCCAGTTTATTTTTCACAGATTACAGTGTAGTCTGCCACAAGAGTGTGATGGTGCAAAAGTTGCCAGTGGATGAGACTGAAAATGAGCTTATGTGTGGATGAGAGGGAGAAACAGTCCCAGTGCAGCATTTCTGTCTCTGCTGAAAAAATAAAATATGTTACTGTCTCTGTGGTAACTTAAAATGATCTTTCTTCTCTGCACACAGCTCACACATGTGTCTATGACACTTCACAGCTTCTCATTGCAGCCACTGGGAAATGACAAGTTGCATGTTTTCCACATTTAAGAGGAGACTTGAAGTGAGAGCTGAGAGTCAGGGGCCACTGAGGGACAGTTTCCTGCTGCAACATGTTTGGGATGATTACATGGTCGGTTACTTCTGTCTTATAGCTGTGTAATTAGAAGTGGAAATCATTTTTTTAAAACAGCATCCATCTATTTCTGATGGCAGAGCCGAGTCACTGTCGGTGTCCATGCAACCGCTTGCCAAATGCTTCTGGATGAATGAGTTTATTTTTCAGCAGTTGGAACACAAACTCGGTGGTAATGGCTTCCATCAGCTGCACGAGGGTCCAAGATATTAAAGTGATAATGTGACTTCTAATGACGCCTGTGAAGCAGGTGCCCCCTTTCTTATGCACCGTGTGAGAACACTTACCTTGCAGGAGTAGGTGTTATGCACCGGGTCCATGTTAATGATTTCGTCCACGGTGCCGGTCAAAACTATGTTGGCCTCCTCTTCCCTGTCCTGCAAGGCTTTCTCCGGGCAACTTGCGTCGCAAAGCTGCCACAGGGAGACGATCAGCCCAGCCAGGAGCAGCGCTGTCCGGCCGGCCCGGAGTGTCCGCTGGGAACCCATGATCACCACACGGATGTTTCCCCACAAACTTTTCTCAAATTAAAAACTGACCGCCCGGAGCGTCCAAACTCCAAACTCTGTCGAGCGCGCGTAAATGTTGCCTCCTTTCCACCAACTTCCCTACGTGCTATGTAACCGGCTTCTCTTTCACCCCCGCAGCCCTGATCCTCGCATCTGCAGCCCGGGTTCAAAATCCCTCTCTGCCGCCGCCGGCTGGGAGACCAGGAGGAAAGAGAGGAACTAGGAGGAAGAAGGAGGAAGGGGCAGGGATCTCTCTCTCCAGGAATGCAACTACACTTCTCTCCCCTTCTCTTTTCTTTTCTCTCTCTCTCTCTCTCTCTCTCTCTCTCTCTCTCTCTTTCTCTCACACACACACGCACACTTACACACGTCCACTATGACGCTCCAAGATTTGCATGCAATCTGAATTGCTGATCCCCCACAAGTGAGGAGGATGAGGTGGGTGGTGGGGTTGGCTGGAGGGGTGCACGCTGGGATGCCTGTGGAAAGTGGCTGTCCAACGCCGCCCCCACTCGGACGGACGGTGTCTCTACCACTGGTCTCCCCAAAACTATGCAGAGCTCTCAGACGGTATGGCAGCATGTGTGGCCCCATGGACTGAAGGTTTGACATCAGATTCAATCAGCAGCACATGCAATACTTTTGTCTACCAAATGTTCTTGGATTGGATAAGCATGAAGAACTGTGGCGAGATTTATTTTACCAGAAGCCTTTAAGTGCACACTTTACCTGCGATTTGTCTGTTCAATAAATAATGTTTATATTTTCTTTTCTTTTATACATATGAAGTAGCTGATTGCATTTGGCTTTACTTTTTTGTATATTGGTGCAATTTCTGTGTGCATTACAGGGTATTTCCTCATCTCTAGTATGTAAATCTGTAGTATTTATGTACAATTTACTGCTTTTTGTTGAAGAATTTTGTGCATTGTATGCACTTTTTATTCTATTCAGTATTTTTCATTGTTGCCTATCATTGCTTCCTGGACCAATGTGTGCATTTTGCAGAGAGATCATGCTTGGAACTATAGATGAAGGAGACCATTACAGAGAATTATCTGTGTTCTTCCTCAAGCAGTATTTTCTGAATGCAGATCGGTCTGGTCTAACTATTCCCCTCCCATTGTTTTCCAGCTGTTGTCAGAACTCTGCAGTTGGTGAGGAGGCGGTTAACGTGGTGAAGCACTTACTTGCGAAAGAGGCAGATTTCTTTTTCTCAGGAGCAGAGGTAAAAATACAAGGATTTCTGGAAAGTTAACTCAGAAATTCAAATGAAATCAATGTGTGAATAGGCAACAGGTTTTCTGATATACAGTAGCTGAAGCAATGATATGTGAGTGTTTTGTTAAGTTTGACATCATTCAGCTCATTTCATGCACTGACAACTGTATTTCAGCCACACTGTATAGTGTGTATACTGGAGGGCAACAGTTAGCTGTAGAGCTATGGCTATTGTGATTCCCCAATGTAAACCTGAACATCCATGTACTGTGCAGCTGAATAGACGGATGCTAAGCCCTCTCCATATATCATAAAAAGATTCCCATTATATCGTAAAACATCCTAACTTTAAGTCTGTAAATGCAACCATGTGGCTATTTTTTGAAGCTTCTTTTTAGGGACAGACAGTGCGTAAATTTCCACTCCTCAAAAGCTGTAATTTTAACTACCCTTCTATTCCTGGGAAAATGACAGGCTTGGTTATGCACAGTTGCTCGAGAGGATATTTGCAGAAATTTGTTCAAGTGGGTCTGAGTAGTGACAGCTGAGTTAACCCAACTGTCTCCTAAATGACAAATGATAGTTTGTCGCAGCCTTTTTTGTGCACATTTGTATAAAAGTTCCTAATAGGGGACAAGAACGCTCACAACACGCCGTTCGTCTGGTCATGTACAGTTAAATCAGCACCATTCAAACACAATTAGCCTTCCACATCAACAAATGTCATAGTGAATATCATCAGGATGTAAAAACATGGAGCTGTTCCACTGTGGTCACAGAAAGTTTTTATTGGCTTACACATCAAAATGAGTTCCATTTTATGGCAGTAATGACTAGTTTGACCTAAAAGTAGTCATATTACAAAACATCTCCACTGCAGGTTATGATGTGATATAAATTATTTTTAATGCAGCTGCACGTTGGTTGTCAGGCAGGAGTCGCAGCTGTAGTTTGTCTTCTCCTGTTTCTGCTTTAACAAATCAGTGTTAATAAAAAAACCTTCTCAGAAACCAAGTATACTACATATACTACACATACTATATACAGTATTAGTGTTAGTATGGTTATGTAAACTAAACTAAAACTCACTAAAACCTTGAGCTTGGTCCGTTATAAATAGAAAAAATTAAAATTAGATTAGAAAATGTCAGGTGTCTGCGTTGAATATTGGCTCTTGGCACATTAGCCTCAGCCTTCCAAAATATACAGCAGTCAATCTGTATTTTTCACAGTTGTGACGTTGGCTGCCTTTTATTATAGTCTATTTTGATCAGTTATACTTACGCTGATGGCTTACACAGCTGGAATGGGTTGACTGCGTATTCAGGCGTGTGTCGCTGGAAAGAAAGAGGTTGCAACCCGAGATCCAACATTAGCAGCCAAATTGTATGCAAAGCCCAGGGGCTGGGTTCTGCAGAGGAGCAGCTGCACTGCTGTGCCTATGTGTATCACTGCACCGTGGTCAATCACAGTGCAGTGCAGATAATGAAAACCGATCCAACCTTTGGGTTTGTGTTCTAATCATGTAAGTGATATCTTACAGTAGGTTCCACATCAATAATGCAGCACTCCTGCTGAAGGTATTCTGTGTCTTGGCATTCAGTTTTGCTTCGTTCTAACATTCTAATAGTGTCTGTTCATTTCCTCTGATTAGCGTGTCATGTTTTACAGTAGGATAATCACACTTAGTAATACACAGTACACACACACACATATACATAGACATTCCAGTGCTATCAAACAAGGCGGCTGTAGCTCTTTTGTTTTTCCACAGGACGGGCCCTCTCCTTATCAAGTATCAGCATGAGAACAGAGGAGCCTCGTCTGCTTGGCATCTATCTGCCTCAGAGATGTGGTGTTCAGTTTCCGGCAATGAAGCCTGCCCTCTTTCTGCTGTCTGTTAATGCAGCAAAACTGGGTGGAAAAACAATGGAGCTAAGCTTTGGTGAACCTATAGTAATAGTGCTGCTCTCTGATTCCTTCAGTTCGGATGTACTTGCATTTCCTACAAGTATAAATACAGTAGAGAAGTCAACATTTATTTAAAAAAATGTACATTGGAAATAGTAACATTTTCACATGGATTTATGCAATTTTTGTATGAAATACCGGTAAACTATAAAATCAAGACATT
The DNA here is from genome assembly GCF_900634625.1 of Parambassis ranga. Taxonomy (NCBI): domain Eukaryota; kingdom Metazoa; phylum Chordata; class Actinopteri; family Ambassidae; genus Parambassis; species Parambassis ranga. The sequence goes on along the minus strand of NC_041028.1, from coordinate 15,239,137 downwards.
GGGATCGCATTGCTTTGAATCCCTCAGTGAACTGACACATGCCTCCCTGTACAGACTGATGCATTGACTTCAGTCATAAAGCTTGATGAGCTTTCATTATCTTATTCACAGCAACATGGTGTTCTCCCAATGAAGCCATAGACAGGCCTTAACACTGATGGTGATGGATCTGGCTAAGAGGAAAAGCAGCATATTATATGAGAGCAGAGAGATGAATCCAGTAAGTCGCTTAACATAAACAGTGGAAGATAGGAAGGCCTGTACTGAATAAAAGAATGAGAGATGAATCCTAATTTCATGTGGAACAATGTTTAAAATAACAGATATTTTTAGTGATGCCTCGCTGGGGAGTGAGGGACTGGTAAGCATCGAGACAGAACTGGCAATTTCAAACTATTTGACTTAATGTGCATGTAATGACAACTAGAATGCATGCATGTGCGTGACTGTATGACTGCTGCAGGAATTAAAAAATGTGCATTGTGAGTTCTGTTTGAATAACTTTGATGCGTGTGGTTGTTTTCAGACTAATTATATTGCAGGGAGAAACAAATGTCAGACCCCCCTCCCTGTCTTCATTTTTCTTGGCATAAAGGCAGACGCTTACATTGGCTAATGATTCTGGGGGAAAAAAAGGAATAAATTTCAAAAGGTGTTTGCCAAACTGGCATATATGAGCAGCTTACTGTATTTCCATAAGAAAATTGCCTTTTCAATTTATCTGTTTTTGCACAGTTCAACTCCACTTTGCAGCAATTACCTTGTCTAATAAAAGCTTTGTTCAAAATTAATGGCTTTTCCAAAAAGATGAAAAGTGTACCGGTAAGTCATTACACTGTTTTGCTTGCTGGGCTTATTTGTTGCAGATGTGCTCAATTCTTTTGATTATTAGGCACCTATTTACGAATACTCCTGAATACTATAGACCATTTTATTTCCAGATCTCATCTCAAGCTGTTCTACATGCTACCTATATCAGACCGAACGAAGATGGGGAAGTTAAGAAGAAAGTGAGTTGTTTTGCAGTGCCGCTCTATTATTCATTCTCAATTTACAGCTCTACTTTCCCAAGAAATAGAAAAGCTGCAGCAAACACAGTGTGTTTAGCTGTCTGACAGTTTGCCAGATGGCCCTCTGCTTTGTGGCGTCAAGTCTAAACAGGAGAGCTGGTTTCACACCTGGTTTTATCTCTGTGCATTTAACTGGAATGTCAGACAGTTCACTGCTCTGTTAAGCCTCTCCCCTTTCTTTTCTCTTGCTGCAGCTTTCTGTAAAGCTTTGGGCCGAACTTGTTTTTTTTTCTCTTAGTGTCTATGGAATGACCACACAGATACTCACTATCTAGGTGCAAGATGTTTCACTGATACCCACATATTCAAATAGGCACGATAGCCTTGTGGTCCTCGAGATTTTTCTACCATTATTAGCGTCTGTCCTATCTCAGTGGATTCCCACAGATAAGGTTGAGAGGAGACAAGATAAAGGAGTGTCGGTGAGGAACACCACATAGATGGTGTCTGCCTCATTATAGATATGGAGCCAGATAAAGTCCCCTCACTTCCTGCAGTCACACTGTAGTGCCTCAATGCAGTCTCACACGTCTGTGATGCTCAAAAGTCTGCAAACTTTTAGTCTTTTAGAAAGCATAATGCCTTAAATAATACATACCAAGAGCTTAATTTGGATTCAGTGTGACAATCTGTGTTTAAAACCAGCTGTGAACTATTTACTGACCATATTGACAAGAGGGCAGCGGTGAGAAATAGCAAGTCCAGTTCCATTAGTTATAAGACCTCTCCATCCATCTCCTCCCCATACCACCCACCTTCTGCTCATTTATGCAGAGTGGCCACAATTTACACAAGTCCATTCCACCTAATGGATGCCCTTCATTCATTCCTAGCAGACTCCTTGGCAGGTGCTCACCAGAGTCCATTAGGAAATGAGTCCACTGCAAACGCCCACAACAGTGACACTGCAGATGAATGGCAAGATCAAAACCTGCCCGACTGCTGGTGATTGAGTCACCGCTGCTGAGTGAATTTGTATTCCCCGCCTGTCTGAACACAGATGTCTATAATGAGAGCTTTTGTGTGTGTGTGTGTTGACTGCTCTTAATCATTATGTGTGATTTCCCTTCCATTTGACACATTGATCTTTACAGTTAAAACATGCATGTGTTTTTCACATTTTTCTGGTGTATTTATCTGTACTCATATGTTTCTAATTATCTAGAGTTAATAATTTATTTTTAACCAAGGATTTGGAAGTGTGGTACCTTTCTGCAGAGCTGTGGTTATTTGTGCAGTAGAATGCAACCATAAAACAATCAGACAATTATGTTTTATTCTGCATTGTTCTTGTCATTGCCACATGTATGGATAGATGGATGGATGGATGGATGGATGAATGGATGGATGGATGGATAAATAAAAATATGACCATAGGCCTTCAGCAGAAATAATGGCTGATGCTTCTGCTGAAACACAAACACCATCTCTAACCAGAGGCCTCCGCATTAAGGACGTTTTGATGTACAGGCACTCGGGGAGGATCCTCATTTACATTAAGCTGGCTGCAGGTTTCCCCTGCATTGTGATTCATGGATTAGCAATTGTGTTTGATCTATATGTCACGCCAGGGGGAGGAAACTTGATCAATACTTTGACTCTTGAGGGTGCCTGAGTGAGTTTGTCTCTGTAGCTGCCCTTCCTCAGTCAGGGGTCTGACTCATTGTGCCAGAAGACAAACTAAGCACTGTGACAAGAAAGTGCAGCATCATCATGGATCCACCTCTGCAGACTCAGTTTGATCTAAAAGATTCGTCGAGTTACATTAGCTAATTGCCCACTGCTACGTCTTTGAGCCTCTTTGCACTTTTTTAAACAGCTATGCTGACTTAAGTCAGCCTAGTCATTCAATTCTTCTGCAACAACTGACTTATAATGTGTCGATCAAATATATATCTAGGGCATTCTAACATGATATCCCTCACAGATTTATGGAGCAAACCTTAATTGGGACCATAAATGTTTCATTCCAAGTAGGCTTAATGGAAGTGCCACAGGCCTGTTGCCCGGACAGGTGGTTGGATACTGTCAGACCAGGATATAGAGCTGGACTGTAGCCAGGTAGGGGATAAGAACCGCCTCTAGCATGTAGAACCAGATGTTACCTCATGAATCCTTGGCCAGGAATCTGTGACTCACCCCAAATCCATGAGGACTGAAAAAGGGGGAAGGTGAAATAATATAAAGAGGTGGTGGAGAGTAAATCATGAAGTGCGTGACAGAGGGGGGAGGAATGGATGAAAGTGGGATGGATAAGCAGACAGGGAGATGAGTAAGATGGGCAAGTGCAGTGAGTAAGTTCTCCTTCTCTACCTCCCCGCTCTCTTCTCCTTCAGTGCAGATGGAATGAAAGGCTCCATCACGGGGGAACTGTTTCAAAAGCCTGGTTGAGTGAAGAGGCAAAGCAGAAAATAAACAGGAGTGATGGCAGAAGAATCAAAGCCTCGGACTGATGAAAGTGCGTCCAACATCCTGTCTGTCACTTAGCAGTGGAGGCCTGCATGCTGCCTGTTAGGACAAGAACCTCTGTGGCTGTGAGTGTGCATGCATTTGTGGTGCTCGAGTGGTTTCATGTGTGTGTTGAAGTCAAGTGACTGCATGTGTGTTTCATCTCCCTAAAGCGCCCTTCCCTCATCTTTTCCTCATACACACAAAGTCTCCAGTGAAAGCACATGCCTAAAAGAAAAGGTGAGTCCTGTCGACTGAGCGAGTCAGTGTTTCATCAGTGAAATATGTCTGGCTCGGCTGGGCCGTAACAGAAGGAGAGAGGCCCGTGGGTGCAAAAGTAGGGATCTACTCCCCTTTTGCAGTGTTGTTATATTTTGTTTCCCACCCCCTCACTGCTTCACCCTTTCATTTTCTACATGTAAAGTGCTGTAAGGCTGCGGGGCTCTCTTTTTGCTTCTCCTCCCTCTGCAAAACCACATCACACACATGTATCACACACTGCACATGTGTCACGCAAAGCATGCTGGGACTCCATCATCCAAACTGAAGAATCCAGCAGATAGGGTTAACAAATGACTTTTACCAGCAAGTTTTAGGAAGTAATGTTGCTGAGATTAACTGGCTATTCTTTAATCGGCTGCTCACTGATGTTATTACAAGCAAAACACTATCTGAGTCTATAGAATAACTGGCTATCTCACTTGTTGTAATTTAGCCCTGCAGCTTGGATCTGGAATCAATGTAATGTTGTTGTCAGGTCTGCAGTGTAACATAAAAATCTATGCAGTGGTACAACATTCAGGACATGCCACACAACAAGGCAGAACAACAATAAACAAATATAGAATTGATTGAATCAGCACCTCTGAGGACATATTTGAAGCCTTTACTGTGCTTTGTGAAGTGATCTGAGTCTACCAGAGCATTAACAGCCTTTAACACACCAACTAAAATGAGTAGAGGTCAAATACAGTTCAGCATTCAGATGTTTAAATGAGATACTTGTGCTTGGTATTACCATCTAGATTAAGTGGCGAGCTTTCCTTTTTTAAGCTTGTAGGGAGCAAGTTAAGTTCAGATTTAGTTTTAACTCTTTAAATGACAGGCTGATGGTCAGACTTTAAAGAACGATTTGATTACATTCACCACTTAAAAAGCACTTTCAGTCAAGTCACAATGGCAATGTCTTCAGAAAATACATTTTTTATTTACTATAAAACACAACAGTTTGAAAAGTTGAGAATTTTCTCAGAGCCTTGTTATTGTATATCAGACACTGGGACCTTAGAAACCTTCTACAGGACCACTCATAGGCTGAGACCCCAGGTTGGGAAACACTGTATATTTTTTTAAATGCTTGCCTGAGACAAAATCAGTGAAAATATAAAAGAACATGGTAATTATAATGCTGATAAAAATTAATATGGTCAATTTTCATACAATAATCAGTAACAGTTGTACCTGGTGTGCTCAACTACAACAACTGCCAACGTTCACACACATCCAGTCAGACATGATCCTCTCAGATGGTATACATGGACAATGTCTCCCCCCTGAGGATGACGTTGATTTAAACACTGGAATAAAAACGTTACTGTGTGTAAATCTCTCCACCACAGTATATAAGAAAAACTGTCCTCCTGCCAGACACTGAGCCATTCTTCTTCACCACCATGTGCAGCCATTTAGTGTCTATTATACTAGTTCTCCAGCAGATAGAAAGACAAACTGACAGATAAAACATGTGCTGCAGATGTTGAATGACCTCACTCTCTGCAGGAGTCCATTCAGCTGGAGCACATCTGTATTTTTGGATTGTTCCAAAGAAGCGCACCAAAGTATTGGTAGGTTCCCACAGTCTCCACGTCCACCCCAGGGATGTTATGGTCATTGTCCTGAGTGAACGGTAGATTTTCACAGGGAGCAGGGAGTTTGTTCATCCACAAAATGCAACTGTAAAGTTATATTTTCTTCCACATTGATTTTTGTGATTTAATTATTATTTGATGAATGTATTGATAGTTTTGATGATACTGTGTCAAAAATCTAAAGTGAAACAAAGATTTATTTTGTTGAATTATTATTTAATTTAATCTGTGCTGTTTGATGAAGATGTTAATTCTTAGGTTCTTAACTTGAGGACCTAAGGAAGATGAATAAAAAGACTGTATTCTCTTTTTAATGCTTACTCTCAAAATAAATATATCAATATTTTGTTGTTGTTAGTCTTGATAATGCTCATGTGTTGTTTTGCTGTTTTATTCTAACCAAAGAAGTAGCTGAGACCGTCGCGATGGTAAGTAGCCCAATTGTAGCTTATTTTGGCATAAAGTATTTTTAATTTTCTTGTGTAACAGTGAGATATTCACACTATTTTTATATTGTCACTAAACCAAGCACCTGTAAGCTGCGCCCATAGACCATGAGTTAAAGCGGCTGCGCACATTTATGCGCAGGTTGCGCAGCTGAACTCTCGTGAGACTCGCTGTGTGCACCCTGCTACCTGGCTTTGGCCCAACACATCAGAGATCCCTCAGCTAGCCAGCATTGTTTTTGTGCTAGCCAGGCTGTCATACAATGAGAGATATTCTGCAGAAGCGGACTAACAGCTGAGTGTTCAACACATTAATACAAACACGTAAGACATGCAGTGTGGCTTTATTTCTTGCTAACGACCGATTCCTGTATTGATAGCGCAGTACTAGCTAACGCTAGCTAAACAAAACAAGCATGATACACTCACTCATCATCTCTGCATTAGTCTATACCTTTGTTATGCTAAACGGACCTATCGAGTTTGTACCGATGATGCAAAGTGTGATGTCTTTGTCGCTTAAAATGTCTCTGTCTTGTGAGACAGATACACTAACAGATTGTTTCCTAAGCTATGTGTTAGCTAGCTAGCTAGATGTAGCGTCAACTACTAACTGCATGACTTAGTGTGTCGCTAACTTACTACAGACAGTTCTTCTTCCCAGGTATTATCTGTATTTACATATAATTCTTTGGGAGCTTTGTTTTGTTCAAGATGTTGTTGTGAAAGTATTTTATTCATTTTCAGATTAAGCTATCCAAATGGTGATCATGTCAGGCACAGCCAGTGTGCTGCAACAGTTTGTCGGTGGGCTGAAGAGTCGAAATGAAGACACAAGAGCAAAATCTGCCAAAGATCTGCAGCATTATGTCACCACAGAGCTCAGAGAGGTAACTGTAAAAATATATCATCTAGAAGATGTCCCTGTAGGCAGGATGAGTGTTGTTACGGCAATATGTTTTACTGTTGACTGTAAACTAGTTGCTATTGTTGGCTTGTTGTGATTCATTTCATGTTTTTTGTGATACAGTTGAGCCAAGATGAAGCCACGACCTTCTACGATGAATTGAACCACCACATATTTGAGCTGGTATCCAGCTCTGATGTTAACGAGAAGAAAGGAGGAATTCTTGCTATCGGTAAGGTTTAAAAAGGAATAATCAGTATGCTGCTTGTAGGGTACTGTAAATGTAGTGAAAATGGAAAATATTACATTCTTGTGACATTGTCTTCCAGTAAGTCTAATCGGAGTAGAGGGAGGCAATGCTACCAGGATCAGTCGATTTGCCAACTACCTGCGCAACCTGTTACCATCCAGTGACTCTGTTGTGATGGAGATGGCCTCTAAAGCCATGGGCCACTTGTCCATGGCAGGAGACACTTTCACTGCAGAATATGTGGAGTTTGAGGTGAAGAGGGCCCTGGAGTGGCTGGGAGCAGACAGAAATGAAGGAAGGCGCCATGCAGCAGTAAGTTGCTCTCAAATAACAGAGACTGTGTGTTTGTTGTATAAACACCACCATGTCTTGATGGTGTTTGTATGGCAAAGCTAGATGTATCTGATTTTTCTGGATAAGAACTCACTTCTAACTATTGACAAATGCAGAATATTTCTTTATGTTGCCAAAAAACAGCTATTCATCAGCTTGCCAATTTGTACACTTTAGAAAGGGGTGTTTGAAATCTTGAGATGCTCAACTGTTTTCTCTCTTCCAGGTGTTGGTGTTGAGGGAGTTGGCTGTGAGTGCACCCACCTTTTTCTTTCAGCAAGTGCAGCCCTTCTTCGACAACATCTTTTATGCAGTATGGGACCCAAAACAGGCCATCCGAGAGGGTGCTGTGTCTGCCCTCCGAGCCTGTCTCATCCTCACCACACAGAGGGAGACCAAAGAAATGCAGAAACCACAGTGGTACAAAGTAAGATGTTTTGGTGTATGTTGGCAGATCTACCTCCTCATTGTGTGCTCATGTATTAAAAATAACAATGTTTTTCTGTAACAGCAAACCTTTGAAGAAGCAGAGAAGGGTTTTGATGAGACTTTGGCCAAAGAGAAGGGGATGAACCGCGATGACAGGGTCCATGGAGCTCTTCTGATTCTGAATGAGTTGGTTCGCATCAGTAGCATGGAGGGAGAGGTGAGTTTTAATTAAACTATGAAAATATTTTCACTTATTAAAAAAAAAGCATTCTGCTCACAGTCTTATTTGTTCACTAGCGTATGCGTGAGGAGATGGAGGAGATCACACAGCAGCAGCTGGTCCACGATAGGTACTGCAAGGAACTGATGGGATTTGGAACGAAACCTCGCCATATAACTCCCTTTACTAGTTTTCAGTCAGTACAGCCACAGCAGTCCAATGCTTTACTGGGATTGTTGGGATATAGCACACCCCAAGGCTTCCTTAGCTTTGGGGCAACACCAGTACCTGCAAAGACCTCACTGGTGGAGAGCCGATACTGCAGAGAGCTGATGGAGGAGCGATTCGATCAGGTACAAATTAAAGCAGTTGCTATCCTTGAGAAAGAATGTAACAAGGGATTAAAGGTATTTATCTATTGTTTATCAGTGAGCAACTGTTCTAACACAGGTTGTCCTTTGTTCAGGTGTGTCGTTGGGTTTTGAAGTATAAGACCAGTAAAAACCCTCTGATCCAGATGACCATCCTCAACCTGCTCCCTCGATTGGCGGCCTTCCAGCCACATACCTTCACAGGTGAGATGAAATAAGAATTCACATGAAGTTCACTTTAATGCACTTTTGATAAGAAACTTAAAAGAAAAAGAGGAAAAGAGAACAAGAAATAAAAAAATTTAAATAATTAATATCCACCAGCTTTGTGTTGAAATATGTCCCTTGTTGTCTGCTCACTTTGCAGATCAGTACTTGTCAGACACAATGGGATACCTGCTGGGTTGTCTGAAGAAGGAGAAGGAGAGGACAGCTGCTTTTCAGGCTTTGGGGCTGCTGGTTGTGGCTGTTAGAGCAGAAATCCAGCCATACCTTTCTAAGATCCTCGAGATCATCAAGGCTGCCCTGCCACCTAAGGACTTTGCTCACAAGTTCGTAACTGAAAACAGTATTTTAATGATTTTAAAGTTTATTTCTCTGTAGTGGTGTTGCTGAAAACCTTTTTAAAGGTTTAAATAACTTACCATAAATTGCCCCCTCCTTGTTTGCAGGAGGCAAAAGACCATGCAGGTGGATGCCACAGTGTTCACCTGTATTAGCATGCTTTCCAGAGCCATGGGTCCTAGCATTCAGCCAGACATAAAGGAGCTGCTGGAGCCTATGTTGGCTGTGGGACTCAGGTAAGATAGACAATGTATTGTTTAATGTTTGAACAAAAAAATATCACCTCACACTTGAGGTATGATGTTGACATTTTTCTGTGTTTCTTTATAGTCCCGCTCTTACTGCTGTACTGTATGACCTGAGCCGTCAAATCCCCCAGCTGAAGAAGGACATCCAGGATGGTTTGCTGAAGATGCTTTCCCTTGTGTTGATGCACAAGCCACTCCGTCACCCAGGCATGCCCAAAGGCCTGGCCCACCAGCTGGCTTCACCAAGCCTCACAAACATCCCAGAGTCAAGTGACGTTGGCAGCATCACTCTGGCACTGCGCACACTAGGAAGCTTTGAGTTTGAGGGTAAGTCCCAAAAATACATCACTCTGGCCTTTTTACCACACATCGTTTATGATATATTAATATATGAAATATCCTTTGTTGTCACAATATTGTGACCTGATAAATAAATAGCTAGATAAACAGAAGTTCAAAGTTTGGGTTATGAAACCCCGAACTACAAGTTAATCTTCTGTGAGTAAAGAGGAGCTAAGACACATTTACAGGATCAATCAATCCTTCTCCATAAAGCTTCATATAAGTGGTTCCAAATGACAAAATATGCTTTGTAATTATCTGTTCAAGCACTCTCACTCGCTCACACTTTATTCTGTCTTCTTTTCACCAGGACACTCTCTTACTCAGTTTGTCCGGCACTGTGCCGATCATTTCCTGAACAGCGAACAAAAGGAAATCCGGATGGAGGCAGCCCGGACTTGCTCACGCCTCCTTACTCCCTCTATTCACCTTTTCAGTGGCCATGTTGTCAGCCAGACTGCTGTACAGGTTGTTGCTGATGTGCTCAGCAAGCTGCTAGTTGTCGGCATCACAGATCCAGGTAATACACAGGAGCAAAAAGATCGGATTATTATATATTATGTGGAATGTTAGTGATGAGAGTCTGTCTGGATTATTTGTTTTTGTATAGATCCAGATATCAGATATTGTGTGCTGGCGTCACTGGATGAGCGTTTCGATGCTCACCTCGCCCAGGCTGAGAACTTGCAAGCACTGTTTGTTGCACTGAATGATGAGGTGTTTGAGATCAGAGAGCTGGCCATCTGCACAATTGGACGCCTCAGCAGTATGAACCCTGCCTTTGTCATGCCCTTCCTTCGCAAGATGCTTATCCAGGTAGGACAGCCACAACAGATGGCTTCCTAATGATTTATTGTTCTGAAGATCCTGTAAAGGTAAAGTTTGGTTGGGATTTAACCTTTAATTTGAAAAGCATTGAAACTTTCCCATCTAATTTTCTTCACACTGAACAGCAGCATTGTTCTAGTTCATCCTACATTAGTATTGAAACACTTTTAATTCCCTCTATTTGCTATGCTTGGAAAATTCACTGTGTGCTGTTTTAGCTGTATTCCTTTAGAGGGCAGCAAAGCTTAAAAATCTAAATCATCTGCACATATTTTTTCAGACCTTACTCACACAACATCATGATGTGTAAGATTTATTTTGGATAGAAAATAATGGGAGTGTAAACTCTGTTGAATCTTGTTGCAGATCTTAACAGAGCTGGAGCACAGTGGTGTCGGCAGGAACAAAGAGCAGAGTGCTCGTATGCTTGGTCACCTGGTCTCCAATGCTCCCCGCCTCATACGGCCATATATGGAACCCATCCTCAAGGTACACTTTTGAAGATTTTCAAATGTAAATCATACTGTTACAAAAACATACTATGTGTCCAAAAGACTCTGATATGAGCCCCTTTTCCTGGTTTTCAATTAGTTACATGATTACATGTCTTTTACTTTTGTAGGCCCTCATCCTCAAGCTTAAAGACCCAGACCCTAACCCTGGAGTTGTCATTAGCGTCCTTGCTACCATTGGCGAGTTGGCTCAGGTAAAGTTGTTGTTTATTTTGCTACCTGTGTATTTAATACAGATCTTCTACTTGCTGTGTATTGAAACTAAAAAAAATCCCCTTTTAAGCAGAAAGTATGTGATAGACCTTTGCCAGTGAATGTTTTCCTGCCTCCATCCTGTCCAGGTGGGTGAGTGGTGCAGTCAGCGGAGTCAAGAAAGCACAGATAAAGGCAGGCAGCCCTTATGGTTGAGGCATTTGGCAGGAGATGCTCAGGTAGACCAAGTGCAGATAGTTGACTCAGCACAGGAAGGGGTAGAAGTCCACATGTTGAAGAATCAAGGCATAAAGACGCAAGAGAATGTATGAATACAGATAAAATTTGACTGCTTTCACTGTGTAAGTAGTGCTAGAAATGTGTGATTTTGTGGGCCTTATTGATGTATGAGAATTTCTGCATTTAAATGGTTGTGTGCCTGTTCTGGCAGGTGAGTGGCCTGGAGATGAGGAAGTGGATGGACGAGCTTTTTCCAATCATCATGGACATGCTACAGGACTCCTCCTCATTAGCCAAGCGACAGGTATGCAGTTAAGAACAATCTTTAGTTGTAATATTTTAGTTACAATTTTGGCTTGCATTTGAAAATACAGAATAAAAAGGTAAAGTGAATATGGATGCTGTATTTTGAATTTGCTATCAGTGGTGTTGTTCTAAGAGTGTCTGTCCACCAGGTGGCGCTGTGGACACTGGGCCAGCAAGTTGCGAGTACAGGCTATGTGGTGGAGCCCTACCGCAAGTACCCTTCCCTTCTAGAGGTGCTGCTAAACTTCCTCAAGACTGAACAGAACCAGGGCATCAGGAGAGAGGTATGCATAGGAATTTCCTCTATGGCCACTAGGCCTTTATTTTTCCCCATAGTTTTCTTATTGCTAGGGTCAACTCAGTTCTGGCTCTCACAGTGACTCATTGTAAGGCCAACCCGTTGACATCCACTATATAATAGAATATCTGTTTAAATGTAATGACTTTTTTTTGTGGAATATAATCACATGAACGCATACAGTATAATGCACATTTTCCATATTTATATATAACTTTTTCCAAAGGTTTGAGCTGTGATGTAAGTGATAATTGTCAGCTTTGCCTCTTGAGTATTACATTATACAAGGCACAGAGAGTGTATTGTCACTTTCGCTATATGGTGTGTGGTTAGTAAAAAAACAAATTTTACCACAGCTTCTTAAACTCCTCACATGCACTACACACTAGATCTCAATGTTGATGCATGTTTAAGTGATGTTTAAGTGAGGCCAGGCCTAGCTTTTTTAATGAATGAAAAAGAATTCTCCCTCACTATTAATATGTACCAGGGATATAATTTAGTGTGAGAGTAAGTACTCTGTGTGTCCAACAGGCCATACGTGTTCTGGGTCTTCTTGGAGCTCTGGATCCCTACAAGCACAAGGTGAACATCGGCATGATTGACCAATCGCGAGACGCCTCTGCCGTCAGTCTCTCTGAGTCAAAGTCCAGTCAGGATGCAGGTAGGTGTGAGATTACGATTACTACTAGAATAGCTATTATTATATTATTATTATATATGGGGCAGCAGTGGAGCAGTGGTATAGCAGGGTTGTCCAATAACTGGAAGGTTGGTGGTTCGATCCCAACTACTCCCTTAATCATTGTTGTGTGTCCTTGGGCAAGACACTTCACCCTAGCCTGTGGCGTGCCTTGCTAGTCACTGTATGACACTGCTTGGCAGCAGCCTTAGACAATTCCCCTCTGGGATTACTAAAGTATCTAAAAAAAAAAAAAAAAAAACAGATATACTTTTCTTGACCACTGTGGAATTAGTTTAGCTTCTAATTTACAATATCATTTTTTTATTGCAACAGCAGGAAAATCTCTTAACATTGACCCCTTTTAAATCTGGCTGTGTGGGGCTGTGCACTGGTATAATCATTGCTGTGTTGTGAAGATAATAAAAGCATTATTATCATAATGGGATTTACAATGTTAATTCATTCAGCTACAGTTAAAGGTGCATGCAATAATATAATTCTCAAATGATTTTGTGATGCAAAACAGCTAATGTGGACAAGAAAGCGTGATGCACCTTAAAAAGTGTCAAAAAGGGACTCCACACAAGGAATTAGCATGTAGCAGTAACTTTTTTACCTACTCAAAAACTCACATTGGAAAAACAATAAACGAGGTCTGTAGTGTAAGTGTATGTGTGGAAAAAATGATGGTATGAGGTAATGAGGTAGGGGTGTCACAAAAGGGGGCCACATAAAAATGAGATAATACAGCTGTTCATGGTGATTTTAAGCACTTAATTGAATACTGTGGAATTGTTACACCTTTAGAAAGGTGTTATCTCTTCTAACATGAGTGCACATGCAGAAACCCGTGTGCAGTTAGTTACATGCCGATGCTGTGGAATGAGCTGCAAGTTCTACTGAAAAACTAATGCAGCAGTTTTTCTTGGGTCAGAATACAATCACTCTTGAGAGGAGTAGATTTCCTCTTCAGCTGTATGAATTGTTGAATCTGGCTTGAATAAACCAAAGAAATCCTGTCTCTCCAAAAACAACTTACATTTTTTGCGTTTTTATTTTGTATAAAGCCATAGCTCATTTGAAATAAAACACAGTGAGGTGATATGTCTGTGTTGTCAAGTCAAAAAAAAAAAGTAATACAGTCTTGCCCCTGCTTTTGAAAAGTCAACAGCATCTATGGCTCAGGGGCTACAATTTGTATGGACCATTTTTTGTGGGATCAAATTT